>NC_056727.1:1032077998-1032285498 GCF_019279795.1 Protopterus annectens | reverse complement strand
CCAAGTCTTACTCTGGAAGGTCCTTGTGGCAAGGATAGAGAGGACTATGTATACCATAGTATCCACAGGTACAGGAAGGCCACATATCCCCCACCTCCTGACTGTGGACCACACATAGTCATTAAACCTTTTAAGATATCCCCATCAACTCTAACTCTATCAAGAATTTCCTGACTGTCAAGTTATAATAGATTATTCTTTTCCATTATCTTCACCATCTTGGCCAATAAATACTACTGGGTGCCTGTGGTCTTTGACACAGCCAAGGCAAGTAGCTTACACTGAGAAATTGATCAGCTGGCAGCAATAGCAGGCAACTTCACTAAATGGTAAGTAGATAGAAAAGGCACAAGTCTGCTTTTTATAACACATGCGTGAATGGCTCTGAAATGCATCAAACGTTACTATGCATTACAAGCAGGTGTGAAGAGGGCTTATTAGCATATGGAGTTTTACATCCTTTCTCATTTGAATCTCTTCACTCCTTCATTGTCATGAGTACATTTGAGGCTAGCACGTGTGCAAGCAAATGATGTCTGTGAAACAGACACGAACATTACAGTTCGCTGACTTATGTGCATGTAAGAACAGTCAGCACCACACTGCATCTACTGTTGAATTGAGAGACTACTATACAGAAAATGAAATATTATAAGAAGTATCCAAGTATTTATATACTGAGAGTAAACTACATGCAGGAAACATTGCATATCAATACTTATCATGAACTGTGCAACATGTTTGAACTGCTAACAATACATAGTTTTTCCTTTTTCTTTTTGTTTTGCACCTTTTTTGATGCATTTATTTGAAAAATTTGAATAGTAACATTAAAAGACAAACCAAACATTTTGGAGTTGCTGAAAAATTATAATTTTAGAGATTACATAATGTTATATGTCATCTTTCTATACGCGTGCTCATTTCTGACTGCAGGCTGAAATGTATTACTCCTGGGATTGCTAGTTTTATTTATTTTTTATGTATGGATTAGAGCACTCACTTGGTACAAGAAGCCCTTTGAGACCATTCATGTTAGTTGTCTACTATTGCATGGAAACTAGTAAGCATGAGTTCTTATTTACTCTCCAAACAAATTTTTAGATACATGTCCTTGTGAACATTCATCTCATGGGATTACTATCAAGTAGAATTAACAACTGCAATAAATAGAAGCCTTTGAGGTGTGTTCCTCTTGGAGCGTAACTGTTCAAATTGTGTATTATATTACTAGAATGATTATACTCATTTTCATTCAGTGCTAATGCAGGGTTAATTTGACCTTAAATGTTAAATGACATGTACACAGCCATAAGATTATATCTAATATCTAAACACGTAGCACAGAGTATTGAAAGCTACGGTGTGATTTCAGCTAACACATTTGTTTACAAGTGATGTGTTATATTAAGGCATAATGTTAGTATAAGCCTTGAGTTTTTATTTTTTTTTTTTACATCTTGAATTTCAGTCTAATAATGGGTAGCTCAATATAATATGTATACAAAGGGGCAAAGGGGCAAGTGCTGTGTTTAAGGTGTATGTAACAGGAACAGATTTATCAATGATAAAAGTACAAAGGTTGGTAGATGTACAAGCAGAAAAGGCTTTGGAAGAGTTGAGGGAGTAGGTAGAAAGCATTCAAAGAAGTGAAAACAAGTAATTTGGGTATCACAAGGAAAAGAGTGAAAGTTGTTTGTGCAAGTTCTATTTTGAAAAAAAAAATCATTTGGAAATATCCAAGAGACATTTAGGGAACACTTAAAAATGTTAGCTAATATGGATCTGTATTTCTGGCAACAGACGGTTAGAGAGCTTCTGTGAGGCTAGAGAAAGTTCTTGTAGATTTAAAATGGCAAAAAAGGGTTTTGATTAAGAGTGTAGCCTTCCCCCACACATGGTTTGGGAGTTGGAAGTATAAAATAGGACTGTTTAGTATACTAAATCTAATCTGCATGAGCGATAATTAATCTGATGTTTCAACATCCTTTGATATGATACATTTTGAAACAGAATGCTGCAAACACACAATTTGTCAAGTCTGATTGTTTTATTTTTATGAATGCAATGTTTTTCATTTGTGATTTGGTCCTGATAACGTACTATGGAGTTCACAAAAATATATGTAAATTAGGATTACAGGCCATAATCTGATAGCTAGAGGATAACAACCACTATTTTTAAGTAACTTAAAGATAAAAGTAGAAAACGGCATGGTAGCTCCTTACATACCTGGCACTGAAAGGATAGCCTAAGGTTATAAATTTGCATCATATTGGACTGTTGGAGAAGATGGCGTCTGTCTGTCCATCTGTGTCTGTTTTCTGTGTTCTGACTCGCATACCTCTCAACTGCACAGATTTTTGCAGAATGTCCAGATTTTTGCCTTCTATTTTTCACTTGTTTTTAAAAAAAATGTGGCTTTCTGGCAAATAAGAGCACCTCACTGGCCCACTTCAAGAGAAATCTTGATGAGTGGATGGGGAAATAGAAAGTTCAGCCCTGGAATCACTACAGTGGCTCTACTTGATAGAGGCACTGAGAACTAACATCAGGTGGCATGATGCCAGGGCACTTCTATGGGCTAGGCTTGTAAAGGCTCCAGGACCATTAGTCTAGTACACACCTATGACCCTATAAGATTATTTATTTATTTTTTTTTTTGCATTGTAAGAATATCTTACATGCTTCTTAGTGCCATTATTAGAAGGGCATACTCTATAACGTTTGAATAAGTAGGGTTTTTGGTTATCATTGTACCAATGTCTGGGGTACACAATAAGCATGCTTCAGCTCTGCTAATACATTTGTAGCATTAATGGACAGATGCTGATGGATGCTAAGGGAGGTTTCTTAAGCTCAGCCTAGTTATTGATTACTATTTACCCAAGTAATATTATGGCCCCACTGGTCAGAAAATTGCAGTGGAGGGAAGGTTGCTAGCTTGTACTATGTGGCACGCAGCATGGAATTAGTTTTAGAGATATTAATGTGAAGGTCATTATATGTACAACACACAGAGTTTATTAAAAAATGTACTGACAGTCCATATCACTAGAAGTTTACCTTCTGTTGTTAGATACTGCACTGGAACTACAGAAAAGATAGTGTATTCCTGGACAATACCAACATTCCAGTAGGCATGAAGGAAAAAGCTGCATCTTTCATTGTGATCAGGTTCAGCTTTCATGACTCTGGAAAGGTGATAGATATGTTTCAAGGTGAAAACACTCAGGGTTACATACTGTGATTAGAAGAATCAAATGCTGATTTATTGGACAAAAATTAGTTGGAAGAATTTCCACACCCTCATTAACTCCAGTGGAACTCTGGAAGTTTATACTCTTTACTCCCAGTGATTACATCATATGCTTTTTGATAAAATCATGTTATACTCTCAACTTTCAAACAACTGTTCATCTCTCTAGAGCCATAAGAGTTACTAACAAAATGCAAATTGGAAATTGTTCAAAACAACCAAATGTTTACTGCGGTACTGTTATAAGCCATAATAAATACAGTAAGTATCAATTGTGTAATATTTTGTAAACAACTTACATCTCAGTAACCACACAAGCTATGCATATGCTGTCAGCAGCATTTTGCTTGATCATCTGTGAGTTTTCATATGAGGCTAAGCAGTTATATCTGTGTTACTTAGTTGTTGAAATATTTAGAAAGAATATGAAAATTATGACAATAAAAGTAGTATATGAACAATTATTATCACTTAAGCAGCACTTAGAAAGCAGACAAATATCAGTGCCATTGTACATTATGTAAGCTTTAAGTTGAAATATTTCAATAGCTTTATCTAGTATGGTTTTGAAATTATTAATGTAAATATGAATAAACAATAATTGATTCCTAGAGACATCAGTAGGATGTAACAGCAGAAATGCCTGGAGATGCCACTAGGGTGTAATGATCAATAATCAATAAAGATCAATGCTATAGACAAAATGAATGCTTTAGTAGTTTGCAAGGTATTTGAGCATAAACTAAATTATAGAAATTGCTATCTACAGATTACACTTAAAGTTGCATATCAAATTTGCTGAGATGAGTGATACCATAACAGTAAGTGAAATTGGATATAGGAAGTTTAAGTAATAAGTAATACTACAATTAATGAACACAGCAGAGAAGTGGCGAGAAAATGAGGAACATATCATCACCAACAGGAAGAGATATATTAAATAACTAGAGATGGTGGAGATATAACATTCTGAATTTACAGCTGTGAACAACAGTATAAGACAAAAAACTGTATGTCCCAAGTTTTATAATCTTTAGCAGACAGACTGCACAATAGTACACAGGAAGCCAAAGTTATACTAATAATATTCTGAAAGATTGACATGTGTAGATGACATTTCCCCTTTTTAGAAGCAAATTATTTTCCTTCTTTTTGGAGTGACTGTCATATACTGCACAAAAATATTAGTAGAATATAATTACATCTCTAGGTTTACGTCACTTTCTGATATCATATTGTTCAAAGAGCTGCATTATGGTAATAGCAAACATTTCTACTGATACTTGGTGAAACACATTTTTTATTACATAAGCATCATTAAGTCTAATAGCTTTGATTTTTCTGTTCAACACTTATTTATTTCTTGTATTGTTTGAATAGCTATCCCAAATGCTAAAAGGTATTTCAAACCTTAAATACTTAGGAAATTTTGTACTTCAGATGCTGATGTACGAACAACTTCATCTGGATAAAATTCTCTATAAAAGTCCCTTTGGAGGTTCAGGACCTTGGTGGATATCAGCCTTTCTAAACATGTAGCAGTAATTAGTGCTGGGTATATATGCATTATTTTGTGTTTTTGGATACTTCTCTGAACACCCCATGCCTCTCATTCTCTTTGCTCAATAATTTTGTACAAAGGCAAACATAATGTTGGGAGAAAGACTCAAAACCAGGGACAAATTTTAAATGTTACTCTGATTTACATAAAAATAATAGAATACGAGGTTTGCATCAACACTCATTTTCTGAACAATTAGTATGAAACCCTAATGACTGGCATTGTTGTCTGACTGACTGTAACCACCAGTGATTTAATAGAAAGTCAAAAATGTTATGAGGGACAGAACAAATATAGAACAAAACCAGAGACATACTGCAAAATCAAGGACAGTTGATAGTTATGGAAATCACAAGCAGAAAAGCATCAAATACATTTTGTTATTCAGTACAATCATATAAGACATATTCAGTTTGAAAAAAAATCTTTTTCCTTTAATACTTTTCTGTTTACAGTATGAACCACAAACAAACTTGGCTGCTAAAATTGCTTTTCAACAGCACATTTTGGTTGCTTTCTGTAGAATATTATTGCTTTCTTGCTCTTCTGATTTTAATGAACACAAGCATTTTACAAAATTATGATACTAAACCTTTTGTATACAATGGAGATGTCTCATTCTCTCTCTCTTGTGCCTGATTCATATTTTCAAGTGATAATGAAAAAGTGAAATATAAGTTGTTCTCTTTAATCTGTGAAGCATTAATAAATGAGTAGGTAGTAGGAATAAACTTTACGGTGTAACATACTATATTCTACTAAATTCACTCAAGAGTATATGTAACAGTCACCGTCTGTGTTATGTGATTTCTTCCTAACATATTTTTGGTTGCATATTCCTCATGAACTAACCATCAGATTGTGATTTCATGGAAGCATGAGTCACATGATGAAACTCCCATTTTACTGAAAAACCTATTGAACTCCATATTTTTCCATTGTGAACCATTATATGATATTATATCTCAAAATCATTGTATTGGAAATATAGCTTTCCTTGCATGGATCACACCAGTATGTAGGATATGTTAGTTGTGGCCTTACGGAGCTATTAATGGTATAAAACACAGATCAAATGTGCGACCTACATACTGTAAAAAACTTGCTTCACTTTTTACACAATACTGATCCAGGAACTGACTAAAACACCATATTTTACTTTAGATATTTATTATTATAATATATATTATACAAAACATGATTCTGAGCTTCTTACTCTATTTTTCCTGGCATACCTCTAAAAATAATCATTTCTTATATGATATGGATCTCATACATGAAATACACACTTTTAATAAATAAATGAAAAATTCTGTAAAATTTGTCTACTACATCATGTTGTTTTGCAATTCCTAAAATATAAGAAAGCATCTGGCTATGGTTGTCACAGTCAATAGGTGTATTAGTTATTGCAGAGGATTGAGGCTCTTTGCTGTTAATCAGCTACTTTCTGAGGTACAGGTTTGATTTCCCTCAGCCTTGAACTTGAGAAAATCCCTTAACCAGAAAGTATTTCAATGGACTGGGAAATTGTGCTAGGCACCTTAGTGGGTTTCTGGACTGTATGCCTAGTAATTACCTATGATACTATTTATTTAGTTATTTATTGATATTGTTTAGCTGGTAGAAGAGTAATCATGATGAACCAATGTCTGAACCATTTCAGTGGAGTACATGCTCATATTGTAAGAAGGATTAAACAAAGATTACATACATTATTTACAGTGCAGAAGTCAAAAAGATTCTAGATAGATAGAAAGATAGATAGATAGATAGATAGATAGATAGATAGATAGATAGATAGATAGATAGATAATAGACCTAATTTTCTGATACAAAAACAGTCAGATGTTTACAGTTCAAGGACAAAGGATGAATGGGAGAGAAGAAAAATAATGCTAGGAGTAATAAGGTGAGGAACTAGTTTGAAGTCTCGTGAGGATAGCATATGCAAAAGTGCTAAATAGAACAGTCAAAGTCTGGAAAAGGTTAAGTGATGGTGCTTGAAGGGAAGCTCTTACAATTATCTTGTTTGAGAAGATACATCTTGAGCTGGGTTCTGAATTTGGTGTAAAAAGTTTTAATTAGCGTAGGAGACAGTCTTGATTTGGAGGTTTGCAGAACTGCAGAACTGGAAGCAAGTGAATTTATCTTTTAAGCTGGTTGGCAAGGATGTCTGTGGTGAATTTAGCAGGTGAGCAAGACTATTTCTAACTGTAATGGCTTAAACAGTAGAGATCTGAGCAAAGGTCTGTCTAACTTGCAGAAAGGTAGCTTTCTTAGTTGTTTTATAGTGATGCAAAACTAGCTGTTAATTAACTTTTTCAAAGCAATATTTAAAACTGATCTCTGATTTTAGGCTTTTCATCCTCCCCTACCACATTTATTTCCCTTTGTCCAGAAGTCGTGAGCAAAAAGGGTGAGAGTTGTGCATATATGGAGTTGGTGTTAAAATATTTTATTTGTTAGAAATAGTCTGTAGAGCTTCTGCTTTTCTGCTTGAATCTGTTGCAATTAAAAGAAGGCCATATTTGAATTGAGAAAAAAAGATTACCTTAACTGGTGGTGGATCTTGAAGTGAAGGGTATAAAATTCAAGATCTTTTGAACTCTGATTATTAATTAGTTAGCTTCACTTTTGCCATGGTCATTGTGAATCTAAAAGTTCAGGATATGCCAAATTTTAGCTAAATTTTTACTAAGTATGATTTCTTATTCATAATTTCACATTTAAATAATTTAAGTCATGCAGCTAACATGCTGATGAGGAAAACAAACAAATAGTAAAATGTAGCTTAGAAAAAAGGACACAAGTCACAGAAAGCAATTTTGAAAGGCAGTTCTGGCCTGAATTTGCTGTTAAGGAGAAATGCTAGTGCCTTTCTACTGTTATAAAATGTCCATATAAAATTCTCATTGTAATACTCCTGTATATTGTTTGATATAATTTCTATTAAAGAAAACAGACAACAGAATATCCAATATGCTTATGTCTGTTTTCCTTATAACATACAACATTATAGGAGATATCATGTTTTCTAAACCACAATAATGTTACAATTCTGCTTTATAATGAATTTGTCTGCATAAAATATGATATAAACCTGATTGCTCTGAACAAATGGCAAAATCACAGAGTTTTGACTTAACTCAGTTTGAATTCCTCAAAAGCAGGTCCTGATGACTTAAGCTAGTAGACTTCTTTGAAAATGTTACTGAAGCAATAGATGACAGCCAAACAGAGCACACCACATAGCTAGATCTCCAAAGGCATTCAGCACCATCTCACACTTTAGCATCTTAGATAAACTCTACCAGCTAAATGTCAATCCCTGTGTAACTCATTGGACAGCAAACTGGATCACAAAAACAACCCAGGAATATAGCTAATAATAATAATAATAATAATAATAATAATAATAATAATAATAATAATAACATAGTACCTGAATGGCTCTTGGCTCTGTTGGACGACAGGTAGGACACAGCAGTATATGACCGTATCTCTGAAACGGTGGTAAGGAATGTATCACTTTTCTCAGAATTATATGTCATAACATTTAGCTACACAATGCAATCAGTTGTTGATTTTAGCATCATTGCTTTAATGTATTGTAATCCACTACATCTGAAACCAATTTATGGTTCTGAGAGCAGGGCATCATAACTGTAGTATAAGACCCAAAATGTCATGTTCATGAAAAATGTATATGATTTTTTTCCTAGTATAATGAACAAAAATGTGACTAAAATGTATCTAAAGTGAGTAAACTTTGGCTTATATAATCCACTTGCAATATATGTTTAGCTTGTTTGTTAGTTAGTTATTTTGTACACACGGATCACAAAAGACCATTTGCAGGCACATCTTGGGTAAAATAGCCCTCAAAGGAGGTGTAGTCATAACTTCCACTTCATAGCAGTGTATTAGCAAGGGGAACCACTGCAGCAGATGGAAGAAAAAATGGCTTTTGATAAAGGCATCTGCCATCTCATGAGGAATCTGATAGTACTCCTGGACTTTATTAACATAAACACCCTGGAACAGATAGTGCATGCTCCAACCAGGGGATCAAACATACTCACCAACATACGATAGCATAGCAACCCCCCCCCCCATGTTACATTGTCAATAGTGATGTGGTATCACAATGCTGTCTCATCTGAAGCAAAAATCAACTCAGAAAATCCAGTTAAACCAGTAATAGTTAGAAATTATTCAAAGGCAAATTGCATCCTATTAAGTGACAGTTTGACAGAATTCAAGACCCTCCACCAACCCTGACACTGCAGCTACCTATGCAAAATTTTCAGAGTCCCTTATACAAATATATGAATGGCTGCTCAGAGGTTGCCATACCTACCAGAAATAAACCCAAAACAGACAAAATTGGCTTTGTTCCATTTCGGACTTTCCCGATAAGCAAATGTTAAATAAATAAATAAAATGCTAAAAACAAATTGCACTGATGGAATCCTTACCTAAAAAGGGTATAGAATCATAGGATCATATGAAGTTACTAGGCTATTGGCTCTGAGTCCCTTATAAGCCTAGTCAAGAATGTAGCCCATGGTCCAACAAGTCAGCACCCTATGCCACGGTCCAGCAGGGACATAGGTGGAATCCCAGGGGTATATTTTCAGTTCCCCATTCAGTTATCCAGGTTGCACTTAAAAAGGTTTAATGAGGTACTCTGCATTACTTGGAGAGGGAGTCTATTCCACAAAAGGGGTAGTCTCTGGAACACAAATCTGTCCCATCAACAAGTCCGATTGATGTCACAGACCAGGATGAGGTCTCGCGTGTGGGTTACTCAAGTGGAGCTTGACTTGAGAATATGCAGCAGTCTCATCAGGGTGGGTTTTGAGATTGCTTTGTATGCCAGACAGAAGTCACCTCTGAGGAGTCTATAGGAGACTGAGAAGAGGGACAGGGCTTTTATCCTATCTGTGTAGGGTAGATGTTTGAGGCCCCAGATTTTCTGGGTGAGGAATCTCTGTGGTCTCTCCAGCTGCTGCATGTGCTTTGAGAGGTACATGCTGAAAGGTGCATTTTATACAATAATCAGTCTTATAAGGAAAGAATACAGGGATGTTATAACCACCTTGTCACTGGATGAGATACCCTTACTAATGAGGTGGGCCATGTAGGAAGCTTTCCGTACAACAGACGCAATATGGTGGTCAAAAGTCAGTTTGCTCTCAACCTGAGTTCCCAAGTCCCTCACAACTGGTTGCATGCTTAGTGCCTTATTCTCCCCAAAAGGGATGATGATGATGCATTTTTTGGCATTCAGTCTGAGGCCATGTTTTCTGGCACCAGTCATTTGCCTGGGTGAGACACTCTTGTCCACATCACTAGGGGAATTGATGACAGCATGCAGCTTGCAGTCATCTGCAAACTTGGTCAGCCATAGCCCATTAGATTTGGCCTGCACCTATGAGAAGTATATCCCAAACAGCAGAGTTCCCAAGACCGATCCCTGGGGTACACCACTTGTTATGGGTCTACTACTTGAGGTGGCTTCTCCTATTTTGACTAGATGGGTTCTATCAGTGAGCCAGTTTGCTACCCATCTGGTAACATATGGATTAATGGCTCTAGCTGAGAGAGTTTATCTATTATACCTGAGTGTGGAATAGCAGCAAAAAGATGAAAGAAGCATGCAGAACAGGCCACCAGCAAAATCCTAGTTTATTTAAGCGCTTTTCATCAAGTTTCAGACTTCATCAAAATAAAGTCACATGATCAAAGCAACCATAAGTACACTACCACAGCTAACCATTGGTCAATGTAATTACATCATTTCCTTAAAAACAAGCATTATACAGAGCTTAATAAAAGTTGTTAAAACTAAATATTCTTCACAAAAAATAAAACATGATGAATAAAAAATAAAAATAGAACAAATACATCTATAGAAAATGCACAGATTGTAATTTTAAAACAGAGCTCAAAGAAATTCTATCATTGAGACCTGGTATTTGGCAGGCATTAGTTTTAATCTGTCATGTCAGTTCTTTAAATTCTAGCCATTCATCTCTTGATCCCCCTCTTGTTCCAAGGTCCACATGGTCTATGGCTCCAAACTTAAAGAAGTGTGTAGGACATGCACAAATGTGTTTGTACAAAGCATTGTTTATATTTTTATTCTTGATATCATACAGGTGTTGATACACCTTTGCCTCAGTGCTCTTTTGGGCTTACCAATATAGAAACTGTCACATAGATCACAAACTGCAACATACACCTCCCCCTTTGAGTAACAAAAATATTTCTTCCTAGGTTTTACCATTCCATAACCTGTGATTTTATGGCCTCACATTAAAACATGGCTGGACACTGACTACATCTCCCGCATTTATAGCTCCCACCCAGTGTAGGTGCACTAGAGTCTCTTTCTAATAGGCCCTTCAGACAGACTTCCTTCTTGTGCACTATAGTGGGCCTGTTTCCCACTACTGAGTGAACTTTCTTATCAATAGTGAACATGCCCCATAATCTACATATAATATTCCTAATACCATAAAAGTCAATACTAAAAGGAAGAATATAAGCTCTTGAGAAATGATCCTGCCTCCCAGTCTGGGTTATTCCAGTGGGGTCATTCTTGATGGACAATAAGCAAAAAAATATACCAGTTTCCCTTTTCCTAATCACCTCATTTGCAATATCCTGAAAAACTTGTCAGGGTAATCCCTTCTGGTTAACATGTCTTTTAACTTTATACAATCACTCAAAAAATCATCCAGTCCTGACACCATTCTAGCTAACCTTATGTACTAGCCCTTAACTAGGGTTCTTTTTGGTACACTGGGTGCCAGCTGTCAAAATGCAACAATGAGTTTGAATATGTTGGCTTCCTATACAAATGAGAAGTGAAAGCTTTGCTTGCATAATCTTTTTTGACTGTTGCATCAAGAAAATTCAGTTGGTCATGGTCGTATGTGGAGATATCCAACTGGATTGGTTAAAGATTCCAAGTTACACCATGATTTAATCAAATTGTTCAACAGGCAAGGCTGTGAGTTGGTGCAATTGCTCACTGTCGACAACAACAGAAAAATGGCAAATTTATTGACTGAAATTAATAAACTGGACACTAGCATAAAAAATGATCTTTTATTTGAGCATAAAAAGTTTGATTTTTATAAAGTGTTTTCTGTTGCTGACAAAGATTTAGGGGATATAAAAATATGGAAAGAAAATAAACTAGTTAGAGACAAATGTGATTATGATGGTGGTAGGACCTACCCAGAACCACCATTAGGTCAACAAACTAGTTTTTTTTAATGGGCAAGCCCAACAGGATGTAAATGTTGACCTGGATAGTGATGATATGGAATCTGGAGCCCCTTTAGAGCCTCCCCCTTCTGAGGAGATCAGAAAGAATGATGAACCAGAGGGACGGGAATCAAATGAGTTGGAGTTATGGCCAGGGACAGTACCAGGGCCAACAGAGGATGGGGAGGGGGTGCCCAAACCCAACATTGGAGTGAAGTAATGTTTTGACTTGTTATGAACATGATTTTAATGAATGTAAAATTATTAAAAATGTACACGGTGACTTTTGTATCAGCAATCTTAGTCACCTGGTGATTGATGGGGAATGGGCCAAACTCTTTTCCAAAGGCTTGAACTTTATACCAGCAAAAAGGGCCAACCTGGTTGAAACTATTGTACAGTTGAAATTGTTTAACAGGAAATTGAATTTGGCCCTTCATTTTGTAGACAATCAAAACCTAGCAGTATCGGATTCCCATTTGACTAGACCTAGTACTTTCATAACCCCTCCTATCCACTGGTTCACTTATTTGAAACTCTTTGTGAGAATGAAATCAGGGAATTGAGGTATAAAGTATCATTGAAGCCCCTAATTTGGATAGCAGTGAGAGAAAACTGCTTATTGAGATATTGGCTAAGAAGGATGTCCGTATTATGAAACCGGACAAGGATGGGGGTTTGGTTGTGATGGACGTTTCTGAATACAATAGTAAAATGTTTGAATTGTTGTTTAGTTACACTTACACTGAAGTCTCACACAATGAGATGAATATTGCTTTCAGAAATATTGATCTTACCTTGTATGAATTATTATTGAATGGTCAGTTGGAACTGAGTGAACACGATTTTGTAGACACTAAGGAAACAAGGATCCCAACTATTTTCGGGATCCCGAAGATTCACAATTCCATTAGCAACCCACCCCTGCATCCAATAGTAGATGCCAAAGCATCCAAGACATTTGCCCTAGCAAAATTCATTGATTGCAAGGTAAAGGGATTACTTGATGGAAGAGGCACTATTATTAGGGACTCCTGGGACTTTCTCAAAAAATAAAACCTGAGATGTTTGACGGTGGTCTCATAACTGTGACCATCGACATTAAATGTAGTTTGGGACAAACTAAGTTGTCCCGGTCCCTCGAGTAAGGGGGTAAAGGGGTGTGGGGAGGGTATAGAGGTAGAAAGTAAGGTAAGGATTGTAGTTGGATAGGATAGTGGGTTTGTGGTGTTGAAAGGGTTAAGGAGAGAGGGAGATGTAAAAGGAAGTGAGGTAGGAGTAGGTAGGATTTCTGACAGTACTAAGTGTTAGGGATTAAAGGAAGTAGGCACATTTGGCATGAGTTGGTGGAGTAACAACTAGCTTATGTCCAGATGACCTGTAGGTATCGTGGATGAAGGTAGGCCTTGGATGGCGGGAAGAAAAGGGGTTAGGTTGTCTGGGTCAGTCCCCCCTTTGGTGTTTTCTAGAGGTTAATTTAAGGGGGGGGGGGCTGGAGTTTGGGAATATAGTTTGAGCTTACTGGTAGGAAAGGGTGATAGAATAATGTGCGTGTGCATGGTGTGTGTGGGTGAAGGGCTGGGGGTGGTCAAAAAAAAAAATATATATATATATATATATATATATATATATATATATATATATATATAAAATAAAGTGGTGATGGGAGTAGTGCTAGGCTTACCTGTATGTTGAGGTTTTCTTTGCTCCCTGTCGTCCGCAGGTCTCCGGGGGATTTGTCGGGTCTTTTCAGTGGGGCCATGTGGTCGAGTGACATCTGTGGGGGAGGCTGGGCCTGTCGTTAGCTCTGTCGGCTAGTAGGCCATCGGTGCCATGCAGTCAGGGTAAAATTTAAAAAAAAAAAAAAAAAAGGAAGGTGCTCTCCTGGTGGTCGTGGTAGGCAAAGAGGGGTCCATCGGTGTAATCCATTCCCATTTAGGTTGGGGGTAGAGGTGGATCACCCCACGTGCTCCTCGGTGAGTTTGTGCGCTGGCCATGTCCATTTCTGGGGAAAATGGTTCTCCCGGTGGTTGTGGTAGATGGTAGCATTGGGGGATAGTGGTGGATCATCTCCTTGGGGGTCCGTTATTGTGTCTGGCTTCATCTGCATTGGTGGTAGTGGTGGATTTCCATTCGTGCTCCCTGGGGGGTTCGTGGATGTCCATCTGTCTTCTCCGGTCATTCGGCTTCAATATGGCATTGCGGTCATTTCGGGTGTCCTCCGTCCTGGTATTCGGTGGTGGTGGTGGAATATCTCCTCCCTGGTGGGTTAGTTGGCTGCTGTGTCCTTATATTATCTTGGTGGTTGTGGCAGGCGTTTCAGGGGTCCATTGTTGCTTCATCTGCATTGGTGGTAGTGGCGGATTGCTGTTCGTGCTCCCTGGTGGGTTCATGGGTGTCAGTCTGTCTTCTCCAGGCCTTCCATATTCAGGATGGCATTGCAGTCGTTCGGGTGTCCCACCGTCCTGGTATTCAGTGGTAGTGGTGGTGGAATATCTTCTCCGTACTCCCTAGTGGTTTAGTGGGTTGCTTCTGTCGTTCTTTCAACCGTTGGGTTTGAGCGCCGGTTTGCGCATGCTCACCGGGTTACTTAGCTGTTACCGCTATGCAGTATCATGCTGGGAGGAAAGGTAAGTGTTTTTAGGCTCGATTGTGTGAATTATGATGGGATTGGGTGGCTGGTAGATAGGGATATAGTTAGAGGGACAGGATTAATTAATTCACATTCATTTTTTTTTCTCGTAGATACACATGGGGAGGGATGTTAATAGGGGATATTCTAGGGTTAGGAAGGGGTGAAAATGGTAAGAGGTGTAGCTGACAGGGTGGTTGAAAGGTGAAATGTGGGCAGGCAGGGGTAATTTAATGTGCGGGGCAAGGCAATACTAGGGGATGGGGGGAGTAGGGCAGTCGGGCTTATAGAATAGTTTTAATATTTTGTTTCTCTTTTACAGATGGCCAAATTACCAGAGCTAAGGCAGAGGTGGCAAGCAAATGTGGCCCAAGAGGAGGAGCTGGTCCAGGAGGTGGCAATGTCGCAGGTGGTATAGGAACCTGAACAGACCCCAGGTCGGAAGAGGCGACGCACAGCAGTGAGAAACCCAGCTGGAGGGAAGAAGCAACAGGCATCGCAGCAGGTGGTAGCAGTGGAGACACCGGTTCCCAGCACATCGCAAGACGAAGATGAAGGTAATGGTTTTACTATGGCAGCATTGTCAGGGGAGCTAGGGGTTGAGGATTGTGGGGGGGTAACGAACACTTGTCAGTTGGGGATCTCAGGGGTGGTGTGCAAGGGATAGAGGAGGCGCAGAGGCAAGTAGCACAGGGTGCCAGGTACCCGATTAGAGATGCGACGGGGGGAGTGGTGGGTTCCTGGGACAGTTCTTTCTTGGACTTTGAGGTAGGCTCTGATTTTGGGCTGCAGCCTGGGGTCTGGTTGGCTATCCAATCTTTGGGGCAGGGGACAGGAGCAGTTTTCCTGACTCCGCACATTCCGGGTTCGGTTAAGGAAAAAATTTTGAAAGGGGAGTATGTGGATTTGAGCTGATCGATGTGGAAGGGGTCCAATGGCTAGTGGAAGCAGAGTTCTTTAATAGTAAGGACTTTTTAGTGGCTTTAGCAGCATTGGGAAGGCAGAGGGTAGGTAAGCTTCGCCCTAGGACATGGGATAATTGGGTGGTTGGCTTTATTTATTTTATGGCAGTGCAGCTGGAGAAGGACAGGTCTTTGGCTCTGCCACTGCTAGGCTATTTCCTTACCATTCGTGAGGCACAACTGTTAAGTCTGGAATGATCAGCGTTTCAGCAAATGGAAGGCTGTGGACCAGTCACTTCGTTGGGAGGTGCGTCATCTGGATCTATGGTAAGATAAGATGATTTATAGTTATGGGGTCTTTAACAGAAGGTTGAGTGGGCCGGAAACAGTGGGTGTGTGTTGTTCATTTAATAGTGGCTCCTGTTCATGGGTGGGGTGCAAATTTGCCCATGTTTGTTCAAGATGTGGAGGGGATCATTCAGCCACTGGCTGTGGTTGGCAGGATTTGTCCTGGAACTCTAATGTTATGGGTTGTGAGGGTGACTTTGGTGGGCAAGGCTTTCAGCCGGCCGGGGAAGGGGTAATTTTCATGGGCCCTGGGGATTTGGACTTGGGTTCTTTAGAGGCAATAGAGGAAGGGGCACCGTTCCCTATTAAGGTGGAGGTTTTCCAGGGTATGCTTCATCGGTTTCCTGGTTTGGCCATCAAAGAGGAGATAATACAGGGATTTCAAGGGGGGTTTCTCATTAAGTCCACCGTGGGAAGGGGTGGGGGGGTTGCAAGAATTTATGATCTGTTCAAGGTAAAGAGTACATCTTGGAGGCTTTACTGGAAAAAGAGTGTAGGTTGGGGCGGTTATTGGGTCCTCTTTTTGACAGTCCGCCTTTTAGTGCTTACAGGGTGTCACCTTTGGGGTTGGTGCTAAAGAAGCGAGAAGGGGAATTCAGAGTGATGCATCACTTGTCTTATCCGGAAGGGAATTCAGTAAATGATTTTATTGCAGAAGAGGAAGTTAGGGTACATTACGCTTCCTTAGATGATGCAGTGAAAGTGATTAGGGAATTTAGGGAGCCATGGTTGGTTAAGGTCAACATTGAGTCAGCTTTTCGATTGTTGCCTATTAGGAGTGAGGATTGGCCACTACTGGGGATGCAGGTAGGAGATAAGTACTACTTTGATAAAGCTATGCCTATGGGTTGTTCAGTGGTATGTGTGACTTTTGAGAAGTTCAGTACAGTATTGCATTGGATTTGGCAGCAGAAAGTGGGGACTCAAAAGGCAGTGCATTATTTAGATGATTTTTTGTTGGTGGGCGATGGAAGGGTAGGAGCACAGGATGGTTTGCGGGAGTTTACCAATATGTGTGAGGAGTTAGGGGTACCATTGGCTCAGCATAAGATGGAGAGTCTGGCAAGGGCATTAGAATTTCTGGGATTAACAGTTGATGCAGAGCGGGGACTGTTTTGTTTGCCAGAGAATAAAATAGAGAGGCTTAGGTTGGTGATACTTTCGGTGTTGGGTAAGGATAAGATTTAGTTTCATTCAGTTATGGAGTTGCTTGGGCTTTTGAATTTTGCCTGTCAAGCGGTGCACCCAGGGTGAGCTTTTTGCAGGTCACTGGCATATTTGCTGAAAGGGGGTAAGAGCAAACACCATTGGGCTAGGATAACCCAACTGGTGCAGGAGGACTTGGGGTTGTGGAATGGTTTTTGCAACAATTTAATGGGATATATTTTTGGCAGTCAGACTGGGTGGGGCAGGAGGAACTTCAGTTGTTTACGGACACAGCTGGGGGTGCTGGCATGGGGGCCCATTTCAGGGGTCGGTGGTTTGCGGCTGAATGGCCTTCGGACTGGGAGAAGGTATGGAAGCGGGATGTGGCCTTTCTGGATTTGATGCCTATATGGGCAGCTTCGGTGGTGTGGAAGGAGCAATTGAGGGGAAAACTTGTAGTTTTTCACTCTGACAATATGGCTGTAGTGAGGGTATTGCAAAAGAAGACAGCTAAGTCGGGCTTGTTATTGTTGGTATTACGCAAATTGGTTTTGCAGAGCCTTTTAATAAAATTTTCTTTTGCAGGAGTGCATGTGCCTGGCGTAAGGAATGAGAGTGCTGATAGCTTGTCCCGATGTCAGTTTTGCAGGTTTCGAGAGTTGGTTCCATGGGTGGAGGATGTGCCAGAAATCCTGCCAGAGGAGGTGTGGAATCTTGGGTCAATGTAGCCAGGTGGTTGGTACGGCATTCGAAAGACATGTGTAAATGGGTGTGCCTTTGTTGAAGGTTGAACATCGAGCTGGCACCTCGGCGTTCATGAAAATCTACTGCCAATTATTAGCAGACCGGAGTTCCGCTGTGGCGACCCCTAACCAGGAAAAGCCGAAAGACAACAACATCAACCCAAGCTAATTGTTCCACCATAAAATGCCCCTAAGATACAACCCAGTATTAGGAGATCTGGGAGCATATGTTGACTGCAAGCTGACCTTTGACTAACATGTAACTAAGATAATAAAAAAATCATTTTATGTTGTCCAACTTAGAGGTAGGTGTATGGCATGCAGGTCCAAGGAAGCTATAGTACTACTCTAGTTGGCCCTTTTCAGACTTATCATTGAATACAATGCCCCCTTTGGCATGTATCTAATCAGACACTTGAAACAGATGGAATGTCCACAAAGGTTTCTCATCAGGAAAAGCCTGGGTATGAATATCCTCCCTATCCAACACTGATTGCCTAAAGATTCTGTCTCTGTATTCAGTCTCCTACAGGCTGCTAACAGGGGATCTTTGACTGGCTTAAAGGGCATCCATAGACATTGCCTTAATGGATCTGCTCTGCAAGCTCAAAACAACCAGCACCAGAAACACCAGCTACAGGAATAAAAACTTCACTTGTGATATAAAAAGAAAATGTTGGAGAGACATATATGTGTGACAAATGGTTGTCCCACTATGGAAAATACTTCCAATCCATGTAAAACAGAGCTCCTCTCTGACCCTATTCAAACAATACCTTGACAACTGGATGGGAAACTGTAAATTTATACCTGGTCTGGCACTCATGTCCCTTATGTACAGAGGCCATCAATAAACAAAGTACTATCCTAACTAACACCTCCAAAAATCCTTAGTTACTGCCCTACTAACGTCTCCCCCCACTACAGATGCCCATGATACTTGGGACACAAACAGTTTGGGGTGTGCAGCATGGTTCGAAAGGGCCCTAGTGGTCAGTAGCCTAATAGTAACCTATGAATCTATGAACACAAGAATATTCTTATACCAGTAACCTTTATCATCTCTAGCTAGGTTTGTCTTTGGTGACAATAATGTCCAGCTTTTAAACAACTGGCTTATTCTACTTCTTTGTTTTGCTTTTTTTCATAGCAATGGTCACAAATTCATTTGAATAAAAAATAACTTTACCATCTCTCACAAACGTTATTGCCAATGTAATCTGGCACCAAGTAGTATATATATTTTTTTACAGCACCTTCATCTGTACCTCTCTATGTTTTTGATGACAGAAGAGCTGTTACCTTTCTGAATATAATCCTTTTCTCTACTAGCTACAGTTGTAGATGACAGCAAGGGATATAAACAGGGTAATTAGCACCTCTTTTTCTATCCATCCCACAATTTAGTGACAGCAAGAACCAATAACTCACTTTGCAAAATACAACCTTTCACCTTAATTTACACATTCAGTTTATGCACCATTCTTTCTTAAAATCAGCTAAACAATCCTAATCCTAAAAATATCCTTGCTTTGTGCGGTGTTACTCATTAAATCACATCTTCCATCAAAATCCAAACGACAGCTCTCTTTTTATTCCTCAGCCAACAAACTGTCCTTCTACAAACAAAACATACAACTTATTCAGTCACTCATTCATTCATTTGCTTACTTATTTATTTACTGGGACAGTCCATCTTGGCAGAAAGCTCTTTTCCCAGGAGTCCAGGGGTAAAAAGCTCCACAGAATTAAACAAAGCAGACCAAAAGGCATTCATTTCCATCATGCATCTGACAAATGTTCTCATACAGCTTCAATTAGCCTACATTTAGGGACAATTTTTAAAAGCTACACATGGTCATTATACTATGCTCTGATCCAATGTCAATCTTAATTACAAGAGATTAGTCATTGTTGCATTTATATACAGCTTTTCAGATGAAACTTCATTCTCATATTTTTTCAGATGAAACTTCTTTCTTATGTTGCTGGCTTTATTTTGTATCACATTCACAGATTTGTTCTGTAAATACATATTCAAAGTAGTCAAAACTAGTTCAGTCTTTTCATCAGTATTTGTGTCCAGCACATCAGTGTTGTGCTTTTCTGATTTTTAACTGTTAAGGTACTTTCTGGTTGCCTTGCAATATCTCTTTTAGGTTTAGAGTCACATGATGTACATTGGGTATGCTTCTGTTCACCTGTTACTAAAAAACATCTTAGACAATGCATAGGGAAACCAGCTAAAGTCTCTTCAGTTTTCAATATTGATTACTTTCATAGCATTTGGAGTTGTTCTCTCCTTATACTAATCTGCATTATAATTCATACATACCCACATTATATCATTTGAAGATTTTAAATGGAAAGGGTCTAGTTCACTGACATAGCATACATACATATGTGGTTTTCTTTAGTGTCTTTTCTAATTCTCATAAAGGTGGCCTCTTATGTAATAGCTTCCTATGCAATCATTCTGTTTGTCATTGATGTGACACACATCTGCCTAAATTCACAGAGCTTTTGATGAAAAAAAAAATAGATAATTATTTGGATTACAGTATGTTTGGAAATTATTTTTTTCAAAACAGTGTAAGAATCTTCTCTGTGTAGAAGATTTTCAATCTAAATATTATCTAATTAATCATTATATATTAATCAGATCAGATAATAGTAGTAGAAGTAGCAAACTTAAACTCGTCAAGTCAAAAAATAATAAAACATATATAATTTGAAATATTATCCAGAATTGCTTGTTTGTCTTTTTGGCTTTTCCCGGTTAGGGGTCGCCACAGCGGAACTCCGGTCTGCTAATGATTGGCAGTCAATTTTTATGGTGCCGAGTTGCCAGCCTGACGCCCAACCTTCAACGAAGGCATGCCCATTCACACATGTCTTTTGAAGGCCACTAGACCGTGGGGAGGACATGCAGACTCCACACAGAAGGCATTCCAGCAGTATTCAAAAGTATTCCAAGCAGGGTACACAGTCTGTTTCCAGTTGAAAATTAAGTAGAAACATCAGATTGCCTATTTCTTTCATAGTTTGTACAAAACTGTTACTTACTATCATGATTTTTTTTGGTAGTGGTATGAAGAAAAATGGAGCATGAGACTGTTTTTTTTTTTCACAGAGGTCACTTGCAAATCAAACCTTTGGATCCAGGGCTTCCAATTTTCTACAATGTCCTCCTGATAATTAAGACATTCTGGAGGAAGAATTCCCACCATATTGATCTAAATGTTGAAGATAAACATTTCCAAAAGTGATCTTCAAGTCACATGCATTTACTTAAGGAAAAATACATATCTCTGCATTTAGGGAGCAAGGGCTACTTGCCAGACTTGCAAAACAAAAAAAAAAAAAAATATATATATATATATATATATATATATATATATATACACAGTAATACTTTTTGCAATATGTTTGGCAGTAAAAATAAAACACAACCCTGCAGCAGGTGCAGTAACTGGGAAAAAAGTCAGTACAGATTAAATAAATGACTAATTTTGCCATCTGATACCTAGCTGGTCTTCCACATTTAAGTTTTAGCATTTCTGAAGCAGACATTAAGTGGACAGAACACCAGTGTACATATGAGACTTCAGAACACATAAGACGAGAGATAGATATTTTCTTTATAGTTTTACCCACACATGCTAAGACCCACTCAATCCCACTACTCAAGTTTGCAGGTAACTCTACTCCTTTAAAGGTATACAACAACAGGTTGTAGATGCAAGCAAGTGTATTCACTGAATCCTAAGTTACCTCTGTAGTTCATTGATAAGCATTTTTTTCCAACAGGTGCCTAGGATTATGTTTTTGTTCTATTTCTTAAACACTTAAGCACTTAAGATATTTAATCAAAGAATGTTTACCTCAAGTCCCATAAGAACATATTTTGGTACTTACGTATTATTGCAACCATATTCAGAGCTGGAGAAGCAGGTCATTTCCAAGCCCTTTTCCTGCCAAAATATGTTGCCGAAGTCACCTGAGAAGTATGTGTCACGGAATTGTCTTTCTTTACAGTGAGATTTACTTGAGCATCTTTAGCTGTATGAGGAAATGAAAGAACAAACATTTTACCGATTCCAAACAAGTTGATAATACTAAATACCGATAGCTGTTGACAGTTGTACAGTTTCTATGAAAGTTTCTAAGAGCAATGTTTAAAATACCTCTGTCCCTATTTTGGGGGCCTTTGGCCCACCATTATTTTACACTTTGACCCGATTTATTCTGCTAACAAATTGAGAGGTATGCGAAGCAATATCCAGCAACCGTGCTGTGAAATCAGTACCTGCAGTTGTTAGGAGGTATCGATGGCAGGTTGAATGCTACTTGAATGTTATATAGGTGTGGGAAATGCCACTACCATTACAATTAGTCATGCTATGGTTCCTTGCTTGCTGATGCAGGTATTTATTTTGTTGTGTTTGTTTAGTTTTACTTCTTTACCCGGGTAGAGCAGAGCAGTAATGAACCAATACAACATCCACTGCAGGTTCAGCCTGCAAATGTGTATTTCTTTTCCCAATTTTTAAAGGAAGATGGATCAGAAAACTTACAACTACACCCTTCACATCAACACAACACTGGTTAACTCATTTGTCCGGGAATTATGACACTTTGGCCTCCTTCTTGCGATAATATGGAAAGTCACATCTTTTTATTATTTAAATCACCCAAAGCAGTCAGTTGTTTATGGTTCAGTCCAAATTCACGAGAAACTTTCTTAGAAACCGGAGAACTGTCAAGCGCTATTGCTAGTTACATATTATTGAGTGGTTTGGAATCTGGTTCGATAAGTACCCATATTTTTAATGATGTGAAATATTTGAACATATTTTAGGTAAATAAAAAAATAATCGATGCTATTATGAAAAAAAATGTCGGAAACATTATTAGAGTTCATTAACTGATGCCCTTAAAACTATCAAAAATAAACATCTGAATTTTTTTACAGATAATCACTGATATGTTGAGTGTAAATATTGTATAAAAACACCTTTGTAATACAGGCAGATGACTATTTTGTTAATGCTTAATTAGTAACATTAAATAAGTCAGTTCTATGTGAATATAAGAAAAATAAATATCCAATTAAACTTGTGTAACATTTCCCTTATTTAGTTTGTTTTCATCTTGTACTGGAAACAAATTTCCCTTCTAGAGTCCACTTGAGTATAAGAATGTATCCATCTACATGGATGTACCAGCTCAGATAAACGCTGTTTCAAAGAAATACAATATGTAAGTCAATGAATATGTACTCCATTTCTACCATCCATGTCCTTGCAACCACAAGTGCAAGTATTTTAAAGGTCACTCTGTTTAACTAATTAAAGCCTTGTGTCATCTTCAATGTTTCTTTAATTACATCTCACTGGTGTTGCTAGGCATCTAGAATTACCTGTTCATATAATCATTAATAAATGCAAAACCCTGCCTAAAAGCTTGTTGTATACAAGCTGATGGCTGATTTCATCTTAAAGCTTACATGACAGGCAACACAACTTCATTGATACCTTGTCTATGTCTAGTTCAGCTAGAAAGATAATGCTATACTATTTCTTTTTAGTGTCAACATTTTCATATTTATCTAAATATCTCAATAATCAAGTAATAAAGACTGAACTGCTTAGTCTCATATGAAAGCTCACATGTGAGTGAACAAAATGACAGAATGTGTAGCTGGAGGGGTTTCTAATACAGTGTAAGTTTTTTGCAATATATTACAAAATTAACATTTCAAGTGTTTTTGTGAGTTAAAATCCAGTTTAAGATCTAGAATATAATGAAGTCTGCCACTGATAAGATTAGTTTGTGGTGAAAACTATGTTATTTACACAGCAAAATTGAAGTGTATTAACCCACCTCCGAGTTTGCGCAGGAATGGGCATGCCCGCCATGATTGACATGCCGGAGGACGGGTATTAACAATGGCAATGTGCCATGATTGACATGCAACATACTTTCTGACATCTTGAGAGGCACAGAGACGTATCTGTGGTTAGATGGAGGGTTACTGACAGAGAAAGAATCTGTTGGGATTTATTTTCTGTATTAGTATGTGTAAAAAAGACACACAAACCAAATTCTGTTCTACTGCTAATAGGCGGTTTTGTAAATGCTCAACAAGATCGGGAGATTACCTTTTTCTTACTGTTGTGAAATCTCAGAATTGGCCTCCTTTTTTACAGATTTCAGTGAATTCTGTGCGTTTATGTTTACTAATCTTTGTAATGGTTGGAGGTTCAGTGAGAATTATCTAGTACAGATCATATATGATATAAATATATAAAACAAAGACTTGGCAATAGTTTCTGTTTGATACTGGTTTCAAAAAATCCCAAAATTTTAAATGTAGCACTAGAACCCAAAAACTTACATCAAACTTTATTAACATCACACAAGTAAGCACTTTTGTCCATTTATCATTTTGATAATACTTTGTCACACTTGAACAGATTACCAAACAAGACTTTCTAGAAAACTTTCAAAATGGCCAGTAATATTTCACATATAGCTAAGTATTTAACCTGTAGGACAACTAGTAACAGAGTTACTGTTTCTCTCACCTTGTCTAATAGACTTTTGAATGCTTTTCGTTAAAATACATAGGATCTGTACCTACTGCTGCTGATTAAAGTAGATACCTGAACAACACTTTCCATTAATTTCTTATTATGTTTTACTGTACAAACAGTACTTGTCTTTGTACTTCTGCCCCAATTTGCGAAATAAAAAAATGCTTTGATTTGGCAGCAATCGCATATGCGTTTTTATGTTATAAGTAATCTTTTTTGTGCAATTAGCTGTTATTTGCTTATGTTATAATACGCCTATAATGTTTTCTGTTTAAAGGTTTATATTACCTTGTGTTTTAATCAAGCAGTGGGCCTAGTAGTCAACATGCTCCAAGCGGTGGGCGGAGTAGTCAACATGCTCGCAGGCGGGGTTTGGGAGGGGCTTGCTACTGCGCATCTGGTGGGTTAATACAATTCAATTTCGCCATTTACACTTCTTTAGTAAATTTTATCAGTTCAGAGATATGAGCATTTATTTGAAATGTGTGTGTGTGTATTGACAATAAGTCTTCAGCTTTGAGACCTTTCTCTTGAAAAGTATAACAACAGGAATGCCAGAGTTATTGTCTTGTATGGATCTATATTAGCACAACAAAAACTGCATTGTGCGAATCCCATTTGAGCAACACCAAATGTGCGAATGTTGCAAATGTCGAATCCGATAAATAAATAAACTAAATGATGAAAACTGTCACTAACTGTTTTATGCAGGGGGGCTGCACCCGCAACACCATTGTTACTTAAATATACCAACTCCAAGATCGCACTCCATTGAAGTAAAAGGAAGAATTCCCTACGGTGATCTCCGTTCATTCTTGCAATATTTGCCACATTTTCACATTTGGTGTCACTCAAATGGGATTCGCACAATGCCGTTTTCGTTGTGCTAATATAGACCCGTCTTGTACATAGCAGAGTTGCCACAGTGTGTTGCAAAATATGCAGCACTGTTTCAGCTAGCCTTATAAAAAACATTTAGCAACACATTGCACAGATAAGAAAGAATAAACTTTAGTTACATTGCACTGCAAACAGGAAGTACATCCACAATTAAATGATGGCTCTGTTCCTTGGTTTGATTTGCTATCCTATTTATGACTAGCGGTATCACACTGATTAAATAAATGTTTGTATATCTGTTTTCCCCATTTCATTCCATTCATCTTCCTTGGAATCTAATTTGGGCAGTAAAGCAGTGTGAAATTACTTCTGAATGTTTCACAGCACTGCTATGTTTTTTTTTTTTTTTTTGGTTATGAAGGTTATATATTTTAAGAGAAGTCTTTAGAACCAATTCTGTGCTTCTAAAATTCTGTTGGATGACAACAGGGAGATGAGGAGGAGAATCAGAGTTATCAGGCTGCTAGAACTGAGGCCACACAGGCCTTAACAACAACCCCATTAGGCTCTGCCCTCCTTTTTAAGGAGGGCAGGGCCTGTAAGTCACATAGTGAATTTTAGTGTACCCATACAATTGTCTAAGGTTTGCTTGAATACCAAGAGAGAATCACACTGCTTGGCATGCAAGGGGAGACATTAGGTGAAGAACCTATCCCTCCATTTAGCTTATTTCCAGATGTAGATTGAGATCCCTTGCTCTAGTATTGGCTGCACTACTGGCCTATTTAGAAAAAGGAAGTCATGGATAGTAGGATTCCTGAGATCATAGTAAGCAAGGTTTAGCCATTCGTATTATATCTGGAGTGTAGTGTAATGGTCTATCTTTGTGTGTTAGAAAAAATGCAGCATTAAATCAATTAAAAAGAGATTCAGTGACTGGATGGGTTCAAGTGTGGTTAACCCTATATTGACAGCATGCAACCACTTTGATTGCTTATACTAGACTCTGAATTCAGTTTCTGTATACATTAAACATTGGTAAGTTAACCTATGCAATTGTACTATGTTCTTCATTAGATCACTTTTGCACTAGCCACAGCCATATGGGTAATTGCCAGAGCTCAGGAATAAAGGGTGAATTGAGAAGGATCAGAGTCTAGAAACCTTTGAAGGATGGCTTTTTGCAAATCCAGATCTATATCTAAAGATTTCATTAATTTTCTAGTGCCTAGTAAAGATGTGTGCAGGAGGCAAAGTAGTCACCTAAAGGAGAGATCTAGAGTCCATCACTTAAAAAAAACTCTGAAGTAGGTACAGCACTAGTAGAGTGAGTCCTGTCTGCGGTAAGGTTTTTCCACAGTGAGTGTAGCGAACATTAATAGCCTTAGACAGACATTTAAAACTGTTTTTATTTCATAGGTTCATAGGTGTTTACTAGGCTAATGACCATGAGGCCCTTTTTAAGCCTAGCCATGCATCCCAAATCTCTGACAAGTTCTGATACTCTTGATAAGTGTAAGCAGGGGTTTGAGAGATTAAATATTTATAAGCAGGGCCTGGGAGATGAACCATTTGCATGTTGCTTGTGTCCATTAGAGACATAGGTGCTAAACCAGGGATGAATTTCCTGATTCATATCCAATTGTCCAAGTTGCACTTGAATTGGGTTAGAGAGGAATTCTGCTTCACATGGATAGGGAGTCTGTTCCATAGATGGAGTAGTTTCAGAGATACATACCTTGTCTCTCCAGTAGGTCCTGAGTATATGACTAGGGAATGGGTAATTCTGGTGTTGTTCGTTTTGTGGATATTTTATAAACTTGCTGCCATCAAATGATACAAAAGTTGGTTAGACTTATTAAAATCCTTAGTCTTCTCCAGGTAAAACAACAGTTGCCAGTGGATATCTAAGATATGCAGAAAGTTTCTCATCTCTTTATGGATAAAACACAGTGAGATGAATGGTCCAGTGTAAAATAAATTCAGAAACAACCTCTGCCATGAAAGACTCTCCCTATCCTACTGGAAAGCCAAGAAGGGGTATGTAGACATAAAGGTATGGAACTAAGATAGCATGCACCTGAAGTCAAGGAATATTCAAAACAGTCTTCCATTAAAGAAGCATATTCTGCAGGTAGAAAGAAGATAGTTAACTTCTCCAAAACAAAATTAAGATCTCAAAGTGGTAACCAGTATGCTAAACTTGATATTAACTCTTCCGTAACATTATGATTAATGAATATAGGTGTAATCATCTTACATTCTTAGCTATTGAGGAATTAAGTACCTGAATCTGTGTTATACTGGTACCGATGTCTGAAATCCTAAAAACTTACACTGTTTTCTTTAGGATCTAGTAAGCTATTACTAGAGTGGGTACGCGATGGTTACCATATCAATACAGGATAACAAAGTCTTACATTTGCTCCTAATCTAATGGGTAGCTATACATACAAAGGAAGGCTGCGTTAAATGGATATATTTTATATGACAACAGTTGTTGTATTAATATGAGAGCTTGTATTTAGCAATATCCTAAAATATTACTTTTAATAAGTAGTGTGAAGATTTAATTGAGACTAACAGCAAAGTCCAGATATCTTTTATTTTTGTTTTTTTGTCTGACTCATTTAATTCAATATAATAAGTAGAGATGTAGACGATAAGTAGTGTTTGTTAGGGAATGAGTAGGATAGGCTTTGTAGTTTTAGTAGTAGTTTATACAGGTCCACTATATTTTGCATATCACTCATACACTAGCTTCGATGTTATGTACTTGCCAGTGATATTAATCAATGTAATCCCGAACTACGTTAAGGACCTCTTTAATTCCTGGTCCAGGGGTTTAGTGGGTAGGCACTGGAAGGAGACGGGAATTCTAGAATGCTTTCATAATTTACACACACTAAAAACTCAACCAAATCTATCATATTTTCCCAGATTTTTAAAATACTTTCATAAAACAAAACTTTGGGAATGAGGGAAATAGATTCATGGAATATTAAAGGAATCCAGAACTTGAAAAAGAGAAAACTGTTTCTTCATTTATTTCTACAAGCTAAGGCGTTTTTCATACTACTTCAGGAAACACATATGACCAATGATCAATGGACAGAAATAAAAAAGAAAAAATGGATAAGAGAAGTAATAGTCTCTGAAGGGAAAACTAATAGTGCGGGAGTGGTGATAATTATTAAAAAACAATACCAGGATAAAATTATAGAATATAAAATGGACAAAGAAGGAAGATGGTGCTATGTGATTCTCTCAGCAACACTATATGATAAACCCATTATTCTTCTCAATATATATGCACCCTGTAATAATCAACATTCTTTCTTTGCCTCACTCTATCCTATTTTAAATCAGTATAATAACCACTATATAATCATAGGAGGGGACTGGAATGCTTATCAGAATCCTAAACTGGATAAATCAAGCCAACATAGAATATATAATAGTCAAGCGGCTTTAACATTAACTGAACTTAAGTATGACTTTAACTTATATGATCCCTTCAAATATTCTAATAATGCTATTAATTCCAACAATTTTACATTTTATTCAAGCTGTCATAAAATGTGGTCTAGAATAGACTTTTTTCTAATTTCCGAAGCACTGATTAATCTTGACCCCTCAGTATCTATCCATGCTCGGTACCTATCAGATCATTCTAAAATTACATTAGGTTTTACTGATGATTCTAGAAACATTTTATCACAGAAGGGACATAATTGGTCTTTAAATCCAAATCTATTAAACAAAAAGGAAATTATTCAGGAAATCCAAGACATTCTCAAATGTTTACTAGTTAAGATAGACGAGCACCAACATACACCTGATACTGAATGGGCGGCAACGAAAGCACAGATAAGAGGTATATTCCTTCAAAAAGCCTCTTATTATAAAAAAATTCAACTCAGAGAAGAACAAACTTTGGAGTCTAAGATTAAAACACTAGACCAAGAACTAATGCAGAATCATAACTCACAAACAGAAACAGAACTTTTAAAATGTCAGAAGGATCTATTTCTGATCCAAAATAATAGATTATCATTTTATGAAACCAAAATACTGGCAAGTTACGCTAATCATATACAAACTCCATCAAGGGCTTTAGCAAGAATTATTAATCAATCCAAATTGCCCTATCAAATTCCGAAATTATATTACAAAAACAAAACATATATGAAATCTAATGATATTATTAACATTTTTGAATTGATATATGCCCAAATCTATGGAGATCAAAGTGAATCACCTACAAGTGAAAATTATAGGGACTTCCTACAAAAGATTAACTTCCCAAAAATTGATGAGAAGCTACAGACAGAATTAATACAACCAATTTCTATGGAGGAAATAACAACAACAATTAAAAATTCGAAATCCCACAAAGCCCCGGGCCCAGACGGACTTACAGCAGAATTTTATAAAACTTTCGGCAATACGATTGTTAAAATACTATCATGTACATCAAACTATATCATTAATAACAAAATCAATGATTTACATTTTAATGTATCCAAAACAATTCTTATGCCTAAAGAAAATTCAGATCTCCAAAACCCAGACAATTATAGACCTATATCACTTTTAAACATTGATACTAAAATTCTGACCTCTATTTTAGCTACCAGACTGAAGAAAATAATGAATTTAATCATTTCTAATGAACAAACTGGATTTTTAACTTCTAGGCAAGCTAGTGACAACACCTTAACACTTCATACTTTAATCTCTTATGCCAATCAAAAGAATTTAAATATGTATGCCCTTATTATTGATGCACAAAAGGCCTTCGATAGAGTTAACATAAAATTTTTATTTAACCTTTTACCCTATTTTAATATACCTCAAGAATTCATCCTAACATTACAAACATTATATAATAACCCTTATAAAACTTTATATATAAATAAAATGTTTTCTAATAGAATTTAAATCAGAAACGGTACCCGTCAAGGTTGTCCTCAATCCCCTATACTATTTAATTTATATTTAGAACCTTTATTTCTGCATATTAAACAAAATGTATATCATAATGTCCCAATAATCTACGGTACCAAGATCTTTATGGCAGCTTTTGCAGATGATCTTAATATATATTGTACAACACCTGTCTCTGATACCAAAAAAATAATATCTGTGGTCGAAGACTTTGCATTAATATCAAACTATAAAATAAACCTTAAAAAAAAACAATATATTTCCTTTGAAAACACCTAAACCCTTTTCACTTTTACCTTTGATAGGGCAAGTAAAATCTGAAGAAAAAATTAAATATTTAGGAATCACATTCTCCACAGATAATAAGGACTTCTATCTCAATAATGTGAAACTAAAATGGGAACAAATTTTATTAGATCTAAGGAGATGGAATAACCTGAAATTACCCACATTAGCAAAGGTCTCAATTATTAAAATGAATGTCTTGCCCAGAATATTATATATCTTTAGATCCATTCAAGTGTTAATTCCCAAGAAATTTTTCAAACAAATCCACATCGAACTTGCTAAATTTATATGGGAACCAAGGAAAACTAGAATATCATACGATAAGTTGATGACCCCAAAAAATAAAGGTAGGTTAGATTTACCCGACTTTGGAAGTTATTATTTAATTATAAATGCCAATAGAATTTTAAGAATAGCTAACTATGACATGCAAAATAATAATTGGTCCCCTAACTGGATAAGATTGGGTTACAAACATGTTGAACATTTGAACATGAATCCCAAAGTTTTACCCTTTCTAAACAGAGATATCATTAAAACATATGCTCTAATGGAACATATAAAAATTTATATATCATTATTACAAAACCTCTTTAGATCATTACATCTATTTCAATATATGATGTTCTTGCAACCCTTTCATAAAAACCCTAACCTGAGAATCAACTTATAGACTTAAAAAACTTCCCATTATAATAAACTTAACTTTACAAGATATATACCCATATCTGAATTATTGTGCTCATGATCTAAGACAAGAAATGAATCTCCCCAAATCATACTTAGTCATATTGAGGAAGATTAAAGAATTAGCTATTAGTTACTTTAAAGACTTAACTGTTAATAAAGAGAACTTAACGAAATGTACCTCAATATGGCAAGCTGTATCACAAACTACCAAATATGTAACATCCACTTATAAACTGATAAAAGACATCAAATATCATGATCACCTTCTTGTATCAAATTATTGGAAAGAAAAAATACCATTGGTTGAAGAAAGTAAATTCATAAATGCAATTAAATTAACAGCAAAATTAATTTCCCTCCAAAAGCTAACTTTCACCCAACTCATGATATTTAATAATGCATACTACACACGCCTTAGCTTGTATAAATTTAACTCCAAGAATTCTCCAAAGTGCCCATATTGTAAAGACAAAACTGCTGACCTCCTTCATATGTTTTGGAACTGCAAATGTATATATAAACTTTGGAATTCCCTAAAGTTACAACTACAAAAGATGGGGTATCAAAATTCAACGTTGTCTTGGGAATTTATGATATTACACATTCCTCCAAATAATACACCTAGATCCCAGGTAATTGTACTTATCAACATTTTCCTATTAATGAAGCTCTATATAGCTACAAATTGGCTGAACCCAACTCAAACTTCTTGGGAAATTTTTAAGATCTTAGCGATAAAACACATATTAGCCCACAAATATGTTATCAATAGCCAAAGTAAACATCCAAATAATCTAAAGATTTGGGAACAAATTTTCAACATTATATTAGCTTAATGTACCGAGAGCAGGAAACCCCATTGTTATTTATACTATAAAGTATAACCTTTGTAAGAACCATATTATTTCAAGATATTATCTTTGCACAGAAGAATTTATATATATATGTTATTCTAATTGTGAAGGCATTCATGTAAATAATGTATATATTTTGTTACAATGTTGATAGAAGTTGTTCGGAAATTATCTCTGTATTTCCCTGTTAAAAGTTTGTATGAACAAGTGAAAAATAATAAAGAAATATTATTGAAAAAAAAAATATCCCAAAGTGGTGCCACTTCTTTTCTAGGTGGCATAATATTCAAACCTATTTCAAAAGTAAAGAAGAAGGTGGATTGAAAGGCAAACAAGCAGAAATGGCTTAAGAATGTGCTTTAATAGAAGAGTGCCATATGTCAGAATTGAGCAATTCACACAGGTACTGAAAAACACAGTGGAGTCACAACTTAGTTTGGCTCTTGGCTTTTTTCATGGCATCTGCTAGAAAATAATTTCTATTTTGTTAAGCATTTTGTTAAGCATGATTTCCTAGTAGGATTTCTAGCCTTCTCTAATACCTGCATTACATTCCAAGAAAAAAAAGTGACTAAATCAGATCAACATTATGTGATCCAAACTTTAACTTGGGTATTTTGAATGTTGGATTGGATTAAGGCTCAATTTTTCTTTATGAGGGAATCTAATGTGTGAAAAGTTTTTGATAATTGCTCTTAGACAGATATATGTGAAGGGAGAACCAGGGTTGTCTGGGCAAAATAGGAATTACCACCAGTAACTTTGGCAAGTCCATCTTGATATTTAGGGGATCATTGGGTATCAAAAGAAGGGAAAGGCACTGAAGAACTTTCCCATCCATGAAAAGAAAATGCATCCATTTTCCAGGCCTTTTTGCAAGTTGTCCTGGACCAGAATCTGTTTAGATGCTGGTTGAAAAATGAATGAAACTGATCTACCTGGGGGGGTCACCACAGATGAATAATGTCCAGGAAGGCCTTTGGGTGTAACAGCTACTCATTACGATCTAGACTGGATCAGATCAAAGCATATGCTATTGTGTTCTGCTCTGATGAAATATATGTGTCCTGCAGAATGAGGCTGTTCTGCAGTTCACAATCAATCATGGCTAGTCTGCACAGAGGTATGACTTTGTTCCCTTTTGTTTGTTTATATACGACATCAACATCTACATAATACACATCTGTCATGACAAATTAATTGCATCTTTCATTTTTCTACTGGCAGGTAAATTCTGGGATAAACTGACATGTAAAATTAGGAATAAAAGCAGCATCAAACATACCCGATTTGACATTAGTTTGCAAGTTGTTCTTATTATCACTATTCAGCTCTCTCCAGTATTAATCTTTCTGTTTTCCTTTCAAAGTCATGAAAATTACTCATCAGTACTACTCATTTATGCACAAATACCATAACAGATATACTCAATTCAGTGTGGTAATTCTTTTAAACCAACTCTCCCAAAACTCTATCCACTACTAACTTTCTTTGTTTTTCTGCATTCCTCTTTGCTCCAATATCTCATCATCCTTTCTGTTTTCTTTATATAATTTCCCTTTTGTTTGCCTCACTTTTGTCTTCTCATTCTTCTGTTCCTAGCTTGAGCTGAAATGCCACGCCCACTTTCCTGTTCTCTCTCTCTGTCTCTGTCCTTTCCTTCCACACTGAAGTTAAATTTCAGTCATCTAAGTCCAATTCCTTTGTTACTTCTTGATCATGGTCCTTGTATGAATTAATTTTGTATGTAGCTATATATAATTTATGATACTATTAACTGCACTGCAAATTAGTTCATTAAAAAAATTGCAGGAAATAAGAATTTTGTTTTGATCTTGTTTTTGCCAGTTTAATGCTAAGCAATATGCTCAAAAGTTTCACCTGGCTATATGGCAGAATATCTTAAGTAAAATTCAGCACACAGTTTGATGAAGAGTTTATTGTGACTCCTTATGAAATCAGAGCTGAATTCTTCTATTTAAATTTAAAATTTATTGAAGAGGGCTTTTCCCAGCATTGTCAATATACAAGCACTGCACCCTTCTGCCATTCTCATGTCACTTATTAAGTATATCTCTCACTACATATGTATGTGTCAAAAGAAACCAGTTGGCATAATGGTTAAAGTCTTCACCTCTGAGGCCCAAGGTACAAGGTCTGATCCTGACCTCTGACCAATGTCTCTATGGAGTTTGCATGTTCTCATTGTGTCTCTGTGAGATTCCTCCCAGCTCCTGAAAACAACTTGAGTGTTTAAACCTCAAAGTCAAAAAGAATGGATTTGTGGACAGCAGCACAGACTGTAGTGCTGCTGTCCTATAGGAGGAAGAGTTGTACTGGCCAACTACTTTGTGCATCAAGTGTGGTACACACCGTGTTAGGGCTAGCCACTTTGCAGTGTAAAAATTGGCTGTAGGTAATTTTGTAAAGTTGACTAACATTGCCAAAAATGGGCATGGATAATTGACTTGATATGCGGTTTGATGACCCCACCTACACCAATGACCCAAGCTAAAAGTGGGAGGGATGCAAGTATCTGTATTGGCCAATATGTGCCTCTCATAAAGCCCAAACTGGAGTCCAGTTACGCAGCTTGAGTTACCTGTGATAGCTCTGTTGAGTGAAAGCTGGACATAATGGCTTGCCATACATGAACTACAGCTACACTCAATGTAGGTTCACTGACAGGACATAGTTTGACATAGTTTGGAAGTGGATGAAATGATGGTAAGGAGGAGGAGGCTGGACCTCCAATATGTCCAAGAGAGAAGATGGAAGGGCAGTACAGCAAAGCCACTTGGCTTGGGATCCAGACTAGAAATGGTGTGGGAATAGTTGTGGAGGAAAAGATTCAGAAGATGGTGAGGGATGCCATTACAACTAGTGATGGATTTGTGGCAATCAGACTGCAGTGTTAGGCTAGGGTACTAGTCATAATAGCTAGGTTGTGATAGTGAAGAAAAGAGTGTATTCAGACAGCACGTATAAGACTTGCTCCATAAAGCAGGACATCATGAATTGGCATTGATAATGGATGTTCTAAATGCACATATTGGGGCAGAGAGAACAAGATATGAGGATTTCCTGAGTTCACATGGGTGAGATAAATAAGGAAGGGGCATTCTAGACATCTGTCTGGCAAATGGCTTGATGGTGGTCAAGACATGGTTTAGCAAGAGAGACAGTCACAAAAGCACATAAAAGAGTGTCCAGCATGTAACCTAGGTAGATTTATTCCTAGAAAGGAAAGGACAGTGGGATATAATCATCAATAGTAAAGTCAAGTCATCCCCAGTGAAGCAGTCAACCCACAGCATAAAACATCGGTTGCCACTATCAGCTGCAAGCAGAAGACAGAACATGCTCTTAAGTTAACCAAGAAGACCTGGAAGTTGACTGGAGAAAAAGCTCAAGAGTTCAAGGAATTACTCAGGGTTCTACCACCTCTGGAAAAATAGCAAGTAGGTGGAGATGAAGAAGAAGAATGGCAGCACCTCAAAAGAGCATTTGTAAGGACAGTAGAACTCATCAGTAGCACAGCCAGGTATGGAAGCAAGGCACATAAGGAAAGCTATGGTGGAATTCAGAAGTCCAGGAAGCAATCAAAAGAAGGAGTGCAAGAAAAAGTGGTGGACAGAAAAGACATACCAGATTATGAAAGAATGCTGGTTGGGTAACACAGAGGCTAATAGAGCAGTTCCAGTAGTAAAAAGCAAGGCATCAGAGGTAAGCTACTAGCTTTTGGAAAGCAACTCAGCAGATGCCACAAAGAAAGTATATAACATTGCAATGCAAAGACAAAAAGATAAACCGATGATGACCAACACTTCTATCACAACCCCAGTAAACTTCCTGATACCATAAGAAAACACCTACCCATGTATACCTAGAGACATTCTCCACAGCTATACAGACCTCATTTTTATAAAGACTGCCATAAACTATCTAGCTTCAGCTATACAACATTTAATGGAAGACACTCATCAATAAATTAGTCCTGCCTGTATGGTCTTCCCCTTAACGATGCCATGCTAACATTCAACAGCATCTTCTTAGACATCCTCAACACATTATCACCCCTTTGGAAAAATCATAATAAAGTCAAATTATGCCCCCTGGCTTACAAAAGACACTTGTTCCCTTATGATTCAGAAAGATTTCTGCTTTGAAAACATGGCTAAAATCCAAATCTCCTACTCGCCATTAAAATTTTAAAGAACTTAGAAATCATACAAAAAAACATATCTACAATGACAAACAATAATTTTATAATAAGGCCTAAAGTAGCCATCACTCTAATCCCAAAAACTTCTGGAGAACTATCAACTCTGTCCTTCACCATGGAAGCCCTCAAACTCCTAATTCTTACCCTAACAATTCATCACTGGACACTGTCTCCCTCCTCAACCATTACTTCATTGATACTATCCATAAATTGAACAACACTGACTAGAACTCCAAATCTACTATCCCTCCCCAAACACCTTCTAACCAAACCCTCTTCTGCCTTAAACTTATCCCCACCACTTTAATCTATTCTCCAAAAACTAAAACCATGTTCTCCTTCTGTTGGTAACCTATCCCACCCCTTCTCAAACTCACAGCTGACTCTATAGCCTATCCAGTTGTTCCTGATATCTGGAAATCTTTCTATGCAATTCCCTTACACAAAGGAAGCAACTCCAGTGATCCATATAACTTTAGACCCATAGCTATTCTTTCCCTCTCTCAAAAATCCTCACGAAATTTATACACTCAGCTTCTCAAATGACTCATCCAAGAAGACCTTCTGACACCTACCCAACATGGTTTCCATTCAAAACTCAGTACTACTTCAGCCCTTTTACCTTTCACTTATACAATTAGCTGAAGCCCATGATAATAACAAACTTGTCTCATGTCTATTATTAGACCTGTCGAAAGCTTTCAACATGGCATCTCATTCTAAACTCTTAACCAAGTTAGCCAACCTTAATATCTCAGCTTCCACTCTTTAATGGTTCTCCAGCTGTCTGCCAAACAAATTGCAATCTTACAGATTGCATTCCTGCTATACCCCCTTTTTACCCATCCATACAGGTGTTTCCCAGGGCTCCATGACCCAATCTTTTCAACATCTTCACTAATGAACTCTATACATCTTGCTATCACTCCTCTCTCATTCAGTATGCTGATGATTCTACACCCATGTCTTCTTCTGAAAGTATCTGTCAACTTCACACTCTTATGCAAAACTCTTTTCTCTCTGCAGAAAAATGGCTCACCGAAAATCAGCTTATTTTAAATCCTAAGAAGAATAAACTTTCACTCTTTCTCCCAAAATCACTTTCACATCTCAAACCCACCCTTACCACCTCATCCTTAAGTAAAACCATCATTAATGTAGCATCTCACACAAAGCTACTTGGAATGATAATAGATGATGAATTAAAATTTGACCTCCATATCCAGCAATCCATTAAAAAGCAAACCAAAAACTGGGTTTCCTGTATAGGAACAAAAAATTCCTAACCTATACTCAAGACTCTCCTTGGCTCAAGCTTATCTACTTCTAAGCCTTCTCTGTGCTGCTCCAATCCTTACAAACCTGCAGTCTTCCTTAATTACAAAGCTGGAACAAGCATACAATAAAATAAAATAAAAAAAATGCTGCAAACCTACCACATACTTCTCACCATTGCCTGGCACTTAGGAACCTACAGTGGCTTTAATTCCCCCAATCACCTTCAACTTTAACAACTTCACATAACTTACTTCTTACTCAACAAATCCTCATCCTGCCTGCCCCTATCCAATTGTGTGTCTTACTACATCCCCTCACACCCACATTGTAGCACAGACCAACTTCTTCTACAAATATACAAACCCAATAAAACTATTGGTAAAGTATTATACAAATATTCAGTATCTCATAACTGGAACAAACTCCCACTCAACATAAGAAGCATTGCACACTCCAATAGCTTCAAAAAACAACTAAAAGGTTCTCTAGCTAAATTGTGGATATGCCCTTGTCAAGATCCCACATAAACAATTACTCTTCTTACTGCCACTAATTTCTTGCTCTACTACTTCTACCTGCAAACACTTTCATGATGCTAAGGCTTAAACAGCTTTACCCCCAATTCTTTATATAACCTGAACAGGTATTAAGTTACTTCTCATTTGTTGGTCTACTGTATATAATATAATTATGTTTATAATGTGTTCTGGATTTCTCAAATTTGTAAAATGTCATATATTGTTATTTTTTGTTTTTTCTCTCTGTTTATTTTTAATTTGCTTATTCTTATATAATTGTATTTTTGGAGTTTTTCTCCTTGGATCTCCACTGAAAATGGGCTTCAGCTCATTTGGATTGACCCAGTTAACAAATGTCAAATAAATTAATGAATTAATTAAATAAATAAAGATAGATACCCTTCATAAGAGATGCCAGCAACAATCTGCTCACCAGTCCACAGGACATCAAAGCCATATAGAAGGAGTACTCTAAGCAGCTTCTGAATGAAGAAAACCCTCAGAAGCTGTATTTCCCCAACACAGACTACAATGAAAGAAGAGGAGCCCACCCTAGAAGAAGTAAGAAAAGAACTAAGGAACATGAAGTTATGGGAAGCAGCAGGCTCAGATGAAGTCACAGCAGGTATGATCAATATATTGACTAGTATAGGGGAGAAATGGCTCCTAACAGAAAGCATAGCAGTATGGAGGGAAAGATATATCCAAAATGACTGAAGAATAAGCATACTGCTGTCAGTGTACCAGAGCAAAGGGGATATCCAGAACTGTGCCAGTACAGCAGTACGAAAGTGCATGAATGCTCTGGAGAGGGAGACGAACAAACAAAAATGCAGAGTAGTGCAAAGTAAGATGGGAGATGAACAGTTCTCATTCAGATCAGGCTGCGACAGAATTGACCTGATGTTTGCAATGAGGCAGCCAGTTGCGATGAACTTAAACATGAGGAAAGACTCCAACTGAGTATTCTTAGACTTGGAAAAAGCATGTGACTTGGTCCCATGAAAGCTGTTTTGGCAGTTCTGTGGTGGTTAGACATCCCAGAAACATTGGTAGAATTTGTACAGGCTATATTTAAAGACCCAGTGACTTCAGTATGAACAGTGTTCAGACTCACAGAGTGATTTCCAATGAGATTTGCTCATCAGGATTCAACTTTGGGAGCACGGCTGTTCATACCGGTGATGCACTACATTAGCAAATAGGGCTGAGGGGCCAGGTCAAGAAAGCTGCAGTATGTAATTGACCAGACATTCCAGGAAGACTCTGAACAAGAACTTTAGCAAAGAATATGGGAATGGAATGCAAAATTGAAGGCACGCAGGATGAAATGAGTACATATACGACAATTATAATGGCAGCAAAGGGAGAAATCAGAAGAAGTTGTGAGTTGAGACAGAAGAAAAACTAGTGGAATAGCTTATCAACTTCAAGTATATGGGATGGTTGGTTGAGGAGAAAGAGAAGGGAAGTCTGAATGAGGACATCAAAGCTAGAATCATAGAGGTCGAAGCTAACTGTCACATAGTGTCAGGGGTAGTACATGACAGAAGAATGCCAAAGAAGTTGAAAATTAAGGTGTGCAAAACAGTGGTGCACCCTGGTCTATTGTGTGGTACAGAAACCTAGGCAGTAAAGGCAGAGCAGTTGATGAGGTGATGGAAGTGAATTTCTTGAGATGGGTAGTAGAATGCACACTATGGAACAGATTAAGAAATTACAGCATTAGAACAGAAGCTCCAATTGTAAGGAAAGTCAAAAAGAGCAGATTACAGTGGTCAGAGTAAAAAAGCAGAAGACTAAATGGTGAAGAAGATTTGATTCGGACAGAAAGCTGGCAAGAGGAAATGATGGCTTCCAGTAAAGAGATTGATGGATTGTGCAGAGAAGACCCATGGCAGTTGGTCATGACTGTTGAAGAAGGTAGAGAGTGGCACTGAAATGAGAAAGATGGCATCAGTGACATGGCACCCCAACCCCATGAACAAAATGGGTAGAAGTGGGTTGATGACGATGATTTTATACAGCTAGACATATATATATATATATATATATATATATATATATATATATATATATGGTTCCACTTCACAATATTGAATTACTGAAAACTCGAACTTCATATGGTCGAGACCATATGATCAAGTTTTCAGTAACTCAAAATTATGACGTGAAATAAAAAAAAACAAACAAATACATCATTGGGGGGCAAATCCCCCTGCACCCTTCCTACTTAAATATACGATCTCCGTGATTGCACTATAGCGAGGAAACGGGAGATTTCCCATTCTGCTCTTCTGCATATAGCACGGAATGGGAGATTTACCTTTTCCCCACTGTAGCGCGATTTTGGAGTTGGTATATTTGTGTGTGGGGGGTGCAGGGGGCTTGCCCCCCCCCTGCAGAAATGATGTGATTGGATTTTTTTTTTATTTCACTTTATAATTTCGAGTTACTGAAAACTGGATCATATGGTCTCGACCATATGAAGTTTGAGTTTTCAGTATGATCAACATATTAGTGACTGGCAAAAAAAAAACATTGACTAAAACACATCAGTCATTCATAAGATGAGCAACACTACACAGCAACACAGAGTATATGAAGAAAGGAATCAAATTTTCCTTTCTGATGTACTACTCATATCCCTACCACTCACAGATTAAATGTATGTGAATAGTGATAGTGTTATAGAACGGTGCTTTTGTAAATTAAGCTGCATATTAGGGATAAGAGCAGGGCACAGTTAAGCTTAGGGTTAGGGTTAACAAGCATTACCATGGTGGGCAGGTGGGCTTTGCTTGCAATGCCCAAACAAATTTCGACCAAGTACACTGCAATTGTGCGTGTGTGTGTGTGTGTGTGTGTATACGAGTGTGAGTGTGTGTGTGTGTGTGTGTGTGTGTGTGTGTGTGTGTGTGTGTGTGTGTGTGTGTGTGTGTGTGTGTGTGTGTGTGTATGGGTCCCCTTTTCATGGTCGACATTCCAAAATGTTGAAGACCATAAGGGTGAGACCATATGGTCAACATTTGAAATGCCGACCATGCGGAACAGGCATTTCTGTACAGTGCAGAATGGAAATATTTCCATCTTCCACACTGTAGTGTGATCTCGGAGTTGGTATATTTAAGTTATGGGGGGAGGGGGTGGACCATGCCCCCCTGCTAGCAGTGTTAAGGTAAGTGTTTGTTGTTTTCTTTTTTTTTTTTTACATGTTCGACATGTTCGACATTTCAAATGTCGATCATATGGTCTCGGCCATATGGTCTCCGACATTTTGGAATGTCGACGATGTAAAGTAGACCCATATATATATATATATATATATATATATATATATATATATATATATATATATATATATATATATATAAAATACATACACATGCATGCTCAAATCCTATCACTTTACCTTACAGAAATACTCAAGACAATGTAATCTCAGAATTACTGCAAACCAAACAAGATTTGCAATTTACATTTTGTACATGGTATAGTCTGATAGCTCCATGATACAAATTACTGTTAATATAGTACAGTGTGGCTCCCAGTATAATAATACATTCACAAACTCCATTCCTCTTTGATTCTGTAGCTAGAGAAGAATTTTAAGACAGCATCACAATCATGCCTGTAGTAGCAGCAAAATTCAAATTCAGAAGAGAAAGCAGCAGTAGTTGTAATTACATACTGGACATCAATGACAAAAATAGTGCAAACAAAATATATATTAAACAAATGATTTATCATGCACTGCAAACAGGAGAACAATTTACTTCAGTAGCTACTCTTCTGCACACAGGATAAGATAATTTTTGAAATTATACTATTAATGTGTAATACTATAAGTTTTTTTAAACAAAAAATATACTTGTTTAACTTTCTGGAACATAAATGTGTATCAATTAAATTCTAGCTGCAGGCTAAGAGGCCATAGTGTTCATACTATCAGCAAAATAATGTCCTACATTATCTGACACTGTAACAGTTTTAATTATGGTTAATATGTAGCTTAGTTATTATTCCCATGTGTTTTTTTTCTAATGATCTGACAGAAAGAACAAATAATTCTTAAAATGTAGAGTCTAGCATATTTTGCCTTTTTATACTTATTGCCTTCATACTTTCTGTATAGTGGTCATGCAAAAAATGGAATAAAATATCAGAATCGATATTTTGATATTAAGGGAAGAAGAAAATTTACTTGCATAGTTTTCTTACTGCCATAGAGGTATTAGATACTTCCATCATAATAATAGTGGTGTCTTTCACTATACTGTAATGTTTCTATCAGTATGCACTGTCATTGCTTTGATGATAATTGTTGCATTTCTAATTGCTACAGTTACAACAATCCATGCCATTTTTGGATTTGCTATTATATATATATATATATAAACATGTGTATTTAGAAAATATTCTCTTAGCAGATGTGAACTGAGAAAGGAGAGCTAGAAAGCAATATTGATGAAGCTGGCTTCATTGGCCTGTTATACTGAGATAATTCCAATGTATAAAAAACATTGCCTAGCTTAAGTAGAAATTCCTTCAGAAGAAGAACAGCAGCTTCTGATAATTTTAGAGTCAATTATAGTGAAATGTCCAGTTCACTTATCTTCTTTCAATACATAGAAAGAATAAATCAGCATCCGTTTAATGAAAAATAAAAACTAAATCCGCCATTTACTACCATCCCATGTAACATTTTACATTTTGAAAGGAGGATACGGCCAAAGGCTAACTTTAAGTTATTCTAGTAGCTCAGTCAGGAAAGAAACTTATTACAGTTCTCCAAATACTTTTTAAGCGTACAACTTGTTTATCCTTGGTAGCAATGGAGCAAAGCTAGGATAGCTCTCTTAAGCATCCCCTTACAGTGCTTGCCGTAGCTAAATAATTTTAGTAAGTCTAACTAAAAGTGATGGGCCTTGGAAGTCCACCTGTAATCTAATATCTCTGTTATCTTTTTCATTTTTAAATCACAGTTCTATGGTATTTTTTAATCAAAGATTTCTCACTGGTTTAGTATTATTAGCTAAATCAAAAACTTGGACAGTGCTTTTAACTCTTATAAACTTTTATACTATATCTGATCTAAAATATATATGTATAGCATACATATCTACATCAAACTTAATATGGAATAAATCTATATCAAAAAACTCTTTCCCCAGGATAAAAAAACTCCATGTAGGATTCATGTAGAGCCTTCACAGAGTGTGTCTGTGTACATGGCCATGAATTATTACGGCAGCACACAATGCATATTTATGTTGCTCATTGTGCCTAAATGAGGTTTCACAGTGCATCCCAGCTGTATTGGTGCAAAACCTCATTGATGAAAATGTATAATGAATCCATGAAAGCACCGACAGCCCACCCCATCATGCACCTTCTGAAGAGTATGAATTCCTAAATGGAAATCCATCCATCCCAAATGATTGTCTCAAAACCACATATTTTATTCTGGCTTTTTATTTTTTCTCCATTTTTGTGCAATGCAAGACCACCCATGTATCAGACATGACCCAGACATCTAAAAATAGAAAATGGATGTTTTTATTGATTACACTGCAGAATGCTGTGCATTGAACAAACATGTTAAGCAGTGCTGTATTACGCTAATACCATGAAGTTAACAATGACTACTAAAACTACATTGATCATGTCACTGCCCTCATGGCGACATGGGTTAAGTGTTGGACTAGAGTGTAGATGGTTCTGGGTATGCAAGTTTTCCCATCATGATATGACATTGCAGCTTATCAAAATAAAGTGGTAATTTAAGGGAGTAACCATGAAATTGCATTGATTGAGTGTTTTTGGTGATATATTTGAAAACATTGCGTGCCCTTAACATCATGCAATAATATGTTTGCTCAATGGTAAGTGACGTGCACATTTTTCAAATGTATCAAAATGCAGACAGTGCACACTCTCAGTAAGCCCAATTAGCAAGAATATGGCATTTAAAAGGGAATTACCAGGAATTGCACTTTATACATTGAGATTTGACTTGTGCAACAATGTCTGGTGCAGGTGAGGGCGTGGGATTTAGTGCACAGCAATGGGGTGTCCAGGATTCCAAAGTTTTTTTGGGCTCCTAGCTAGGGATCATGGTCCATGCCTGTTTCAGGAAGACTATACTGTCTCTCAATACACATCTGAAGTCTGAGATAGTTTTGCAAGGGATCTTACCAGTGTGACTGGTATCACCTGTACCACTGAACAGTGTCATCACCACTATGATGACCTCTGTAGCAGAAAGAGAGATACCCTTAATCAGTGGATCAAGGATTCCAGGCGGGGAACACCCCAGTGATATGTAAGTATGATTTACATTTATTACCTGAAAATACTCAAGCTGACTATGGTAAACGCTAGTATTCATAATGCTTTTTCTTTCCCCTTTTTCCACAGCAGGGAAGAGAGGGCCTCAACTATTAGGTTCCATGCTAGGCGATTGGCAAAGATGAGGGAAGCATATGGTAAGTAAGAATAATTACGTAAAGCGCTCTTGCTGTAGCCTTAACAGTTATAGATGGATTGGTTGTTATATTATACATTGTTATGAATTTGATAATGCATATCTGAACAGTAGCTTTCAATACTACTTTTATCTCTGAAAACCCAGATTTAAGAATCACTGCTTTGCTCTGCTCATTGTAGGAATCATTGTTATCGGGCAAATACTTTATATTAAAGTTAATAAATTAGTGTCAAAATGTTATGTTAACACAAATCCTGTTCAACTATCCATGTGTGCAATAGCAATATTTGAAATGTGTTCCTAATTATGGATCTTTGTGCATTCAATATTTTATGATATGTCGAGATATCCTGCTCTAAAAGGTAGAGAGGTGTGATCTGAAATGCAAAGCAACAGTTGCGCATTCCCAGATAACAGTGACCATGAGTCTATAATGTGTAGAATGAAACAGAGTTCACATTATGTTGTATTCCAATGGAAAAGTACAGTATTATAGTAGACACTGCTTGTAGGTTCTAATACCGCACTCCCCCAAATATAAAAATCATCTGATTATAATGCTGTGTTAGCTTTTCATCAATAAAAATGCAGTACTGTTATGTAATCATCATTATAGCATTTGAAGTGCAGACCTCCAGACCTGTGGCTGCAATGGCCTGCTGTCACGAGTAAGAAGTGTACATGTAGTCCAAGTAATAAAGGGATTTCTTAGCAGTATTGTTTAAAGTAGACTGTAAAAGAATATAATAAAGCTAATTTTGAAAGCTTGTTGTATAATATGTGAAGTTGCTGATGTTCTCCTTTTTTTCTCTCACCCTGCCCCATATTTTCTTTTCGTTATTTCTGGATTACATATTTTATTATGACTTATTTGTTATTATGATTATTATTATTATTATTATTTTATTTAATCATATTCCATCTTATTATATCATGTTTTATTATTTCTTATGTTTTGTTTATTATGCATAATTGTATATTCTGTTGTTGTTAAATACTTATCCATTTTATTATCATTCTGTTTGTATTAATAATGTTTAACATTTTTATGTTTGTTAATTTTTTTTTTTTTTTTAATCTTTGATTACTTTTGTTACTTGTTTTATTTAATTTTAGTTTTTGTTTTTTCTGTATGTTATTACTACAGCACAGCAGGGTAGGCCAGTTCTGGTGATCTGCCTACACTTGCTCCACCAGCTAAAGCACCAAGGCCCAGCACTTCTGGGCTGCCATCTGGTGGCACCCCCACTGCTGCCTCTGCCCTACCTGGACCTTCAAATAGATCTGCCCCATGGGCTAGGCATGTGGTCCCCTCTGGAGTAAAGACAGAGGGAATGCATACATCACCCGTGTGGAGTTGGCAGATGTGGTGCGTAAGATTCTGCACCAGACTTTGAGCACACCATTATGCCAGATGGAGATCATGATGTCCATCCTTGTACAGGAAAATGGCTGTAGGCAAAGACTTTTGCCACTGCAGCCAGCATGATGAGCACCAGTGTTAATCAAATATGCATGCTGCTCATTGCACCAACACATTTTCAAGCACCTTTTCATGGCCAGCAATAGTATTCATGGCCATGGAAAGGTTTTGCAAGCATGAGCACAGAATGTAAACAAAACTGCTTCCTTATAGGCAAACATAAAGCTTTTTGAAAGCTTTTATTGTATCCATGTACTTAATAGCATTAGATAGATGGTTCCACAGTGCAGGCACTGCTCTTGAGATGGCTTCCTCACCAATTGCTAGTTTAAATTTGGGTCTGGAAAGGTTAAGAACACTTTCTTATTTGTTTCTAAGTGTATAATTTTGTTCTCTCAGTGACATTTTCCTTTTGAGAGGTTGGCAGTACCCTGTTTTAAGAATTTTGAAAATTAGTGTTCGCAGATGGAGAGTTGCTCTATCAGGTATTGGGAGAGAGTGCATTGCATGAAGTACACCACAGTATGTAACTTTCCCTGCAGATTTACATTTGTTAACTGGGATTAGTTCGACTGGACAAGGTCCATTTACAGCAGAGGCCTGGGGAGAAAAGCTCCACAAATGAAGTAGACAAATACATAATGCAGTATTGCAATAAACAAATACGTAAGACAGTTTTGCAGAAAAACATTAAAGTAACATAGCTATATAAAAAAATTGTAATGTTTTGCACTGTAGAAGAGTTTAAGCATCTCTGTACCAGGCATTTCTATTGCCATTTGTCTTGCGGATGTTTAGTAAGTCCATTAGTGTTGAGTCAGTGTAGGCCTTATAAGCCAGGCATAGGTTTCCTTTTACTAGTCTTTATGTGACCAAGTATTCCAGCTGGGCTTTGAGGCAATCCATGTAGGTCATGTATCTTAAACCCAGTATTTTTTTTGTAAGGAACATGTTCTGGCAATACAATTGTTACAAAGGAGTGCAGGGACCTAAATGTATATCAGTTATATGTGCAGGGCTCAGATTAAAACAAGAGCTTGAAAAATCCTGTTTACTTTAAATTACACTGGAAATTTTCTGCAACAATTTAGAAGATAAAATCCTACTGGGGACTTGATACCAAGTCAATTGGAACTGCAAGCTGATATATGTTATCCCTGAACCACGAACTACTAATATTCAAATAAGTTTCTTTATTTTGTCTATGAACAATACACTTTCTGAACAGTGCTCAGCAATATGGTCAAAAAGAAATAGGGCAAGCAGCATGTTACTGTAATGTTTCCAATTTTTGTTTAGATTTAAATAAACTTGTAGAGCTGTAGCTTGCCTTACCAATGAGTTTATTTGTGAAAACCAACCTGAAGAAAGGTAATCCACATGAATCAGGTCTTGTTTAGTAACTGCCCTTTTAATTACTGTTTTCTGACCAAAACCCCTAATAAACTTGTTTCAAAGCAGTGGTCTAACTAAAATTCATTTTATATTTATCTGGAAGCTTTGTAACATAATTAAAAGATAAAAAACAACATTTAGAATGTCACTATTCTGTGATAAAATACCTCACTGAATGGTATAAGCCACAGTTAATGAAATATCATTTTGCATGGAGGATAAATGACTTATAACTGCACATTTTATAGTGACACTTCATCTGTAATCAATTTAAACCTAACCAACAACTAATCAGTTGAATTCCTTAGTTTTACATACTCATGCAAAGCATGAGAACTATGCTTACTAGGAGAAGAGTGCAGATTTTGTTGAATAGACAAGCTGTTCTTGAAAAAAAACATGATGGTTGCATCCACTCTGTACTAAAACATACAAAGTACAGGGAGACAGCTTGTTGTATAACCTTCTATACAGCATTTCATGGCATCTTGTCTTCCCTTCCCCTTTCTGACTGGTCTGACTACCTGCCCAACCCAAAAGTATTAACAGATTATCACCACTGCAAACTGCCCCCCCCCCCGACAATGGCAGTGTGATAAAATTACCCATTTCAGTAGATAATATTCCCAAACTCTTCCCTTGTTTTCATGTTTGTTTGTATTGCTGCTTCTTTATGTAGTTTTAATTAGGGTGTTTTCATGTATCCCTGCTGGAGATTTCCCTAAGAGACTTTTACCTACTCGTAATTGTTCACACTAACATTTATGTCTTTTAACTTGCCAGAAAACAACTGCATCTCCTTAATCTGGTCTACTTCACTGGAGATAAAAATCACACATTTGCAGTTGTTGAGCTTGCATATAGCTATCTTGATACAGACAGATAATCTCTTCTTCACAAACACCCCCTTCTTGAATTAAAGGGCACCTATTTTTATCCCTTGATACAACTCCTTAACATCAATTTAAAAAGACAATTCAAGGAATCATAGAAAAATTCACTAAGCTGGGCATCTACCTCTATATCACTAGGTGGGTTGCAAACTAGTTCACAGACAGAACCCACAATGTGAAAGTAGCTAACTCCAAGTCAGACTGCCGCTCAGTCACAAGTGGAGTCCAACAGGTTTTGGTCCTGGGTCCTCTCCTGCTTGGTATCTACTTCTCTGAAGTCCAGGCCAAAACGACGAGACTCTGGCTGACAAAGTTCACAGATGATTGCAAATTGGGAGATATTATTAACTCCCCAAGTAATGATGACATCCTACAGAAAGGTCTCACTGAGACCAACGACTGGTGTCCAAACCATGGCCTTAAGTTCAATTCCAAAAAATGTGTTGTCATCCCCCTTGGGAAAAACTTGGTTCCCTTGAATTACCACATTGATGGTAGTCCACTGAGCACAGAAGTCATTATAAGAGATCTGGGAACACAGGTTGACCTCAACCTCTCTTTTGACCACAACATTGCCACTGTGGTCAGAAAGTCCTTCTATATGGCACATCTCATTACTAAGGGTTTTGCATCCAGGAAGAAAGAGGTCATTGTCTCCCTCTACTCTTCCCTCATTAGACCAGTCATCGAGTACAATGCCCCATTTTGCATGTACCTCACTAGACACCTGCAGCAACTGGAGAGGTCATGAAAGTACCCCACAAAGAGGATCCTAGACCTTAAACACTTGTCCTATATGGACAGACTCAAAAAACTATTCTCTGTCTCATATTGCCTACTTAGAGGCAATTTCTGTTTGACTTACAAAGCCATGTCTGACCCAGCTCTGTTAGAAATGCTACATCTAAAGAAATCCCAATCCCTCTGCCCCACATGTTCCAGAGACCTCAGCCTCATTATCACAATCAACAGAACATGCTGGAGGGACAGGCTCTTAACCCAGAGACTGCCCATGCTATAGAATAGACTTCCCATACATGTCAAGCAGAGACATCTCACTGGCCCTCTTCAAAAGAAATCTTAATGAGTGGATGGGAAATAGAATATTCACCCCAGGGATCACTCCGGTGGCTTTACTTGACAGAGGCACAAGGAACTAAGGTCGGATGGCACTATGCCAAGGTAATCCTATGGGCTAGGCTTGTAAAGGCTCTAGGGCCATTAGCCTAGTACACACCTATGAACCTATGAACCTACGAAGTATAACTAGCTCCATAGTGCTACATCTTACTGGCAAAATATATGATTTTTACAGACTTGAAATGAGGATAGGACTGAGCATTTATTCCTTGAATAATGTGGATTTTAGTGTCTTGCAGATACTACAGACTTTTTTCAATGCACAGGCAGAATAAGCTGGGCTATCTGACACAGACCCTATTCTATGACCATGGTCACTGAGTTTCAGTTAGTGGCTCTAGCACTGGAGGAGTCAAGCAAGAAGGAAGAGTGAAGGGGCACTGTCTGTTCATCTCTCCTGGGAGATGGAAGGAGTCTGCATGTACTCAGGGGCATAATGGGTAATGTGATCTCCATAGCAGAGACTGAATCAACTAACACTTATACTCCAATGAGAGGTGCAGGAGTGCTTGGAGAATATGCTCCTTGTGGAATTGTAGGCAGTTCTCCCTGGACACCTATTGCACCCTTTCTCCTACACCTCTCTAACTGTGCATAGTTTGGGCTGGGAGAAAATAAGAAAATATGACCCATCCCTGAGGTGGGTCAGATGATGGCCCATCCTGGTCCACACTCACCCAAGTGAAGGGGAATGCATTGGTCTATTGTTTCATAGGAAGCTAATGGTCAACAGACATTGGGGGTAAAAAGCATGCAAAATCTGGCATAATACATCAAGCATAGACTCATTGTGAGTGACACATTGTTGACCTAGGGAAAATAAATTGACAAGTTTATAAAGCTGAGGTTGCTTCTGTTCAGTCTAGTGATACTGGCTACAAGTGTAGAAATGTATTTTAGTTAAGATGCATTTTCTCAAAGCAAGTACTCTGAATGATCATATATTTACAATTACTGATATACAGTTCCACCCAGGAAAAAAAATACTGAACAGATACTAAACAGGAAACATTCATTGCAGAGTACACATATCATATTCTAGCATAGTATGCCCCTTTGGAAAAAAATATTAAATGACCAGAATTAATGAATACACCTGATAGGCAATAATTAAGACAAAATTCTGGTCAATTATTCTATACCCAAAATTCTCTACATAATAAGACATGGAGGTACATGGAGATAGTTTATGTTTAAAGGAAGTATGGAGATCTCAGCACCAAATCTATAGTCTCACCACTAATAATATTTCAAATCACCATTCCATATATCCTCACTCAGTGGAATAAAAAAAACTTTTCTTAGATATGGAAACATTTGATATTTTAAGATAAAAACAATTTACGTAATTATTTTCCATTTATTTCTGATATTGAAGCTTCTTGTACATGATGTGATCATTGTCTTGCCTTAAACCTTTTTCATGTTACGTTGATTCACTACAGTTTAACAGATCACCTTAACCCAGCAATATATACACCAGTCTCTGCCTACCAAATCCCATCATAACTACATCAGCAATTAGTAAAAAATCATTGTTTAGGATTCTTCAGCAATTCAGGCAGCTTAGTTATTCTAAGTGCAAGTCAGCATGAAGTCAGAGGTTAGTGCAGTAGACACGTTCGCATAAAAGCAAATATTACAGTAATATACATATATATATATATATATATATATATATATATATATATATATATATGTATATATGAGGTCATGCCGTGTTTGAGTAAGAATAAGTAAAAAGTACGGGGTCATGCAGGCAGTGTTTTCTCATTGCAGGGTATAGTGGGATAAAGTTCTGAAAAAAGGTCTGCTCTAAACTGTCAAAACTCAGGATTATATTTAAGCATATGTTGATCAAAGGTGATCCATATTATTCGGAACACTGATTGTGGGATTTGAATGAACAATATTGATGTGATTAATAAATTATAAGAAATCCCTGTTACCTACATATACATCCTTCCTAAACACTAGACTACGGAAGCAGGCACAAGTGAAACAGACATGCTAAGAAAATTAATGCCAACAACATGATTGTTTAAAGGAATAATGGCCAAAAAAACAGCAATGCCAATAACTGTACAAAAGCATCCAAAAAACAGAAGCTTCTAAATACATGAAAACAATGAGCTATTTAAATTAAATTCTAAATATTTTATTATACAATTTCACTCAAAGCATAGCTCAACATTATCAAAGAAGATCATGATTAATGCTCAATAATAGCAAGTTTCTACCATCTACAACTATAAAGCAAAAACAAAGAAACAAAAAAGCACACTTTAACTTGCCCATGACAACCACCACTAGCATTGTCATCTTTTAAAAGGCCCAGAGAGGGACATTTCTAATAGAAAATAAGATTTTGAATGATAAACCATGCCCACAACCAGTGTCAGATTATAATAGGGGCAATTTGTTTTTTTTTTTTTGGGGGGGGGGGTGCATCACAATAGTGAAACAAGGCTTCTGTTCTGCTAATGTAAAATATTTCTCTTTTGTCAGCATCACTGTAATTCATCAAACACTGCTAAATCAATGTTATTAGCTTGTAGCAGTGCCTTGTTGCAGTGCCAGACATAACTGTTTCTAGTTTCATAATGTTTGAAAGAAAAAGTTTATAACAAGCCACCACAACTATTTGTTCATGCTCAGTACTAGTGGATGAATCAGAGTACACATGCAAGGTACATGCCCATGAGTTGTGACCCTCTTTTTGATGCTAGGAGGAAAATGCAGAGATTACACTGATGTTAGAGGAATTTTGTTTTCAAGGCAGAGGTTAGACTGGTATTAGGGGAAGCATGTTATAAGGCAAGTAAGTAAGTAAGTAAGTAAACCAAAGTAAATACCTCCCACTGTCTTGGATTTTGCAGGGTATCTCTGACTTTGCATTACTTCTTTGTCTGTTTCTTGTAAAATTTGTTGTTCCACTGCAAAGCATTAAGTTACTATTTCAGTTACTAAATAATGACAGATGCTTGAGTTTTAGCTTTCATGTCGTCTTGATGACCCTTACCCTGACAGAAGGCTGGTGACTTGATATGAAGATGCCCAGAAAGTGATGTATTAAACTAAAACTGTTTAATACCTCTCAGCTGTTCCTCATTGTTTTTGGCATATATTTTGCTTTGACATTTATAATTTTTTATGTTTTTGTAAATCAAAGAAGTCATTTAGTAATTGCATTCATTAGTCATGGTGGTGCTGCGGTAGCGTTGTCGCCTCACAGTTAGACGTTGCCCGTTCGATTCTCAGTTAGAGCGTCTTCTGTGTGGTGACATGCATGAATGGGCATTCCTTCACTGAAGGTTGTGCGTTAGGCCCGGCAAGCCAGTACGTAAAATTCTACTGCCAATCATTAGCAGATCGGAGTTCCGTTGTGGCAACCCCTAACCGGGAAAAGCCGAAAGACACAAACAAACAAACAGTTTGATACTTATTTTTATTCAGAAAATGCTTGTTAATACAGAACCTGGTCTATTAACTGTTCAGCTAGAGAAGTATTTAAAAATTCCTGTTGATTTTGGACCTTTGTACACCTGTTTTGTTTTGGCTTTCTCCATAAATACTGAAAAAAATCATTGAGGAGTGTGCTGTTTTATTACTCTGCAGTTGTATCCTATGAAAAACAAGCAGCACTGTTTTGAGCACATGCATGACATATACACCAACCCCAACTTTCACCACATGCAAAGTTGTCTAAATATTTTCATTATGATTTCACCTGCAAATAAGTGCATCTTCTGACTCTTATTAGTTAAACAGACAGGATGTCAGAATCTAATTTGACAAATGAAGATATTGTGTGGAAACAGTTCTGTGGCTATCAGAGACAATAACCTGATGCAATGTTTAATAACACCAACAGGAAGACAAAATAACTCTGATAAGCTTTAATGTAAAAATGTATTGTATACAGTTCTAGGCCCTAGCCTCCAGAAGAGCAGCAGTTCAAATGTTTCCCTGTGTTTGGTCTTTTACCCATTCATTACTTTTAGTCTTTGCCCTAATTCCTCCTCTAAGAGATTTTGAGGTATTATCTTTTGTATCACAGTCAGGTAAAGTATACACTGGAAAGTATCAATAAATGCAGTTTGCGGACAAATGTTACTTACTCTCTTATTGTTCACACTGTTAACTGGCTTTGCAGGACCAGTGTGCATTTGTGTGAAATGATTTGGAATACTTGAACTAGTCTGTGTAGTGTGAAACAAATCTGAAATGAATTATTGTGCTCATATTTATTTATTTATACCATAATCAGACATCTGTGGTGCACACAGTCAACAATGGGGATATAAGTGCTGGGTATGAGGGCTGTCTGTAGATGAGAATGGCTGACCCTCTCATCATGATCAAGGTAAACAATTCTTAGTCTGGCTTTTCAGTAATGTATGGATTTGTGTAAAGCAAGCTGGAATACTTTGCTGTGCCCATGTTTTTTATCACATTTGGACACGAGGTGATAACAGTCAAGTGACTTAAATGGAATGGCATGAGCATTGGTGGATTAGAATGACAGCTTTGTTAATGGTCTTTTTATGGTTTAAAACAATCAGTACAATAAATATGAAAGAATTCATGCATGTAATCATGGCCCAGAAAAAAAGTTGTGTGGAGGATCCGTAGTTTGTAAACCGCCCGGGTTGATAGGACTTCATATATATTGCCATAATAAAAGCTCAGTTTTGCAGAATTTTAGTTATTTTTGTTGTTGCATGTAATATTAATCTATTTCAAATTCAAAGTATTTTATGCAACTATTAGTAGAAATTTAGAAAATATTTTTGGTTGCATTACCTCAGGACATTTGCAATTTTTCATGTATTTTTTCAAGACACTATTGCACAAAGAAGTACTGTCTTCATAATGAGGGACAAGGAGTAACCATAGCCAAAACAGACTACAGATACCCTGAACTATTTTCAAGATTTCTATAAATATTTATTGAATGATCCAACTCTGATCCCTAACCAAATTAGCCTTTTAGTTATCTGAAGGAAAACTGAAAATTGAGTTATGCCTGCAAACTAGTCTAATGAGGTAAATAACCTTCTCATGACTAAAAATGTATTATCATCATGTCAAGTTCAATGCAGATCCAGATCCATTTCTGATCCATAATAATCTGTTCCTCAGATTCAGTCATAAAATAAAGCAGTGACTGCCTGATATTTTTCATCAGCTCATAAAACACTTCCCTGCTGTCACTTGCATGTGTTGCAAGTGGCTTAACTCCTGCCGCCCCATTTCCTATCCACTACCACTATGCTTACTATCCTTCCCAGAACTCTGACCCTAACCTTAAAAACAACTCCAAATCACTCCCTAAACCTATGATTCCCCTCCACTTCATAACCATAACCTCCTAAATGTACCTTAAACTAAAAATCCCCTTCTCCCTATAACCTAGCTTAGTCTTGATAACTCCCAAAACCTAAAATTCCCCTCCTCTTCCTAACTGTAACCCTGCACTAACTCTGAATTAATGCCTAAACCTAAAATTCCCCTCCCCTTCTTAATCCTAATAGTGTGCTAACACACAATTGCTCCCTAAATCCTAAAAGCACACATCTAAATCCTAAAATCACACTTCTCTCCCTAAACCTAAAATCGCCTTCCCAGTTTATCTTCCTCACTTACCATTTCCAAGTGAAGTCTTTGATGGCATCATACCATTGCAACAGCAGCATCCCTTAACTCATGTTTGAGATTGAGCAGCTGCTCAGTCAGGTGGGAAAACAGCCTCTTAAGCCCATCAACTGGAATTTGAGCAGCTGTAAGAGTCTCAAACATAAGCACCCTGGAAGAACAGCTTTATAGGAATATAGGGAAAATAGTAGGTATGCAGTCTCAGGGACAGTAAGAAAACCAGCCATATGCACCTTTAAGAAGACGCACTTAAAAATTCTTGCAGCATTTTATATGCACATGTACTTAATAGTAGCCACTTCCCAAATCAAGCAGATAACTGATAAGAGTAATGTAAACTTATGTCTAACCATTGAATCACCAAGACTAGCCTTTGAAAGCAGACAGAATATTACTTTACTTGACCTGTAGTGGTACCTTATTCCATAAGGTATATTTTGAGTTAGGAACCTATCCCTCCAGCAAGTCTTGTTTATGTGTCAGTGTAGATTTAGGTCCATAGTATGAGTGTTTATAGAGCTACTGTGATCAAACAGAAATTTTTAATACCTTAAAAAGCAAGACACAGGTCATAAAAAGATGCTGGTAGGCTACCGATTATAAAGATAGTTGTGTTAATCTGATGAGATAGTTGAAGGATTAAAGGTCTTTACTTAGTTTGAGGAAAAATCATCAAAGCCTTTCCAGGTGAGCTATAATCTTGAATTTGTGAATAACAAAGGGGGCTTTATGCTCACTGATGGGTCTGATAAGGGAAGGGTAGAGTGGCAAGATGACTTCTTTGGATCCTGAAGATATATCCTTGGAAATTAACTGGCACAGATAGAAAGATTTCCTGACTATGGTGATCAAATGACAAATGATTGCGCACATAAGTACCTATTTTTTTAAGACTGCATCTGTTTGAAGAAGTGTATCATTTATAACATATGAGTTGTGAACAGATTTTTGTTTACAAAGTGCTACTTTGCTACTCTTTTGCATTTAGCTTGAGACTGTTTGCAGTGCAACAGATATGTATATATTTTAGCCCTTTTGGGGGCAGTTTATCAATGGATGAATGAGTGGATAAAAGTGCCATGCTTTCAGTATATAGTAAAGTTGTTTAATCACACTTCAGGAATATTGTCTTAAATATCTACAAAATAAACAAGAAAGTTGGAGTAGACCCAGCAATGATCCCTGTGTTACCCCATTAATTACATTTTTATGCTGAGAGAGAATACCAGCAATTTTCACAACCCAAGATCTATGAGCTAGCTAGTTTAAAATCCAGTGGATAATGTGTGGGTTAATATTAATTTTGTCTATATTTTCAACAATACAAGCAAGGGGGTACTGCAAAAAGCCTTGGCCGGATCAAGATAAGAAGCATGTGCATTGGGACAGACCACTGCCATAGCATCTATAACCTTTTAAGAAATGCAAGGTTCAGGAGACAGGAATTGCCTTCATAAAACCAAAGAGAGTATGGTCTAGATCTGATACTTTGGCTATTTCTACATAAATACATTATGACAGTTTCCAAGACCTTGCATATAAGACTGTTGAGGCTGATAGGCATATAACTACCTTATGCAAAGAGTTCACCGTGATTGCTCTCCAAGCATCAGGGACAAGCCTGTGGATAGACCATGGTTGAAAAGCTTAAGTACCCCCTGCATCACCTGAGTAATGGGTACTAACCATAACCTTAATGCTGCTCCTTCCCCCAACCCTAACCCTACACCTTTACCTTCATAAAAACCTTCCAGTAACACAGTCACTACAAAAGACACACATGGACACACAAACATTTACAAACACACACAAACAACACTATCCCTGGGATTCAAGAAGCTTGGCGCAAGGACGGTTTTAGCCTTGTGCTGAGCATCCTCACTACAGATGGAGCAGCAGCACCATATGAATATGTATGAGGGCACACTGCCACAACCTCGACCTGCACAGAAAATGTGTGCGAGTGCAGGGGGCGTGTGCAAGTGCTCAATGGAGGCATAAACATGCCCCAACACTTGCAAAACCTACTATGCCTAATAGTAGAGCCCGCCCCTAATAGTAAGTCAGTAATTCAGTGTCCGCGGATACCGGAATGTATGCTAAGCATACAAGAGTGTCCACGAGCAGTGAAATAAACTCAAAGTAGTAAACACACAAGCACGTAGTGGAATGTTGAGTCCTGTCCCTAGAACTTTCACAATTATATTCCCTGTCCCTGTGTCCCTATTATACATTTGAATGCTGCAATATCGAAGGTGTAAGCAAAGCACAGTGTGTCTGCATGTCGCTGCCCTCCACCGAGCGTAGCTTACACATCATATTCATTCAAACAGAGAAAAACATGCGGAATCAATGTAAGTGTTAATAGTGTAGTGTTTAGAGCATCTGTCTAACAAACAAGCATTCACGGTTCAAGCCCAACAATAGCACATATAATTTTTCATGTGGAATGAATGTCGTTTTGCTGTAAAACTGACATAAGAGTATCGCATGAGATATTTAACTTAAATATCATTCAAGCAAAGTGGCACTGTCATAAAGAATAAGGTACTAGTAAGCAGGTGTAAGCACAAATAAGAAGCAGTAAACACATATAGGCACCAGTAAGCAAGTCTGTGCACATGCGTGGGTCTAAGCAGTGCCCAGCACAGGAAATGTATATAAGTATATACAGATATATAATATATATACATATATATATATATATATATATATATATATATATATATATATATATATATATGAAGAAAGAATGACGTAACAATAAAGCATACAAAAGGAATGAGAAGGGAATCAACAGCAACCCCAGTATTATATAGCACTGTCAGCAAATGTCATATCCAGCTGGACAGGAGTGAGCAAAGCACTGCTACTCACACCACAGGCAGGATATTACAAGTGGGAGTAACATTGTTGATTTGCTAAGTCTACTTTACATACAGAGGGTAGTCCCTGGTGGGACTACCCAAAAATTAAATAGACTATTTGGCCTTCCAACCATTACACAAGCAAGGGCAGGTATGTTCAAGGACTAAATGGTTGGAGATCCTGAGAGTACATGGGGTGGGACAACATACGTGTAGGGCCCCTAATGCTCTGGAGAGGGCAATGGGTGGAGGTGTGTCATGGCTGCGATAACAAGTGGACAATGGAAGGTATGCATGTAATTTGAACACGGGTGGGGTGGAGGAACTATGGGTATGAAATTATGGAGCCAGGTGTGCCAGGGTTGGAGGGGCTGGTTCTAACTGGACCACCCCATGGAGGTCAGCGAGTTCTTTATAGGTATATATGCATACACACATGCAGACATCCATATGTAGAAGTACATTCTCTATAACACATTCATTCCATTTGCACACATAAATAACATGAATGTGCCCTTACAAACCTCGACAGTAGATAGAATAATAGGTTGTGCAGGAGAGGGACGGGACGAAACTGCTAAAAACAGATGTGTGTACAATGTCCAAAGTCAGTGCTGTGCTGACAATAATCAAATGTGAGGACTTCCCCACAATGGAATCATTCCTATGATCTGCCTGCTACGGCAACGCCAATTACTAACCCGGTCTATTTGTAAAAGAAATAAGCTGAACGCATACATAATTAGGCTCTTATGTGTAAGGTGTGCATTACCACATAGTCATACATATTAATTAATTATAGTGACATGTTAATGGGAGTAAGGATGTAATGAAGTACAGAGTCTAATCTTGACATAAACACATGCGTGTCCCATGTGGGACAACCCAAAAATTGTGAATAGTATTCTTTTGGTCGCTCAAGTCACCAACGTTTGTGGACTAAATGTTTGGGAGTTCTGAGGATACGTGGAGTGAGTCAACCGACCGGATGGGTCTATAGGAGTAGGGAGTGGTCAATGTGTAGTGATGTGGATACACCGCAAATCCGACTAGAGAATGGATGACAGCAGTGTTAGGGAGGCTTTGGGGTGTGTATTTGGGGAACCAGGAGCCATGGGTATATGGGTATATACGCAAATGAAGCAGCACAGCAATAGTACATTCATTAGAGGCAACCCCCTAACGAAAAGACGTTCCTGTACCGAATCCCACTGTATCACATACCATTTACCATCAGTAATCCGTACATAAACATATTGCGACATCTGTCTGCTAAATAACCTGCAAAATATCAATTAAAAGATAACTGGAGTGAAGTGTCAGTTTCATAATGAATAAGGCACTAGTAAGCAGGTCAAGCATATATAAACAACAGTAAGCATGTGTAAGTGCATTTGCGCGGGGTATGTATTGCTTTACAGACGCACACACACACACACACACACACACACACACACACACACATATATATATATATATATATATATATATATATAAATATATACGTATAGACATATATGTATATATATCTATATATATATATATATATATATATAGTTGCAGACATATACATATACGTGTGTGTGTGTGTGTGTGTATATATATATATATATATATACATATATATATATATATATATATATATATATATATATATGTATATATATATATATATATATACACACACACACACACATATATATATATATATATATGTGTGTGTGTGTGTGTGTGTGTGTGTGCATAGATATACACAGATATACAGCTATGATAGGAAACAGCACACAAGAATGACATACGTTCACAGGCTATGCCAATGGAAGTGAGGATCCCAAGCAAGAAACATAAAACACGTAGCATGACCTTCCACCCCCGCCAGCCGGACATGGAAAACATACACACAAACAATGTAAAGAGTCCACTACTCCCCAGACCATAGGCAGGATACAACTGGCAGGGTACACAGTTCACCCGTGAATTGTAATCTTTGAACACAGACTGGAGAGTCCCTTGCGGGACACCCCAAAAATTCCCAAGACCAAAAGAAGGTGATAGACTGACCATTCTGGCCTCGGTGTATACATACTCAGAATGCAAGTGTGGGAAACCTTGATGACCCATGGGCCGAGACAATTGTATGAAATGGGTCCCATGAAGTGGAGAGTGGGCAGCGTGTAGTGGTGTGTCCAGAACAGACCAGGACTCAGAGTAAGGATGGGTGCTGTTGAAGAGGTGGGGGAACTATGGGTACCTACTTATAGGTTCATAGGTTCATAGATTAGTACTAAGCTAACTGCCCTTGCGAGCCATTTTAAGCCTAGCCAATTATCCCTTGTGAGACTCAAACCCCACACCTTGTGTTTGTAAGGCAAACACCTTAACCATTATGATGTGGGCCTATATGGACAGCCCTAGGAATGTAAGCGAATATGTTCATTGGGCAGATGCATTGCCCAACAAGCAGCCACACCCACTATGAGTGCCACTGCAGCAAAGTGTAATCTATATGGCAAGGAATGGAATAACCAGATGTAGACGTATATATGTAGAGGTTTGTGTGTGTATATCTACCCATAGCAACATAGAGATAAGCCTCTCCTTCTCCGGAGTACAAATGCATACATACAGAGACAGAATACAGATACATACCCACATATAAATATATACATATACAGACACCCATAGACCCATATGTTGTGAGATATGTGTATACATATATATATATATATATATATATATATATATATATATATATATATATATATACAGCAAAATATAAATATACATGTATGTATACATATACATATATATCTGTTTATAGTAATGTAAATAGATATATATATGTGACTGTAAATAAAGACATGTATATAGCTAGGATATGATACAGCAGTTGCGAGTAACATATGTTCACAGGCCGTGCATATGGGGGGTGAGGGGTCCAATAAACAAATGTGTAACATGTAGCATCAACCCCCCACCCCCCCCAGCTAGGCCAGTGAGACATACAGACACACAATAAAGGTAAACACACCACTGCTTCCCAGACCACTGGCAGGATACTACCAGTGGGAGAGACCTGCAAGGTCTAATCCTGAAACATAGACATCGATGTTCCTTGTGGGACACCAAAAGTTAATGATCGGAGGCAGTCCCGGTAATGACTTATCAAACCAGCCTGTAGATGTACATGGGCAAGTAGGTTGTGCAAGCCTGATAACCCATGGGTCGACACAACATACGAAATGTGTCCCGACACGAGGAAAGTGGGCAGTGTGTAGTGGTGTGTTTATACCCCACCTGCACCTACTGTAAGGCTGAGTTCTGTAGAGGAGTGGCTGGTGGGGGAACTATGGGTATGCAATTATGGGCCTAGGTGTGCAGGTATTGGCTGGCAAAGTCATATTAGGACCACCCCGGGGATGTAAGTAATATGCCGAAATGGGCCTACATAATGCCCATATCTCTCAACCCCTAAGAGCACATCCACTGGACAGGACATAAACCATTGGGGAAACAAATAGGGACCATACCTCTGAACTGTCCCTGATTTCCAGGGACGTCCCAGATTTCAACTCGGTTTATAACTCTGCCCCACGTAATCCCTCCTAAAACTAGTGACATATGGAGGAAAGGTGGTGAATTACACGTAATGAATAAAAACAACAATTAAGAGTTATAAACATAATTTACCTCAGAAAATGTGTATGAATTCATATGCTCTGAGTCTGTCAATGTGTCAGGTTAATAGCACCAATAATTTAAATGCGTCCCTGATGTTGTCATGCTATGTCCTTGATTCAGTTTGTATATTTCCCCAATCATATGAGAGGTCTGATATGGACAGAAAGCATAACCTTAGAAAGATGATAGAATATTAGGTATGCAGTAGCATGACTCGGCTAAAGAATGTGGGTTCCAAAACCCAATTACTTGTTTGTATTGAAGAGTGACAGTTCCCATGTATTAGCCAGACGTGTGCAGATTGTAAGAGGAACACACCAATAATATGAATCAAACTCTGGACAGGCCACTGATTCCGTACAGTCGAACGGTATGCTGTCGCCTAATGGGCAGCCATTCCCGGTACTGTAGGCATGTAATCTGATGTAATAGGCATCACAAGGTAATATCATAGTCCTCACTCCCATGTAGGGGCATGAGTGTCAGATACAAACACCAAATGTAGTGCATTTGCAAGTGCGGGAGCAAGTGGGTATAAGCCTGTTTGGCCGCCAGTATGCGAGTATTACACTGGTAAAGCAATGTAGAGGCTAACTGAGTGTAAGAAACTGTAACCAGAGGTTAGCATTGCTTAGCACCATGCAAACCAACGCACACCCGCTCACAACTGCTTTAATGTGCCTTAATTCACACCATATCCAATGGCCTTGTTCTGCCCAGCAACAAAATAAACGGCCTCTGCAAGGCTCGAAACCAAGACCCTACACACACAGCTATTGCGATTTACCACTAAGCCATGGCAGATATACAGATATCGGACCTTATCACAAACATATCATCCAGCACAGTCATTCAACAGTATAGAAAATGAATTCCATTATGTAGATGTATGTGTGAGTGTTTATGTCCAGCATATAGATACATACATATACAGATATATCAGGAACATCCCATGTGACAACAAAGCATTACAAAGGAATGAAAGGGAAACACCAGCAATGCCTGTATTATGTAGTGGTGTCATCCTATGTAATATCAAGACTCCCTCAGACAGACATGTGTCAGTCATACACGCAAACATTTTTACATTGGCCTTTTACATCACTCTGTGCTTGTTATTTACATTAACACAACAGTTCCTGTCCAATCATTATATGAGAACAGTACTCTTGCAAGGTGCTGTGTGCGACATCATCACCATCATAAATGTACATGGGGTAACCATAGAGAGACTGGTAGTGTTGTGTGTATAATGGGTTCGTCTGCATCACGTGTACCTGGAACATTTAGGAGTCATGTGCATACTAGTATCGTGCGCCTGAGAGACAGGGTTGAAGACAACTGGAGTATGTTGTGATGCATATAAAAGGGTTACATGTGTCCAGTGGACACGTGTGTGAAATGACCAGCTATGTATGGGCCAAATGTTGTTCTAGGAACCGATTGGCCTTCTGTTTTCATAGGTTGAGAGTGGGATGTGGGGGACGGAGATTAGGTATGCTCGTGGAGGATAGGTAGGGTAGGATGACAGACAAGACAGCATACAGGGTCGGTATATGACACATGTGGGGGAATATACCGGACAAGGAGGGGTGTTCAGCATTCACAAGCCCATGTGCCGCCAGATGGAAACAGTGGGACGGAGGTCCCCAGCCATAGGCAGCCACTACTGCACCAAAACAGCTGCAAAGGTGGCAGTGCTGGGGGCTGTCTAGGAGGGGCAGCCTCACCCTGTAAATGTGACACTCTGCCCTTGATCTGGCATATCTGGCCTCAAAATCCCTTATTGAGCATGTCCGGGACTGTACAACAGCGGACATGTCCCTGTCTGGACCTGGTCCCAGGAGGGACAAGCCCCATCCTCAGTGGCGGTACCACCAAGAAGGTGGTGCAGAGCCAACAGAGGTGGAGGTCCAAGGCTGGGCCCCAGATGTGCTGGTGCCCGGTGCCATGGCCAGCTGAAATGGGACAGGAGGTTCTGCTGGGACCTACAAACCCATACAGCCTATGGAGTTGCAGTTTAAACACAGATATGGCTTAGTAATAGTCAACAGCATTCAGGATTACTTACAACAGCATGCATAGATATGATCATCAATCCAAGACAACAGACGGTATACATTTGTAGAGAGAGCACAACACATGCATATATACTGCATGACATCTGTACAACATGTAGAAGACTTGTGACTGCAGCTATGAACAGTGGCCCATTATTGGCATGTCACTGAAAACCCCAGACAGTGTCTGTCATACCACTGTTTCATGTGACATATGTCCAGTCAGGGATGCAATTGCAGTAACTCATCACTATCACCATGTACTGGCTGCAACCCTCACACTATGCTCCTGCTGTTCACAGATGTGTGTTCAGTGAGTAACACAGGAAACAAATGGTTCTACACACTGACCAGTCCAAGGATGGCCCTACAGATGGGGGTCCCTCACAAACACAGCACTGTCTTGTCAGTTTTAAAACATGCAGAATAGCCATTACCACACACACCTTGTTAAACAGGCAGTTGTCTCAATGAAGCATAGCTACACTTACATGCTGTAGTCATGTCTGGCACATCACCCTCCTGTCTTTAGGCTATTTCCCACTGTGTATGTTGTTTGAGGAACTTCCAGATATCATCTAAGATGCCGTTTATAAACACCAGATCCAGGTACCACTCACAGCGACTGTCATGGTAAACACCAACATGATGTTCCTAGATATTGTACTGTGTTTTCATGCGAATGGCTATGGGAACATCATCACAGCTGTTCCACATGCAATCAGCTAGAGGAGAACTGCAATAGGTGCAGAGGCCATCACCCGAACATGGCCATCACTTACAATACACAAGCTGCTGCTGAGCAGGTGTACATCTCCACATCCACCAGAGAGTTTGTGGGAGGGACATACAGAGGCAAAGTACATCAGAGAAGGGCTTGGAGACTAAAACCTAAGCATTGTCTGTCACACACATACCAGTACAGTGGTTCAAACCCCTGACTGACTAGTCATTACCATTACAAGTGCATGCAGTTACTCCATGTGCCACAAAGCTGACATGTTGGTGTGCCATAAGAACATATATGTGTGTTGGTGTGCGACATCTGAAACAGAGATATAGTAGACAGACATTAGGTGTAGCACACATGGCTGCCAACATGAATGGATGTCATTGTCAACACAGCCACACTATCTAATGGACTCACATTGACACTCTTTGCCAGGCCCACAACTACACTCCCAAACCACTTAGTTTGCCACACTGCAGTAATGCACAGGTACTAAATGCATCATAGGGGATATCCGGAGGTTCTATGGGCTAGGGCATGTGAACGTGTATGACATCTGTCAGTATGCCATTGGGAGTTATACTGGGAGTGTCTATGGTTGGGAGCATCATACCCCACACACAGACACAAGGCACCAGTACTGACATTCATGTGTGCATTGCTTCATGGGTGTTTAGTAGTTGGCTGGGCAAGATGGCTGTACAAGGCTGGGTGAGGGGTAATCCTTGGCATCACACCACCCTACAATAGTGTGCAGTGTGGTACAGGGGTGTAGTGTCTGCAATGTCCCACACAGATGGGTATTGTATGAACTGTGCTGGCATCCTGGTTACCATTGTGCATGGCCATAGCTTTGCAATGCATGCCATGTCTGTGTTTGATAGTCCTTGACATGGACATTGCCTAGGATGTGCATGTCCCACAATAATGTACAGTGACATGTACAGGTGTACCTGGTTTGTCTGGCACATGTGTACACAGACTGTTATCCTCCAATATGCCAATACTGGCCTGGTGTGGCAGAACCTGCTTATAGTCAGCAGGTTGACACTGCACCTGCATTGATAGCATGATATAGGTATTCCCTGGTGTCAGTGGCATCAGTCATTACAGGGCACATGTGTAAGGCATTATATGGCCTCTGCGGATCTCATTTGATGGCATCACATATGTTGCAGGCATCCAGTGGGGAACATAGTGAAGGCACATTGTCGCAATTATGTGCCTATTGTACTGCTGTACAGGATGCCATGCCCTCTGTAGCCCACTGCAATCACACCATGCCTACTATCTGTCATCAATGTGCAGGGTACTAGCAACATAGCGGGATATTCTAGGCAAGTGTGTTTATGTATGACACATGGGTTCAGGACGTATTCCGGGTAATAGTAGGGTTGCATACTTTGTTCACAAGGCCTTTTGCCAGATGTAGGGATATGGCTTGCCAAAACAGTCCCTTGGCTGACTGACATCTGTACTCCTCGTGAGGTGGACGGACACCATATAGGAAAACTACAAAATCTGCTCACCAACATGTCCAGTGGTTAGACACTCACAGTCACCTTCGCACAGGCTCTAACAGTCAAACACACACACACCCGCCATGTCCTGGAATAGAACCCCTTCCTAACTAGTGTATCACACTACAGCATCACACAGTTACAGCATGCTCTACAGAGATTACTGGGTTGCAGCAGTTCCATAGGTGTATGTCTAGGTGGGTGACATCAGCAGGATTGCAAAAGGTGGTCATGTGAATTGTAAAGAGTGTGCATACTCTATAAAGCATTGTTCCTGTCTCAAGCAGACAGAGACACACACACAGTTGGTCTCTCTTGGAATAGAATCCCTACCTAACTAGCTTATCACACTACAGCAATACACAGTTACAGCATGCACTACATAGAATACAGGTTTACAGTGGTCCTAGAGGTGTATTCCAAAGTGGATGACATCATCAGGATTGCCAAAGAAGGGCATTCCAAGTGTACATGTCTGTTACCTGTGTGTACCCGCTGCTTACTGTCATGAAAACACAATTACACCTGCTTAAAAGTGCCTTATGCAGTCCTAATCGACAGTATCAACAAGGCTTGCAGGTCTCAAAGCCTGGACCATGCACAATGAGGTCACCAGACGTACCACTAAGCCATCTGGGTTGTACACATGTTGCATGGAGTCTATAATGCACATCCTACTACAGGTATTCCACAGTACTGAAAACAAATGGGACAGTCCCTCTGTGTACATTTGTACAGTACCCTTGAATGTACTGTACTCTGTGAAAGTACCCTTGAATGTACTGTACTCTGTGAAACAACAAAGACAAGTCTACATCTGTACAACTGTCAAACCTACATATTTATATATATATATATATATATATATATATATATATATATATATATATACACATACACCTATGGGATGTGTACATACACATATATACATATGCATATACACAGACACAGCCATATATATATATATATATATATATATATATAGACACACACACACACACACACACACACACACACACACACACACACACACACACACGTCTGAACGCCCTTTGTGACACAGAAGGGTTCCAAATGAACTGACGTGTACACAAAACAGAGGCTTCTCTTGTGTTATAACATTTAAATCATAAGCAGTTCACCAGAAAAGGGATGGTTGTTGTGTATGTGGAGTTTGGGGTGGGGGATGATGGCTAATATAATCTACCCCAGGGATTGTGGAGTTAGGGTGGGGGAATGCTGGATATGGACCTACAACCCAGTGACCACTTCTGTGTCACTGCTCGACAGTAGCACAGGAAAAAAACATACCCAACTTTAGTCGTGCTTGACTGTGTATTTTTTACCATTGCTAACTATGCAATACTTTGTAGACACCAGTCACCACAGATGGCTACCTTGGTGTGCTAAAAAACATTACAGATATGTATGCCTGGCTGCAGGGTAGTCACACACACACAAACACGCACACACTTGCCAGTATTGTTTATACACATCTTGCCTATATAAAGGTAACTAGTACAGTGGTATGCAGTTGGGGTATGTGCCACAGAACACATACAATTACACTTACTAATTCCACGTCTGAGCTTGGTGACATCACAGGACTGATTACTTGCAGTGGGGAGGGAGGAAGAGAGAGGTATAATGGCTGACGAGGATAAAGGCCAGTGCAAAAGGTGGTATCTCTTTGGAATGCAGCAAAGCCCACTGCCATGACAGGATGCAGACACAAATACACACACACAACCACACTCAGGCATTTTCTGAGACACACACACACACACACTCAGGCATTTGCTGTCACACACACAAACACATGCACACAGTTGCCAGTGGTGGGACCAGAACTCCTGCCTATCTAAGGATCACTGTTACAGTACTACGCAGTTATGAGATGTGCCACAGAGATTACACAACCCAAGGCAGTCAGACTGCCATTCTGCAATTGAGGACAACAACAAGGAGACTGACAGTCACAAAGTACATAGCTGTAGACCTGTGTGTTTAAAGTAGGTGCCCATTACAACCTGTATGCACAAACAAGGCACACCATCTGCAGGAAGGCCTGAGAGGTATAGTTGTAGCACAAAAAAAAACTGAACTGGAGTATGGCCATCTGCAGAATGGACAACTACTATCACTATACAGGGTTACAGTGGGCATGCTCATACACTTAGTAGCACAGGGGCGTTTGTTATGCACTATGACTACAACTACACAAGGTTATACTGGGCATGCTCATACACTTGGTAACAAAGGGCTTATTGGATGCACTAACTCAAATTACACAAAGTGGCAGTGGATACGCTCATACACTTAGTAGCACAGGGCTGTTTGAGATGCACTCCGATTCTAACCACTGAAGGCCACAGTGTGCATGCTCCAACACTTACATGTACAGAACATGTTGTAATGGACTCCTATTGTAAACACACAGGTTTACAGTTAGGTACAGCTTACCTGTCAGTATATATGCACATCATACTGGTTTACTACCTGATACCTGTATGTGGCCTGTAAATGATATATCTGTGTCTGTGCTGTGTGATACACATGCATACATGTACATGAAGTACTGACATATATATGTTATGTATTCACATTCGTGCATGCGTGAACGTGACAGACAATAGGTTACCTGGGTCCCACAGGTGGATTCTACCTACAGCATGTGTCACACACCTTTCTTCCCTGAAAGGCATACATTGATAGCAGGTTGTGGACAGTGGCATTATATGTGGAACAGTTGCATGTGCAAGCATAATGTGTGAGCCACCTTGTGTAATGGTACTGAGGTGCAGGTGACAAGATGACCTCTCCCGGCTGTGGTAGTAGTTGTCATTATTAGCAGGACTGCTACCCTAAGTATATGTCACATTGGTCATATACACAAGTTCCGCCGCTGTCCGTCACCTTACATGGGGCATTTGCTACCAAGCACATTAATGCCATGTGCAGTGATGTCATGGTATGGGTGGCAACTGCTAGACCAAAACAATGAGCCAATGTCCTGCTGTTATTATGAGGTTGTCCAGTGTCTGTCATTCTGGGCTGTCATGACCGAAAGATGAGCCTTCAACACAGAGCAAATGCATCCATGTTACACGTGTGTGGATAATACCTAGGTCGCATTTACCATTATAGCCGCATTCCAAGGCAAATGTCCTACACACAGAAGTAACACCCTGACACCTACATGACAATTGCACTGGATGCCTATTCTAACCCATGCTAGATGTGTGACTTTAGTAATCCATTTGCTCAATGTAAAACCTACAATGGGGAATACCGACATCTGTGCAGTGAGGAACACCTGGCTGAAGGCTCTGTAGTGCACAATTGCACTACCGCCATATAACTCAGATCCAGACATGTGGGCCCTAACAGTGGTATGGACCATATCAGGTGGTGGTGTACACATATTGATAAAGGCTACTCACATGTAAAGACCACTACTCAGACATAATGCATCAAAGATGAATCAGGTACAGGTGACAGTGGTAAGGGCTGCCTTCTATGTTGTATCCTCATATACATCCACCACCTTGTTCCCAGACTACCAACACACATCCATATGTGGTATGACATAGTATGGTAAACCACCAGATAACCCTTGATTGGTGGACTGCACCTAGGCCTACATTAACTGTGCAGTGTACCCATGTACAGATACAGCTGCATAATGTGTTATGCAATGCAATAATACCACTGCTTGTAAACTGCTCAGTTGTACACATTCCAGGGTCCCTCAGATGTTGTCAGCATTAACACGGTCGACTGTTGCTGTACACCAGTAAACAACACCCTCATGGTTGGATATGACCTAACCGTACCTGCCCTGGATATGTACATCCCACACTCATACAACATATATTACATTACCATAGCTTTTGTTTACCTTTCTACATACAGGTGGCTACAGTCATTACACACATGCACATGGCAGATAGCATGCTAACAGTACATAAAGTTCTTTATCTATGTTGACTGAGGTAATATCCACTCTCTACTGGTCACCCATGACACCTATCATATCATACAATACCCCATGTGTCATGTATGTATTTAGACATGTCCATCTAATGCAATGCCTACAAACATACCCAAATAACAGGACCATAGTACCTACACAAGGCCTGTTTTGACAGACACAGGAAAATGCAGCTCTGCACTGTATGTTCCTGAGTAGTCACAGGTGATATGGTCATGACATGTACAGCCATGTGTGACCACAGCTCCTACATATACCCATGTCAACAATTGCAAGCCATGCATGCTGTGTGCTGTCTGGACATTAGCCTTAGTACCACAATAGCCAGTCCATGCTGGGGTGAGATGTTTACAAGCCACAGAGCTCGTACATGCTTGAACGAGTCTACTGCCTAGCTCTAACAGAGCACATTGCTGGCACTCTTCCAGTACAGATGAGGTGTGTTTGGCAAGTATGATGTGCTCACTGTTGACCATTACAGTGCCCTGGCTTCTCCATGGCACTGTCAAGTAACAGTTTGTAGGAGCATGACATGGAATAATGCTGCGTGTGTCACGCTGATATATGCTGTTGTAATATATGTATACTTGGCTACTCAGTGAAAGTGGTGGTGTCCTACCAGTACATGAATACAACATCCATTATGGCATAATGCTCGGCTATGTTTCACACATGGCATGGGGAAGGTGTGGAATGTATCCTCTTGACCTGCTAGTGCATGTACTGATGTAGACCGCATATGTGTACATGTATTGCTGTTTGTGTAGATTCCATGTGTGTGCAGTGTCTGATGTCTGAAGGTGACTGTTGTCTTAGTACATCATGCTGTTGCAATACAGTCTCGACATTGCCAACTCTATATGGTGATATGCTCTAAGTACAGTAAGCCGTACATGAGGTATGGACAGATGTTTGGACATGACTACTAAGTGGTGGGGCTTTTTTGCAGATGAATGATTACTGAGGACAGCTTACTTGTGTGTCACAACCAGTCCTACAATAACCTGTGTACATGCTAAGGTCAGGTTTTGTTAATTGAAGTGGAAGACAGACAATGTAGAATGCTGTAAGGATGACACTGAAGGCAAACCCCATGACACCTGTAACAGTAATAGCTCCCCTGTGCATATATTGTGCATATATCAGCAACAGTTGTCAAAGGAAAGAGTCAGTAAGCATTTACTGTATGTGATAGTGCTGTACTGTTGTAGTACCTATCATGAGATAGGCATGTGTTTGATTCATAGTACTGGCACGTGTGGGTGTGTGTCCATATATGTCACATATGTTTGGGAATACATCCCACATGTTATCACTCTCCTGAACACTGTTGTTGTCACCAGTACAGAGTGAATTGTAGAAAGAAAGTCATAGGCAGGTGGTTAAACCTCACACATGTAAAGTGTCTGTATGCGTGTGACATAGGTGTATATCTTTGTGAATGCCAGTGTGTGTGTGTGTGTGTGTGTGTGTGTGTGTGTGTGTGTGTGTGTGTGTGTGTGTGTGTGTGTGGTGTATGTGTGTGTGTATGGCTGTCTGTGTGTATGGCTGTCCGGTTCCTGGAGTGAGGCTGTATTTTACCATAGTGGAATGTTAATGCCCCCTCCTCCCATCCACTCAAAGCAGTCTAGCATCCCTGTTGATATCATCAATCATAGATAGGCATACTAACCGCCTGTATACATGTATGCCCCGGGGTGTGACCTGTTGATACATAGCCTACTGATGGACCCTCCTCCCCACATACACTCACTGCACTGCAGTATCCCTGTCGATGTCCTCTATGTTAAGCCATTCCAAGTACCTGTACATGTGTAATCTCTGTGGTGCATCTTGTAATTGAGTAGTACTATAACAATGATATGCACATAGGCAGAGGTTTTCATGCAAACACTGGCAACTGTGTGTGTGTGTGTGTGTGTGTGTGTGTGTGTGTGTGTGTGTGTGGTGTATGTGTGTGTGTATGGTTGTCTGTGTGTATGGCTGTCCGGTTCCTGGAGTGAGGCTGTATTTTACCATAGTGGAATGTTAATGCCCCCTCCTCCCATCCACTCAAAGCAGTCTAGCATCCCTGTTGATATCATCAATCATAGATAGGCATACTAACCGCCTGTATACATGTATGCCCTGGGGTGTGACCTGTTGATACATAGCCTACTGATGGACCCTCCTCCCCACATACACTCACTGCACTGTAGTATCCCTGTCGATGTCCTCTATGTTAAGCCATTCCAAGTACCTGTACATGTGTAATCTCTGTGGTGCATCTTGTAATTGCGTAGTACTATAACAATGATATGCACATAGGCAGAGGTTTTCATGCAAACACTGGCAACTGTGTGTGTGTGTGTGTGTGTGTGTGTGTGTGTGTGTGTGTGTGTGTGTGTGTGTGTGTGTGTGTGTGTGTGTGTGTGTGTGTGTGTGTGTCAGAGTGTGTGTTACTGTGTCTGGAATCTCTGAGTGTGTGGGTGTGTCTGTGTTTGCATGCTGTCATGGCAGTAGGTATTACTGCTTCCCAATGAGAAGCCACTATTTCCACTGGCCTTTACCCTTGTCATCCAGCATACCACTCTTTTACCCACTCCGCACTCCAGGTAACTATACCTGTGATGTCACCCACTATGGATGTGACGGCTCTGAACACAGTAGCCTACTACACAGCTATCATGCTCTTGGATCATTAGAACAGTAAACATAATTGAAACATGGGAGAATATAACTGTGATGTGGAAACTACAAAGTGCATGCAGGTATTGTCATACTGACCTGTGAGTAGTCAACATGTACATATGGGACTCCTGCAAACACCAACATCCCCCGGCACATGCAACTACACCTGAAAGAGGAAGGCAGAATATCAAGATCAACATGCTGTTAGTGTTGTTACACATGATACATGCTGTCAAACATACAAAATGCATTCTAAAATTGCAATACATGGTATGTCTGCTGCCTGTCAACACTATTCAACAATATTAATCTACAATTGTTTACCTAGTATGTTCACCTTGTGCATCCGACTATATGAACATGTCCCTGCACCGATGGTGTGGATGACAGGGATGTGGCACAGACATCATCATATGCACAGGGTGATAATGTTTTTCAGACGCCTAGGCTGTGCCATTGGATGATATCATGCATGTGTGTTAGGGCCTATGATATCATTGTGTGTGTGTGGATGTTATGCGTGTGTGTGTTGAGGTGCCCTACATTTGTTTCCAGTGTGTGTGTATGCATGCAGACAGGTCTGGCATGTGGCTGGCCTACAAAGAGGTAATATTGACAGCTGAAGACTGTACAGGGCAGGTGTCACAGGTCACGGTGTCCAGCCACGTTCACGTGACCTGTGCCAGCCATGGGTTGCATGGGCACTACCAGGCAGAGGACCAGATTGGGTACCGTCTGATGACACATGTCCACTGGAATCATGTTCCTGTTGGGACCATCCAGGACCACATGCACATGGCTTGATGTGTGCTGGTGTGGACTGCACAGCACCAGCAGCACTGCTGCTACTACTGCAACTATGGGAGCGGGCATGTGCAGTAGCATGTTCATGTAGACCTTCAACAGGTGATGTAGCTGGCCTACATCCACGTGCCCAATGCCTCACTCCCACCAGATGTTCAAGCACAGACATTCCACGCTCGAGAATTGACATGCCACAGTCAAGGACTCCCTCAACGTCACCCAATTGTCTATCCAAAACATCTGCAAGATGATGGTGAGTATTTGCAAGTGCCTGGATGTTGTCAGTTAATGAACGGCAGCAAGCCCTCTGAAGCCTCAGACCCTCTCTGTTATGCCATTAAGCACGTGCCTTTGCCTCCATTACAGTCCAAAACATGGGTCTGGTGACTCCAGCTGATGTGCTTGGTCTTGCAGGGGCATGTTGGCCAGTGGTCCTCCTACGAGCAGTGCTGGGCACATGCCTGTGTGGGACATCACCATTCTGTTGACTGGGATCATGGTGTGCAGGCACACCTTCCATAGTCACCACACTTCCCTGTTCCATGCTGCGACCTGCCAAATGTCCTTCCTCTATGGCCTGTGGTGATGGGGTATGTGCAGGCAGGGGAACTGTGTGCGAGGATGAGGGGGAGACTGGTGGAATGGCAATCAATGGCACAGATTCAGCCTCTGACAACAATGCTTGTGCCTCAATCATACTATTATCATCACTGCTAGAGTCTGTGGGGACGTTAACATCAGGTGGGCTGCAGGAGGGAAATGGACCTACATCAGCACCTGTGAGGGCAAAACAAGAACTGTACATTACAAGTTATACCAGACACACACACACACACACACACACACACACACACACACACACACACACACACACACACACACACACACACACAGACAGAGACACACACAGACACACAGCAGAGACATTCAGAGGCATACACAGACACACACAGACAGACAGACACACACACACACACACACACACACACACACACACACACACACACACACACACACACACACAGAGACACACAGACAGAGACTCACAGAGAGACAGACAGAGACACAGACAGACAGACAGACAGACGGACAGAAGACACAGAGACACAGAGACACACAAACACACACAGACACACACACAGACACACAGACACACACAGACACACACACTACATGCAGGTGATATGGCAGATGGCATTCAGTTTAGACAATTATAGTTTCAGCTTAGGCAATTATAGCGGTAGTTATCATACATCCCTGAGTTGCACACGACAGCATGCATGTGGTATAGCAGGCGGCATGCACCTTACATAATTATACTGGTGGTTAGCATACATACTTGTATTGCACCATTTGTGTTAGTAGCTTATGCCCCATACCTGCAACATAATGCATGCACTTTGCACCATTGCACTGCACTGCCATGGTGTGTGCAACATACACCACATGTTAACAGACCATTGCTGACCTTTGTACATCTGCCACTGATGCTATGTGTTGGCCACCGCACCTATGTGTGAGGACATGAGCAGTAGGGTATGTCGACTGCATACTATGTTTGCCTGAGCCCTAGTTACATATCTCCCCCAAAACAGTGCATGTCTGTTCAACGTTATTCCACCTACCCCTGAGCTGAGTGTATACATTGTGCGTGTGGCTGTACACACATGTTTGACATGGCTGTCCCTTCTTTGCAATGGTGCCACAGACCAGCACAGGTTTACATTACACCGGCCTGCTTTGTGGCGTATGACCTTGCAAATCACATGTAGTATGATATGTCTTCTACTGACATGTTGAATGACATGCATACATGTGTAACACAATGGTCTCCTTTCCAATCTACATTATGGTAATGGTGTCCCAATGCAGGGACGTATTATGCTAACATGCACTTTCAGCTGATGCAATGTTGTCTGTCCACCCTACAAATATGCAGGGATATACTGCACATTGAGCTGATGTGCATAGCCATTGCAGGGCATCATGTGGCGTCACAATTGCTATACAGTGTGAGCTACTGACACAGTTCATAACCATGACTATGCTCACATACAATACATATCTAATGTTGAATGTGACCCACGTCACCGAGGTGTATACACAATAAACCCTAATGTGGAATGTGTGACACAGGTCACAGAAGGGTATACGGATGACACCCCTGCACATCTGCAACCATATTACTGATAACTGGCAACTATGCCCACACATGGCTAACTTACAAGTACTCTATGTCCCGCATGCCATCTGTGTACCTCACACACATGAGGAGCAGGCATGACAGTGATGTCTGACACCAGCAAGGTGAATGTACTGTATCTGTGGCTTGATGTGGATGTATGTGTATGTTGTGCAACACATGTATGTATTTGGATAATGTATAGGTGAATGCTTCCATGTCATGACACACTCCAGATGTTCAAGACATGTTATGTGGTTGTTTCATGTTATGCCTACACAAGCTGTGCACAGGCCTGAATGATGTTTAGGGTTTTTCACATCTGCAATATCACCATTACACAAAGGCCACAGTTGTATTGTGTCAAGCCAATGTACAACAGGGTGTACACACATGTACATCACTTCTTCTGTGTGTTTTGCTTCATGTCTCTGGCCAGCCTCCATGGCCATGTGTACACATGTTCAGTCCAATGGTTGTGATGGCCATCTTATTTCACATGTCAGTGTTATCCCATATGACATACACCCATAGATGTCATATGCTCCACTGAGGACAGGGTTATGCAGACAAAGTGTGGTATGTATGGGATGTGTGACATGTTTTGCAGGATAGTTGAGCAGTGTTGCAGTCAGCCCACTACACGTCATGGACATGTATGATTGCACATGACATTGTGTGACATTCATAGCAAGGGTATACTCCACAAGGGTGTATCCTGTGGGCCGGGCATACACCAGCTCTGACACATTTAGTGTGTGTGCACACATATGCTCTCTGTACAGTACCGTTCGTATTACCAACATGTGTAACACGGATATGTAGTACCTGTCCCTACAGTGGAACACACCTCCACCATTGTATTCACTGTTGTCCACACATCTGGCAATGACAGTTTGGAAGATTTAGTGTAGGTGTTTCATATAGTCTTCAATTGTTTCACATAGGTAAACAGTGTGATGCATTGCAGGTCTGACCAGTGTCCATTACCAGGACCACCATACATTATGTGTATGTGTGTTATGGCAGATAGCATGCAATTAATATGTTCTGTGCATTATCAAGCCTGGTAAATAATAACAATCTCACCTGACACAGGCTGCTGTCACTGGAAAATGCCAGAGGTACCTAAACAGGGGTGTCACAGCAGTAAGATTATTATCCACACCTGTGTGGTAGCTACAGGGTGCAATGTCTATGTTAGCACATAAGCCAGTACAATACACTATACTATGGAGTATGCACATCTGTGCATACATAGAGTAGCAGACTATAGTATGTGGCATGTGTGCATACATGCCTTGCATATGATGTTATATTACATATTGTACAGTAACACATGTAACTATGTTGTGTTTTATGTGCAGTAGAGACTTACCAGGCAACCCCAGGCTCAGTGGTTGAGAGACACCCACCTCCACAATACCAGCTAAAACTTGTGGATGGAGGTCTGCAGGTGTCCCCAGGTTGGCCAGTAGCTCCTCGGTATGTGTGAGTGGGGGCTGGGTGAGTGGCCGCCCACCTGTTGCACCTTGTTCCCTGGCGATTGCCCATCTTATCAGGTCAGTGCAGTGTCAGCGCACCTGCTGATAGGTGCGATTGTGACCACCAAAATCATTTACCCTCCTGCAGAGCTCCTCCCACAGGGCATCCTGCTGCTGTGCATCCTGCGGCACATGGCTGAAGAGCGTTGTGTAGTTGTTGAGGAGGTATGGGATGAGGACCTCATCCTCCAAGCGGCTGTATGGTGGCAGTCTGCTACGTGGCATATCTGGAAGACATAACGATGGAGACAGGTCACAGTAACTCACAGAGAAGTACAGCAGTACAGCTGAACATACATGTGTATCACATTTACTAAGATTACAAATACGTCTTTGTAGATCTACATGACACTAGCACCACTGACATGTATAAGTCAAACACATTTGATACCTACTGGTGATGTGATGTTATCACCATATATGTGTGTGTCATGTGATAACATTGCTCATACACCATGTGGATGTTGTCTTGACGTGGGCATGTCTGTTTGCCTGTAGTTGTGTCTTTACCTATCAGCACATGCCTGGATGTGTTCGCATTAATGCAATCGACCTTAATGCTGTGTATATGCCACATATATAGTCATACATAGCCATTAGGGACATGACCTGTGACCCTGCAGACTTGCAAGCATGTATGTGTTTTGCCATATACATGTACATGGCACTGTACAGCTGTGTAGCATCCTGTCCTGTATTGCCTGTGTTGCACATGTGTAACACATGGGACAATAGCTAGCCTGATGGCATTTTCAGGGTTGGATATCAACTATGACATGTATGGTCATAGTGATCTAGTAGGCTATATGCCCTGGGCCATTTATGAGCCTTGGTAGACAGGTTACCTAGCTGTAGGCAACAGACAGGTAATTTTCAGTGGCCAGTTCAAGCAGTGCCACAGAACGGATACACATGGTTACTGATATATTTGGCATGTATTCATCACACCATGTTACTGAGAGGGGCGATGTGCAGCTTCACTGGAAAGGGATGCATAGTATGGCAAGAGTATGTTAAGTGTATGGGACAGGGATCTGTCAGGCATGTTGTGATCCTTGTACTAGAAAGGTGGATGTCCATGCCGTATGTGTTTATTTGGGATCAGGATGTGTTAAGTGTAGCATGTCCAACACCTCTGGGTTAGACATGGCTTTATTCATGGCAGGCTGCATGCTACACAGTGCAGCTAGGGATTGTGAAGGGCAGTGTAGGCCATCTACACATGGGCAATAACCCTTAAACGAAATATGTGATCTATTATGGGTCACATGGGTGTTGAGTATGGCTGAGCAGTTATCTCTATATTCCTGGATGGCACCCTGTCATGATTAGGGGTGCCACATACGACTACCTGTCTTTTGTGGTGACGTAACTATCAAAGGGAAGTACTGTCTAGCTGCATTCCATACACACAGTCGCCATTATGTTGACCGCTGCCTAGGTGGTAGTTAATGGGTACAGGGTTTGTAACATAGGGGATGACAATGGAATACTTAGCTGTCAGATTGTGGCCATACATCACACACCACACATCAGATACACTAAGACCCTTCTGTATGTTGAAGGCAGCACACAATGAGTCGACTATTGCTCCTAGATCATAGTCATTTGCAGACATCAATAGGCTGATGCCTTCTGTGTTAGTCTATGCGGTATAGATAACAAAGAGGGGGAGTACCAGGAATGACCCCTGTATTACTGTGGCTGGCACTGGTTTGATGTGCGTGTATTCGTCAGACACCTTCTGTAGTGTGGGTTCTGCCAGCAGTCCAGTTGCCAACCACTCCTGTGACATAGGAATATACACCTAGTTTACTGAGTGTAGCTGGAACACAGTATGGGTGATGGTGTCCTATGACCTGGCAAGGTCATGATATGCAGTGTGAATCAACCCTACTGTCATCTACATCTGTACCGAGTACATCATTTACATTGACCACGGTTCATGGCCATACAGAACAGACTCAGCAGGGTTGCGGTGCACTATGTCCCATTATCAATGGTGTCTCCCCCCTTTGTGGGGTGATATAACTGTTGTAGTGCACCATTTGGTGTATACACAGCCTGACATGGAGCTATGATTGAACATGATATGTATGTGGATAGCTGAATGTTCTTACATTTGTGTAGGATACGCCCTGGGATGTTGACAGGTCCCATGAAAGCTGTATGTATGGCATTAGAGAGTACGGCTTGTACCTGCATAGTCGTTAGTACAGTAGCCCTGTAGTGTACATGGATATATTACTAAGTGTACCTGTTGGGGGTGGGAGGAGGTGGGAGTGGGTTTAGGTTATCCGAGACCCTATCTGGATGAACAGGTGCTATTTCTGTAGGTGCAGTACTTCCCATGCCATAGTGCTGTACAGCACGGCAGGTCTTGCCGTTGCCATAACGATTAACGATACAGCTATAAAATGCTCTGTGCTTGGCCTCATAATATGAGGCTGATTGGTTTCATGGTAGCTTTGCATGGTTTTATATGGTGTATCTGCATCTTACTGAGGCTGACCAGGGATCACCTACACTCATGTGTGTTCACTCTTGTAACAGTTACTACCTTCTGTGGTGCAGTTTAAAGCATGGTACCACCAGTTTGCCTACTTGTTTGTGTTGGGTTGACTACTAGTTCTGTTTCAATGGCACAATCACTGCACATATGTGATTGCTTAAGGTTCATTTGTGTAGGGTTCAGCATTTGCACATGCATTGTCAATCTGCATGGGTGCCATGGCACTCACCACTCTGCTCTTAGGAAACCTAAAATTGGCATTGGAGACTAACTATGTGCAGCATACTGTTAGCCCTGTTTGTGTGACTACTGTGATCCAGGTCAGTGGGGTCAATGGAATCCAACATGCATTGAGTGCAGGTGTTGGTACATGAGGAGTCTTCCCAGTTCATGATGGAATAGTTGAGAGTAGCCAATATTATGGTTTTGTCTCAGACCTAATCTTCCCAATTACAGCACATTATGACAGTTGGGAAGTCCGCGGCCTGGTGGGTGATCTGTCTTGAGGTGCATTTTGAATTCCACTGTGGCACAAAGGTAGTTGCTCAGCATAATGCATCTGATGTTATGCAAGTGCAATTAGTGTGGGAGTGTACTTATCCTTCAGGAATATGGACACACCTGCGACCTGTGTGTTCCAATAAAGGATAATGGGCAAAAGGTGAGGTATGTGTTATAACATGGTCATGCAGATGTGCTCTCCGGAGCATTGAAACATGTCTCAGCCACTGCACAGATATGTTCTCCATGTTAGGGTCTTTATAGTGTTTCTGACGTATCATTGTGTAGTGAGACCCGCAGGTTATTGCTTGGCTGTCCCTGTAACAGCAGTGGACACTCACATGAACCGTGCATGATGAAAGCACTACAGGGGAAGCATGAGCCCTAGGCTGTATCCATATTCCCAGGGGTGGCAGGTGCAGGCCCTGTCTGGCAAAGTATCATGGTCTGTCAACCATGATATCCCAGGATGAGAGATACCGGATACCCTGCGACATGCACCACTACACTGGACAATTGTAGAATACAACCCTTTTGTACCTGTACTGCAGTATCATTCTGGCCAATGGCAGAATGGAACCCAGGCATTGGGACATACCTGCATGGGCTACAAGACCTGACAATTCCTACATGTGTTTCCATGCAGTCCGGGCTACGGCATCACAGGTCCTGCACAACAACATGGAATATGCCAGAGCCATGTGTATAGTTCAAAAGGTGGTCTGAGTGTATGAGTATGTGGCTAATCATGGCAGACAGGCAGCTGACAGTATGTAGGTCATCGTATAGGCGGTGTGTAACATAGTGCTAGAGTTTGCATTCACAAATGAATACTGCTGGGCATATTTCCGGTTATGGGTTCAGAGGTGTGGCAAAATTATGCAAACTATGTCATACAGTTTGTGTATTTCGGTGTCTGTCTCTTCCTGCTCGGGTGGTCACTTGTTCGGCCAGATACTTAGACGCATCTGTGAATGTGTGTGATTTCCGGTAGTGTGTGTGGGTGTCCTTACTGTGTTCTGGTAAGGGAATGTGTTGGTTGTGTTGATGAGCTGCATGTATTAACCTACACCTCATAACTGTCCAGTCCAGTCATGACTGTAGACTGGGCTGCCTTCCAGCTTACCTCTGTAGCTGCATCCCAGACAATGTGTGGGGCATGGTGTTAGGTGGGTCTGGCAGTGTACATGGCAAAGAGATTACATTCCACCAGGATGGCCCCATACACAAAGCTGACATCAGGAAACTCCAGTAGCTGACTAGTGGGCATGTCTGTTTGAGCAGTCAGTACTACAAGTATCAAGTACTGTATTTAGTTTACGTATTGCCTATGAAGATGTTTTAGACAATGATGCTCACATGTAAATATTTGTGTTATGGACTTGACGACACTGGCTATTACGGAAACACTGTAGCTACCTTTAGCAGCAAACCTCTCTGAGGAGCACATCACATCCTGTTACTTGATTACAGATGATGCAAGTGTCTACAGGTCTGTTTCCTTCTCTATGTATATACTCACATATCCACCAGGACCATGAGCTCTGTTGGGCACAGACACCCACTCCCCAAACAGAGTCATGTATCAATAGGCTCTGGTGCCACTATCAACATGATCAGGATATAATCAGATAGTGTGAGCCATCATCTATGATGCGGCTATTACACATGGGCAGCTGTCCCCTACATCTTACACTCCTACTGCAGATGTTATACTGGAGGCGAACAGTAATATATCTTGTGTAATGCCTAGATGAGTTGGTCTAAATTTGAGTACTGCTGTTATATTTCTGAACATTGCTACTTGTGTAGGGTTTGTCTATACCTAACACTTCTGCATATGTGTCAGTCTGGCCAGGTTGTTTGACCAGCTCAAGGCTGAATAGCTATGCATATAATGTTAGGGGGTTTACAGTGTGCTTACCAGACATATTTAGTTTGGTGTTACTGTGCATCATACTGTGCTAATAATCAGTACTCGGTAAAACTTCCTGGTGTACGAACCTTTCAACCCTCTGAAACAGGATTAGTTCATACAAACCTGTTACATCAGCAGCTGCTCAATTGTATAACAACAACTATTTCACATAGGGCCATGTCAGTGAGTCTGTGTCCAGGTATGTTAAGGTTTCAGCAGATGTTGTACAGCAGTTGCATAATTGGTTATGGTATGACAGTATGTATTGATGTAATTATTTTGGTTGTGGGGTAAATGTTGCTGGGTGTAAGAACCCCTTTAATACAATGTCTATATGTGTGTGGGTGTTCTTTCCCTATGAGAACACCTATCCCTTAGTGGACTAATACTATGATAATTGCAGGCTGATTCATTAAGGCACTATTAAATGCTTCCTGCATAGCATGCAGGTACTGTTAGTCCTTGAATCCTTTTGCCAATACATCGGAATGTAATAAAGATTTGCAAAATGAAAGCTGTCTGTGTAATTCTGTCATGGATATTTGCAGTCAATGCAGTTGTGTTGGTGACTGTGTCCATAGAACATATTTGTAATAGTGTATTGGCATATACTCTTCATATGTTATGTTCATATTGTTTTCGGGGGGGCAGAATGTGTGATTATTATGGTCCATGTTATACTCAGATATGACCACTTTGGATGCTGTCTACAGACATGTATGCATGTATACATACATATAGATATATATATATATATATATATATATATATATATATATATAGATAGATAGATAGATATATTATGTATATAGATATATACATTATTGCATACATTTATCTGTACCTCCATAGATGTATAGATGTTTTTAACCTGTCTATATATCTACATATATATGTAGACCTGTATATATCGACATGTCTCCATGTATCTCTCTCTCTCTCTGTATATATATATATATATATATATGTATATATACATATATATATATATATATATATATATATATATATATATATATATATATATATATATATATATATATATATAAGCATACACCTTTAAGTGGGTACATGGCAGGTTGTCCTATTTTAACACATTCCTCCCTTTTGTGTTTTAACCTGTCTGCATACACAGCTGGGATAGGTACATCCCAGGTAGCTTACTGTTAGGTTAATCTGAGGATGGAGTACATGGTTGTGGGTTCTACTCCTAGAAGGTGTTATTATTTTACCATTCAGAGTAGGCACTGGTTGGGAAAGGTTGAATAACGCACATTTACGTGGTTGTGAGCAGGTTTGCCTGTGGTCTACGTGACGTTAAGCAAAGGTCAAAGGTGTGAAACGCTTCTCCATTTACCATGTTGCAGCGCCGCTTACCATCGCGCAAACATGTGGAAACCCACTTACAACAGCTTAAGAGTGCATTAATCTGCCTGCATCCAAAAGCTCTTATTCTGGCCCTCAAAATAACCTAACAGCCCTTGCAGGTCTTGAACCCAGGACCATGAACACCACAGTCACTGACCTTACTACTAAGGCATCTGAGATATGCACGAATGTCATGGTGTTTAGAATATGCATTGCACTACAGGCAATCCTCACTACTGAAAACAAATGTGACAATCAGTTGGTGTACATATGTCTGATACATGTTAATATTCATATGATTGTGAAAGTAGGTGTTGCAATGTGACATGACAGGGTGTATTATGAATGTTTAAGGTTCTTGCTTTGTGTCCTTTTTATATTGCCCCCATACTCCATGTATGTCCTCCAGTTAACTTATTGGACATCAGACCCAGGCCCTCCTTGATGCATGATTGCATTACCCATCATTCCTCCCCGACACCAGTCTTCACATACACAACAACCACCCCTTCTATGGTGAATTAGGTTAATATTAATTGTTATAATACCAGCGCTGCATGTGTTTTGTGTACACTCCAATTCCTTTGGAGTGCTTCTGTGTCACAAAGTGTGTTCATAGATGCTTATGTATATGGCTATTGATGTAACTGTATATATATATATATATATATATATATATATATATATATATATATATGTGTGTGTGTGTGTGTGTGTGTGTGTGTGTGTGTGTATGTGTGTGTGCAGACATCACTGATATATATATATATATATATATATATATATATATATATATATATATATATATATATATATCGTATTAGTTTGCAACAGTAATACATCTGTAGACTGGAATGTGTTGGTTCACAAACTACAGTACATTACAATGTACTGTACATATGTACACAAGGCCACTGTCCCATTTGTGATCATTACAGTGAAATGCATATGGTATAAGGTGTAGTCTCAGGAGCATGAAACATGTGTACACCTCGGATGGCTTAGTGGTACGTCCCATGACTATAGTGTGCATGGTCCAGGGTTCAACACCTGCAGTGCTTTATGAATGTTTTTTACTGCAGAGTAAGGCTCATTTAAGCAGTTGTAAGCATGTTTAAAACTGTTTGTGTGACATTATAACAGTGGTTAAACACAGTTAAACAAACGTAACGTATAACCTGTGCACACAGACACAACCACATCCGCTAACTACTCCGGATATATACCTGTCAGTGACATAACATCTCACTATGTGCTGACATGACATTACATTCTCTGTTGACTGTACTCTCCTGCACACATGGGTTTATATGGGTGACTTGAATGTTTATTATACAGACGATTACTACCTCTATATGCAAGCTGTGGTTATGGTATACTTTTGCACATGATAAACATCCCTGCCTTTATCAGGATTGTAACCTCAAATGCACAGATACTATGCAGATGCTGTAACCATTACACAGTTGACATTAATGTTGCTTCTGCCTATTTCCTATTTAGATGATTTTTATGTGCAAGCTAGGCTAAGCAAAGGGCGGGAGCCCCCAAACTCAGTGAGCTTCACGTACTCTTGACATAAAAACATATAACAAATGTACTGTGTGACAATACATTACATTCCTAACTATATTAGGCATAGCCCCTCACTGACGCACTTCAAGGGAAACCTTGTTGTGTGAATGGATAACAGTCTATGCACCCCTGGGATAATATGTCCCAGAACCATACAGCCAGGGGTAGGGGGAACCTGTCCAGTTTGATAGCTGCAAGACCTGTTGAGGGAATTGAATGATGTTGAATTGCCACATTAACATGCCCTCCTTAGATCACTAAGAGCCCCTTTCACCCTTTACAACCCCAGTCTTCAACAGCTTCCAGCATCTCTGCCTGGAATTGCTTCACTGGCTATGCTTGACAGAGGCTCAGTTGCTTGATCAATGGTGCAGGGAAGGCCAACACACTGTTGCTATGCTTCTAATTGCCCTTGGGCAGATAGATAGTAGGCTATCTGTGAACCTCTAGTGTGCAGGCCATCACAGCCATAATATGTGAATAAATAGTCCTTCAGATCACAATATACAGTGTGAACTCACCATGCAGTCAGGAAACAGTTGAGTACAGCAATAACATACAGAACACTGATACTTAATCACTCCAAAAGCCTATCTTGGAAGCTAGAAGACTTATTGTATAGGTTTAAGGCTTTCTATTGCTTACCACTAGGTTACCTACAGGGGAGATGAAAAACAAGAACAGATTGGGAACATGCATACAATGATACCATACTGGCCTATTTGTCAGCCTTACACTTTGGAATACTGGCCAAGGCTATTAGCGCCCCAATGGTGCCTTATTTAGGAGAGTCTCGAAGGTGAATACCTGCTCCATAAACAGCACAATAGCAGATTCAATGAGGTTTATGCTACTTAGCACCAGGGGTTGTGATCACAACATGCATGCACTCACAGAACTCCTCAGGATGGACAACATCAACATCTATGCATTAACTGCAATCTGTCTTAAGACTCCTAAGAGCACAACAGCACTACCAGACTACAACAACCTATACCACACATTTCATCCACAGAACATGGACTAACAGACATGGAGGGTTGTATCCATATTCATCAGGAATACCTACATCTTCAGGTTAGTGGGGCAGCATGATACCTCTGTGATCATCCATATGCAGCTAACATCAGCCACAATAGCAATGTGGAATGTGGCCTGCTACGGATCACCCTCCATGACCCAGGACCTCCACTCCACCTACCTGAAGACAGTGGAGAACATGACAGTACTAACACACACCCTGGCATTGGTCGATGTTAACTACCATACCATTAACTGGGAAAAGTACTCCGGTACTCACTTCCAGGACCAGTGCTTCCTGGAATGTATCACCTCATATGCCCTGTATCAGGTGGTAACCTCCCTAACGTGGGGTGGAAACTACTAGATGTGGTCATCACCAACATGGGCAACAAGTGCACAACAGTGGAGGTTAACCAGTCACTAGTTAGATCTGACCATGAACTATTCACTGTTTCCACACCCTAGTATCTCCCCCAGCCACGGATACCACAGTGTATACCTTTCCTACAGCTAAATTTACACTACTAGTGACAGGGGTGGGGGGTTTCACAGCCCCCACACTAAGGGAAAACACTGCTCAAGATACAGACAGATTTACAAATGCAGTCTATAAGCACCTACACAGATGTATGGATCGTGCCATCGCTGGTAAGCCAAGACTCACTCCTCCTAGACAAGGACACCGTTCTGGTGGACCTCTGCAATAAACAGGCTATACTACAGACGTAGGACAGTGTTCCAGACACACAGCAAATCCCACAAAGGGCAGACATCCATGACCACTATTAGTATGACATGGAGGTCCCTCATGACATCATCCAAGGCTAACATCAGCAGGAGAATACGCATGGATTCGAAAGATAACCACAAAGCCTTCTTTGGCTATGTCAAGGATCTATGTGGTGACACACAGATTTGCACTGTGCCAGTGAAATATAGCACAAAATATGCTGACCCTACTGATATTGCCAACATCTTTGCAGATACATTTGGTGCATACTTCACCCCCTAAAGAGCCCACAACACTACCCAAAAGGTACAGTATCCCAACCATCAGAGACACACAGGTGGAAATGGCCCTCTCTAACAGCAGAACACAGCATCAATGGAGGAATATGTTGACCCAGACTGCATCTTGCAAACTGTACAAGACAACCTGCCCTCCACCTAATTAAGCATTCCTACCTCAGCCTCTCCACAGGCTACATGCCCATACAATGGCACGTGGCAATGGTTATTCCACTCCATCACGGAGAAAGCACAACTGACCATGGTAACTACCACCCCATAAGCCTGACTAGCCTGGTCTGCAATGGTATGGTTCGCATCCTCATGGCACACATTAACAATGACATTGGTATCCTTCGAACATGTGACCCAACCCAGGTCAGCTTGGTTGAGTGCAGTTCATGCCTACTGAACCTGTTTGACATCTTACATACAGTCATCAAGATGTTAGATGACAGGGGAGGTGGTTCACACATACTACCTGGACCTCACCAAGGGTTTTGACACCATTCCCCACTCAGGTATTATTGATAAACACACCAGCCTGTACATTTACCCATACAGCACAGGTTGGGTTGCCAATGGGCTTACACACAGAACCCACATGGTACGACTAGCGATCTCCAGGTCCAACTCTTTAACAGTCACGACTGGTGTCCCACAGGACTGTCCTGGGAGCCCTACTGTTTGGCATATACATCTCATATGTACAGGCAAACACAGGTGGACTATGGCAGACCATGTTTGGCAATGACTGCAAACTTGGAGCCATGATTGATAGTCCAGCTAACAAGGACATCCCTCAGGGGGCCTCATAGAGAACGTCACAGGGTGCCAACGACATGGCCTCCAGCCAAGTGCCACTAACTGCATGGTCATTCCATTGTGGAATTGGCACCCACATATTAAAACATGAGCAGCAGCCACTTTAATACAGAAGAGGTAATGGGGTATCTGTGGACTAAGGTAGATAGTGATCTCCCCTGTGACAATCATATCTCCACAGTAGTTAGGACATCCTTCTATTTAGGCCATCTGACTACTAAAAGATTCCCATCTAGACATACTGGGGTTATAGTGCCCCCTTACTCATCACTCATCAGTCCCATCATAGGGTATAATAACCCATGTGGGATGTACCTCAGAGGACACGTCCAACAGCTGGGGGGGTCCACAAATGTACCTCACCAGGGGGAGTACTGGCCTCCAACATATGGCCTATGCAGCCTGACTGAATAAACTCCTGCTTTACTCAGTGGCATCTCGTTTACCCAGAGATGATCTCCACTGACCAACACAGCAATGTGGAACTCAGGCTTGATGGATATGCTCCACCTATGGGAATCCATGTCAAAGCCAACCACACACTGTAGTGAGTTGACCTTGCCACAACAATAACCATAAGATGCTGGAGGGACAGCTTCCTGTCACAGACACTCCTCATACTTTGGAACAACATCCTTAACTACATTATACAGAGCCCCTCACTAACACTCTGCAAGAGAAACCATGAAGGGTGGATGGGGAACAGTAGATGCACCCCAGGGATCCTGCCATTGGCTCTGCTCCACAGAAGGACATTTAATGAATCAATGGGGTGGCAAACGCTGACACATTTTGGCTGGCCTTATGAATGGCCTCTGGCAGTTGGCCAAGTACCTTCCTATGAATCTATACATACAGTATCCGCATATGCTGATAGCTTAATTTACTGTTCAGGTGTTGACTTACCTTGTGCCAATGGCTGTTGTGTGTGCAGTTGTTGAGTGCTGCCTATGTTGGATGCACACAGTAGACTGCCTATACATGACAATTTACAGATAGTCTTGTGGGTGTGCCATCCATTTTTATTGTGTGTGCAGGTGGAGAAAGGTGTCAGTCCCTAGGTGCCTACACTGACAGTGTGTGTGCTATACGTTCCCTCTTTGCCAAGGCATGAGCATACTGGGCATGCCTCCGTCTGCCTACTGGGGCTGGCTCAGGGTGTTCATGGTCTGAGTACCTCTGTGCCTGTGGGGCCCTTGGCAATGGTGGTGGGCTGTGAGGGCCTTTACCATTCTGTCCCTGCTGCAGCTGTTTCTGCAGGACCATATTGTGTAGCATGGCACACACTATGAAGATGTGGGCACACGTGCCTGGAGAGTACTGCAAGGCTCCACCAGATATGTCCAAGCAACAGAACCATGATTTCAGCATCCCAAACACATGCTTTATGATGATTCTGATTTGTGCATGTGCCTCATTATGGTGTTCCTGCATGGGTGTGTGTGCATTTCTAATGGGCGTCATCATCCGTGGTTCCAGTGCATAGCCAGTATCCCCCACCAGGTGGCCATTTAGGATGTCCTCCCTGGCAAATAACCGATACAGCTGTGAGGCATGCCAGATGTGGGAGTCGTGATAGCTTCCAGGGCTGCCAGCACACACATCCATGATAATGCCCTGGGCATTGCACATGACCTGGCAGTTGATGGAGGGGTATCCCTTGCAGTTTATGTAGCGCCTTCCCTGCTCACTGGGTGGTGACTTGATGTGTATGTGCATACAGTCTATTGCACCCAGTACCTCCGGGTATTTTGCCACACGGTGGAAGAGATGCATATTGCTGGCCAACTCCTCCTGCGTTTGGAGAAACTATATGTGCTCATTGGCATGTGGTAACATGGCATCCAGGAACTGGTGTAGTACCCTGGATGCTGATGCCTGTGAGATACCCATGATATCTCCAGTTGGTCTTTGAAAGTTACCTGTAGCTAGTATTCTCAGGCTTACACATACCTTCATATCCACTGGGATGGGTTCCCCTCTGTTTGTTCTGGCTCTGAGGTGTGGCCGGCACAGCTCCACAAGTTGCTGTAGGGTGTCCCTGTCTGCACTGTAACACTCTATCTCCAGATCATGTAGCCCCTGGTAGGTTAGCCTGGGTCTGAACACTCTCCTCCTCTGGTGCCTGCGGTGGTCGTGTGCATCATCCTCCACACCACCTTCAGTCTCCAACACATGCCGGTGGATCAAAGCTATGGCAGCCCCTAACATGCACATAATAAAAGTTCCCCAACTGTATACACCACTGGTGCAGAGTGTATGGGAATACACAAATGTGTGTGAGGTGCTTTCACACTTTATAGTATTGTTCTATGGATGCTGCTGATGTAAGTGGGTGTGTATGAACTATTCCAGCTGCTGCATGTCTTAATTATGGGTTTTGCAATGAGTACTGCAAGTGTGGGGCCTTTACTGTGGAGATCTACTTGCTTGCCTTGATTACTCTATTGCCCTTTAATTCACTTTTAGATCTGGATCCCCTCCCATTATCAGGCATGTATCCACCTGCCATCTTTCTTGTTTTGCACTTTCCCTACCCAGTCATGGCAAAATGTGCCTTATAGATGATATACTGCATATCACCTTTGTTCTACTTTGACACGTTGTTTTCTGTGCAGTACAGACCCTCCCCTTCCCTGTTCTGCAGGTAGCTGCTTGCAGCCTTGTTAGCTGTTGTCAGTGGCCCACTGTAGGCTCCTAGGTGTTAATTAGTCATGTGTACTCCAACTTCATTGCTGCAGCATTTCCTTATTTCTTTCCTATATCCTTCCTGTTTCAGCTGCAGTGTGCGACGAGCATACCCTTTTACTGGGTTTACGTGTGTTTTCATCTCCGTTCACATGCATACTCGGTTACCTTGTGTACTCTCAGCTAAGCATAGCTATGGGCAATTCGACACACCCCTATCTTGCAGCTTTGCCTAGCTATGGGCAGACCGATTTAGCAATGTTCCAATATGCTTACAGCAATGGCGACACACCCCTCTCTTGATGTCATCTTTATCTCAAGGGCTCACCTCGGTGTTATAATGCTACGCTGTGATGTGCATACTTACACCAGCGGGAAATCTGTGATTCACTATTACTCCTCTCATTTGCATTGCATTGCCTACTAATTCCTAGCTACTGCACATAAAACTGTCACTGCCCCTTACCAACCCTTGCGCCATGAGTATGGTGCAGCATGCCTGCCATTGACTATTATGGGGAAATTGTGATGTGTTTCATTGCAGTTTTATTCTATATTTTTATATATTCCTTGCGATCCCCTTTGCGCACCGTTGCCCTGCGCTTCCACGTCGTGATAGTGCGATTATATATATTAAATGTTAAATGTTAATTTTATATTTTGTACATTTTGTTTATGCCATTGGCTTTATATTTAGCCATTGGCATATATTAACATTATAATACATGTGTTTGGTCGGCTGTCATGGCTTCGATTTTTTGTTTGCAAAAATGTAAACCGTTTTCTACGTTGTACATTTCTGCTTGCTTACACTACTCCTTCACCACTTCCTGAATCAATACATACCTTTGTTTGCATGCTACACTGCTGCACATGAGGTAATTAGCATACATGGCTCAGGAGTAGCGGGTGTAGCATACGCTGGTAGTGCATGTGGAAAAAGCTCGTACCTGAATCACTTGGTGGCCATATTTGTTGTTAGAACGCTGATGCTATGCCTGCACCTGCCGCAAGCTTCATGAATCCTGGGTAGGGTTAGAGACAAGAACAGTGTAAGGTTAGTGCATATGAGAAAGATGAGGCAGTAGGGTGAGACATGGAGATTTTCAATGTATTGCAAAGTGGATAACTTCAAGAGCTAGGTCAGAAACCTGATCAGAAGTAGGCAGTGTGAATGCTTCATTCCTGTTATTGTAGTATTGTAAAATAGCAACATTGATTATATCTGAAAAATAAAGGACTGATTAAATTCTTTCAAATGGCATTCACAGCACAAAATCAGGAGATCAGTTGAACAAATTACCGTATATCAAGTCTAAGTTAAAAATATTAAAAAAAGTCAAAATGATGCAAGATGAAAAACTCTTTTTTGCAAGGGTGACTGCTTAGTATTTTCAAAACTTTAATGTTTTTTCAGTATTTCTGTGATAGACTATTCAGAAAATGTGTTTGAACTCAACAGGAAAACAATAGTTAAGCATTTTATAGTCTCTGAAAATTATTCTTTGAAGGAGCTGTGAATATTACTTTGGTTTACATTGATATAAATTTGAAAGGTCTTTAAAAAATGTGACATTAAAAAAAATGATGACGTCTGAAGAAGAGTACCATATAAAAGTATTGTTTTGAAATATTAAAACATTATGAAATTATCCCCCAGATTTACAAAGCCCTGTACAACGTGCAGGATTAGTCTAAGAACTATTTTTGGCAATATGGCCGACGTGCGATCCAGGAACGAGCTCCCGGGACGTGCACGTGAGCTCTTAGGCTAATCCTGCATGGACCAAGCCTCTGTATGCAAATGACCCTCATTTGCAGGTGAAAACCATGCAAATGAGGGTAATTTGCTATCCAGGAAGCAGGCAGCTGTCAGTGCAGGAAGAGCGTAGTCTGTAGAAATGTACTCGGTTAGTAACCAAGTACGTTTCTGCAAACTACAAAACGGAGCTATGGCAGCTCCAAATAAAGGCTGCATATAATTGATGAAGCATGGCAATGGCCAAGTAGATGGCTATTGACAATGCAAAATGCATAAAAATTAAAAAAAAAACAACTTTTAAATTCTTTTCACCGATCTTGCCTGTTTAAGGATAGGGCAGCGGCGAGCAAACGGGATCGGGGAAAATAATAAAATAAACCTAAAATAAACAGTCTAACTAAAAGCAGTATTCAGCCATGCAAGTCAATGGCAGGCATAAGACAACCTGACCAATGAGTAATGGTTGCTAAGGGGGAAGGCCCAGTGTGGGACATGTAACTATGCATTAGCAGGCAATCCTATGCAAATGAGGGGAAGGATAGTGAATCCTAGCTTTCCACAGGGTGCGAGGCAGGTCCCAAGAGTGTAAGAGTAGAAATAGCTTGGTGCAAGACTAGGAGATAGGTGACATCATGGGCGGGTGTGTCACACATACTGTAAGTGGTTTGGAGCCCTGTGGCTTGGGACTGCTCCTAGCTTAGCACAGCTAAGCTAGAGGTGTGTCCAAACTGCCTAGCACTCCTTAGAAAGTGTAAGCGAGTGTGTGTGCCATGCACTGGGTTTCACAGGAAGAAATAGGAAGTTAAACCAGGAAATAGCAGCTCAGTGCACATATGAGCACTCTGTCTGCTCGTCACGCACACAGGTTTAAACAGGAAGGCAATGGGAAGGGAAAACAGCAGTAGGAAGGTCATCAAGGAGAACTAGCTGAGCTGTCAGGTGAAATGTATCAGAATCAGCTAATTACACAGGCAGCAGACCAGCCCAGCCCAGAACACCACTATAAACCAAGCAAACACCTACCCCCCTGGTTTTTCCACACTCTACACCACCGGTTTATACAATCAGGGAAATTTTAAAAACAAGCCTACAAAATGAGAAGGGCTGCAGCAGGCAACATAGAACAACATGTGCAAGAGGCTGAGGGTGGTGAGGATGATAATGCTGCTGAACAACCCACAGTGAGGAGACAGAGAAGAGTGTACAGACCCAGGGTAACCTACCAGGGGCTACATGAGCTGGAGATAGTGGAGCACTATAGGGTGGACAGAGACCTCCTACTGCAAATTGTTGAGCTGTGCAGGCCACACCTGGCACACCACACTAGCCGAGGGGAACCCATCCCAGTGGATACCAAGGTATGTGTAGGCCTAGGTATACTTGCCACAGGTACCTCCCAAACCACAACTGGGTATAACATGGGCATCTCACAGGCATCAGCATCCAGAGTATTCCACGAGTTCCTGGATGCCATGTCAGCACATGCCAGTGAACACGTATATTTCCTCAACACATGTGAGGTATTGACCCGCAATATGCGTCTCTTCCACCAAACAGCTTACTACCCTGGGGTAGTGGATTCTATAGACTGCACACACTTACACATCAAAGCACCACCCAGTGAGCAGGGTAGGGCCTACATCAACCACAGGGGCATCCCCTCCATCAACTACCAGGTCATAAGTGATGCCCAGGGCATTATACTAAATGTGTGTGCTGGCTGCTCTGGAAGCTATGACAATTCACACATATGGCAACTGATGCAGCTGTACCACAGATTTGCTGATGTGGACATCCCCTACGGTCACCTATTGGGGGATGCTGGGTACCCACTGGAGCCGTGGCTGATGACACCCATCAGAAATGCACACACACCTGAACAACAATGCCATAATGAGGCACATGCACAGGCCAGACATATAATAGAGCATGTGTTTGGGATGTTCTGGTCACGGTTTTGGTGTCTGGACACATCCAGTGGAGCCCTGCAGTATTCACCAGCTACATGTACCCAAATTGTAATGGTATGTGCTATGCTACACAATATGATCCTGCGGAAACAGCTGCAGCAGGAACAGCATGGGGCAGGGCCACACAGCCCCCCACCAATGTCAAGGCTTGTACAGGCACAGAGTGACTTGGAGGAGGAACAACCTGAGCTTGTCCCAGTAGGGATAAGACCCTGGCCTTGGCAAAGAGGCAACTCGTAGCATATGCACTGACACAGTAGGGGCCCAGGGAATGACACCTCTCCCTGACTCGCACAGATAGTAAAAGGGATGCCAAACATGACACTACCTGTGCCCAACCATGTATAGGGAGTGTACTATGTGCACCCGACATAGGCAGCCCTCCAGCACCATCTGCAAGTCTGGCACACCCTCAAGGTAAGTCAATCAACCTACCAGTTGCTAAATGGAGTAGAATATGTTTTTACCTGTAGCTATGGTATGGATGGGAACATGCAAGGTAATCGGGTGGCCGGATATTAAGGCAGCAAAGAGTAGACACCCATAGTGGCATCATGAGATCTGTAACACATACCGGAGTCACCATAGTAGCCAGTACTACACAGGGTGACAAAACCAACTGCAGGAAATGACCTGAGTGACATGGGTGTCTATAAGAGCCACACATGCCTGTCAGGAAGGATCACATACCCAACAACAGTCTGAGCCATCAGGACAAGTGAAGACTAACACAGACAAATGCTGTACTATGGACTCTGAATGTGCCTTATGGGTAACCCCTCCCCCAGGCCTACACAGACAGACCACAGCAGACCAGGCAGTCAGATGTAAGTTGTGAAGGCTAGGAAGTCAGAAACTAATATGTAGGTAAACAAAGCTAGGATCTGTAGTACACTGGTAAGCCTCTAGCCAGCAGGATAGGTAAGACTACAGACTGAAATGGAGTACCTGACATACCATTACAGTCCTATCAAATGTGTACAAGTATCAGGTGCACCCCCCCCATCCAACGTACACTTAGAGTAACAGTCAGGTGTGCCCCCCCCACTCCTGTGTAGAACAGTAAAAACAGGCAGCCCCCCCCCCACCATGCAGAAATGTAGCAACAGTCAATGGCAAATGACCGATGGATACCCTGCAGACTCAGCTTGCTACCTGTCGGTGTACAACACAAAGGTCAGCACTGCAGTACAAACTACCTGGATGTGATCCACACATGCAACACAGATGGCCATACTGGGCATGCTCACACACTTAGAGGAATGAAGGCAATGTCAGTCAACAACATACTGAGAGGTCATACTGGGCATGCTCACACACTTAGAGGAATGAAGGCAATGACAGTCAACAACATACTGAGAGGTCATACTGGGCATTCTCACACACTTAAACACATGAAGGTCATGTCTGCAAACACCAGTGGACCAGACATATCTAGAAGTTGCAGTTCTCAGTGCGGACACATGTCAGTATGCACCACTCCTGCCTTACACACACAGTGGATAGGAATACAGAAAAATATGTAAGTATAACACACTATAATAAGCCACAGGTACACTGGCATAGATGTGTGGAAGAGGATGACCATGACTAGGAGTCATGCAGGCCTGTCCCAACTGGCACACAGTCAAAGGGCCCCCAACACATGAGGCGCAGATGTAACCCACTGTGGATACTAGCCACCAGTACCTGTCAGCATGACAGACTATGTGGTGCACGTGCCAGCTGTGCAACAAGACTGTACAAGGAAGTAGCCATCTAGTAGCTGTATAGACTCACCTGTGACATATGACCCTGTGTGTGCCCGCATGTGGTATGTCAACCCCTACATGAATGGGGTATGGCCCATGCACACACTGCCCTCCCCATAGCAGTAGTTGGACAAGCCTGCTGAGGTCATTCAATGTGAATTACACCTTTGGGAGAGCTATAGCTCAGTTATATGCATGGTGCGTCCCATAACTGCATACTGCTGTAGTCACAGACTAGTTAGGTAGCAGTGCTAGTCCCAGACCTGTCATTTGTGTGAGTGTGTGTTTGTGTGCATGCCTGTCTGACTCTGAATTTGTAGAGGGAAATGTTTGTTAGGCTACTGACACTCCATACAATACAAATACTCTACTTTGGCAAGGCTGCTGTTGTCACTCACCTAGAAGTACACATCTGGGAAAGTGATAGCTCAGTAATCACCATAGCGCGTTCTGTAACTGCGCACTGCTGTAGTGTGATAAACAAGTTAAGTAGATGCTTGAACCCCATACCTGGCAACTGTGTGTGAATGTGTGTGTGTATGTGTGTGTGTGTGTGTGTGTGTGTGTGTGTGTGTGTGTGTGTGTGTGTGTGTGTGTGTGTGTGTGTGTGTGTGTGTGTGTGTCTGACTGAGTAGAGAGCAATGCTTTTTAGGCTACTCACACTCCGTACAATACAGATACTCTAATTTGGCAAGGCTGCTGATGTCACTCACCTAGAAGTACACCTCTGGGAAAGTACTAGCCCAGTAATCGCTGTAGCATGTTCTGTAACTGCGTACTGCTGTAGTGTGATAAACTAGTTTCGTAGGTGCTCAAACCCCAGACCTGACAACTGTGTGTGTTAATGTGTGTGTGTCTGACTGAGTAGAGAGCAATGCTGTTTAGGCTACTCTCACTCCGTACAATACAGATACTCTACTTTGGCAAGGCTGCTGATGCCACTCACCTAGAAATACACCTCTGGGAAAGCGATAGCCCAGTAATCTCCATAGCGCATTCTGTAACTACGTACTGCTGTAGCATGATAAACTAGTTAGGTAGGTTTTTAAACCCCAGACCTGGCAACTGTGTGTGTGTGTGTGTGTGTGTGTGTGTGTGTGTGTGTGTGTGTGTGTGTGTGTGTGTGTGTGTGAGACTGAATACAAAGCAATGCTTTTTAGGCTACTCACACTCCATACAATATAGATACTCTACTTTGGCAAGGCTGCTGATGTCACTCACCTAGAAGTACACCTCTGGGAAAGTACTAGCCCAGTAATCGCTGTAGCATTTTCTGCAACTGCGTACTGCTGTAGTGTGATAAATTAGTTCGGTAGGTGTTCAAACCCCAGACCTGACAACTGTGTGTGTTAAGGTGTGTGTGTCTGACTGAGTAGAGAGCAATGCTGTTTAGGCTACTCACACTCCATACAATACAGATACTCTACTTTGGCAAGGCTGCTGATGCCACTCACCTAGAAATACACCTCTGGGAAAGTGATAGCCCAGTAATCTCCATAGCGTGTTCTGTAACTACGTACTGCTGTAGCATGATAAACTAGTTAGGTAGGTGTTTAAACCCCAGACCTGGCAACTGTGCGTGTGTATGACTGAGCACAAAGCAATGCTTTTTAGGCTACTCACACTCCACACAATACAGATACTCTATTTTGGCAAGGCTGCTGATGTCACTCCCCAAGAAGTACACCTCTGGAAAAGTGATAGCCCAGTAATCGACATAGCACATTCTGTAACTGCGCACTGCTGTAGTGTGATAAAATCGTAAGTAGATGTTCAAACCCCAGACCTGGCAATTGTGTGTGCTTGTGCATGAATCTGTGTGTGTCTGGCTGAGTACAAAGCAATGCTTTTTAGGCTACTCACACTCCATACAATACAAATAATCTACTTTGGCTAGGCTGCTGATGTCACTCACCTATAAGTACACCTCTGGGAAAGTGATAGCCTAGTACTCACTGTAGCACATTCTGTAACTGCTGTAGTGTGATAAACAAATTAGGTAGGTGTTCGAACCCCAGACCAGGCAACTGTGTGTGTGTTTGTGTGTGAATCTGTGTGTGTGTCTGACTGGGTAGAAAGCAATGCTTTTTAGGCTACTCACACTCAGTACAATACAGATACTCTACTTTGGCAAGGCTGCTGATGTAACTCACCTAGAAGTACACCTCTGGGAAAGTGGTAGCCCAGTAACTGCCGTAGTGCATTCTGTAACTGCGTACTGCTGTAGTGTGATAAACTAGTTAGGTAGGTGTTCGAACCTGGCACCTGTGTGTGTTTGTGTGTAAATCAGTGCATGTGTGTGTCTCACTGAGTAGAGAGCAATGCTTTTTTAGGCTACTCACACTCCGTACAATACATATACTCTACTTTGGCAAGGCTGCTGTCACTCACCTAGAAATACACCTCTGGGAAAGTGATAGCCTAGTAATTGCCGTAGCGCGTCCTGTAACTGTGTACTGCTGTAGTGTGATTTAGAAAGGTGGTAGGGTTCCATCTCCATCCATGCCAGTACCGGATGTGATGTGTGTGCCCCAGTGTCTGTGTATGGAGCAATGCATTATAGGCTAGTCACTCGCAGTACATTACAGATGCCCTACCTTGGTAGTCCTGCTGATGTCATTAATCGTGAAATACACCTTAGGGGAAGATGCACTTCAGTAATGGCTGTGGTGCGTACTATAACTGCGTAGTGCTGTAGTGTACTAAACTAGTTAGATAGGGGTTCTACTCCCAGGCATGACAGGTGTGTGTTTGTGTGTGTGTGTGTAACTCGTACCCTGTGTAGAGGTGGTTGTGAGTGTGTGACACCTGTTGGCAATGTGGAGGGGTTTTGCTACTTTCATTTATGGTGGCCCTACTATATATCACAATGTCAACCATAGAGGGATAACAGATGTAAATAGTTGAGAGGCTGGGGTGCAAAGCCATACCCATACATGTGACATCAAGGCCAGCCAATCACAGTTAGCAACCCCACTGTGCCTTCACATGTGACTCACAATGGACATATCATGCCTGACAACATGCCCTGTATGGACAGATGACACTGACATCAGGAAATGCTGTTAGGATGCTATCAATGTAGGTGCAGGGTATATTTGATGACCAGTACCAGTCCCTTCCAGAGATGGGCAGGACTGGCACATCTGGGGATAATCGGTGTTCACAGCATGTGTCAGTCACACCAGGTACAGTTCCTCATGTCACTGTACATGCACGTGGGAGGTGTTCACATCCTAGACACCATCCAAGTCATGGACTAGGGAACACATACATGGCAAGTGAAGCGCAGCATTGGCCACACACAATAGTCACCCAGGTGACTGGATGATGGATGCAATACCCACCTGTGTGGGCAAATGCAGAAGCTACAGGCCTATGTCACAATGCAGACCATTGTCATGTGGCCTGATGCCAAGCTTTATCCATCGCCTACCCTTGTATAGCCTGCTGGCACTGTTGGCCACCACACACCCATGCAGATATGCACCCATGCATGTCCGAACTGACACCCTGTGGGTTCATGTGTGTGTTGTATGGTGTGTATGAACACATCCACATGCACTACTCCCCCCAGGGCACAGTGAAGCATGCTGCATGATGTCTGACACCCCCTCATACTCACTCCCCATACGACCTTCATATGACCTGTGTGGTGCATGTGTTCCCTGCACATTGATGTGTTGTGGCAATCCCACTAGTGGCGAGTTGCACTCCTGGCCCTGCCAAGTGTGTTAATATGTGTGCGTCCCTGTGGGAGTGTGCCTGTGCTGATGCTGGCACCTGTTCATGCAGACAGGCATGTGTACGCCACCTACTGTATATCTGCCATATCCCTGTTGCAGATGTCACTCACCATCACATATATGTTCTGAGTGCTCCCCATCAGATAACCCATGTGGCGCATCCAATAACAGCATTGAACTGTGATAGCTCTACATAGCTATTGGGGGTTCGATACCATGTGCTGGTAGGTGTGTGACACAAACATGTGTCAGTTGTACCTTCCTACCCCTCCCTGACATGTATTTGCCTCTGTCTGCCTCCCCCAATCCCTCTCTGGTGGATGTGGAGGCCCACACCTGCATTGCTTAGGCAGCAGCATGTGTATTTTAAGTGATGCTCATGATCAGCTGATGGCCTCTGCACGAATTGCAGCCCTTCCCTAGCTGATTGCATGTGGAACAGGTGTGGTAACATTCCCATAGCCAATTGCATGGAAACACACTCAATACCTGGGAACATCCTGGTGGTGTTGGCCCTTGTCTGTCACTGTGAGCAGGAGCTAGAACTGTCATTTGGCAAACATCATTTCAGATGGGTTGGGGATTTACCTCTAAAAACATACACTGTGGAAAGAGGGCAACAAACAGGAGGGGGATGTACCTGACCTCACTACATACAGTAAGTGCTGCTATACTGCATATGGAGTAATGTTGGATTAACAGTGTTTGTCTGAATATGTCTGCCGTACATGTCGCAATACCTGCCATGTCAGTTCCATGTATATCAGGAATCCCCATCTGCAGGGTCATCTGCAGATTGGGCAGTGTTGTGCCTTTGGCGTCATGTGTTAGCCATGATGCATCTATCTGTGGAATGCAGAAGGTAGTATGAGGATTGCAGTCTGTTGATGGTGAAGGCTGTGACAGTTACTGACTACATATCCCTCATTGGACATATGTTGTAACAAACCCTGTTACAATGGTAGATTAATGATTGTATCACAGCAACATATCTATACTGGCCCTGTGTATGTGTTGTCAGCCACACCTCTGTCAACTTTTGTACATATGTTGTGCATGAAGTGGTGCATAGGTGCTGTACACCATAAATAGTGTCATCATATCTAATAACAAGACAGTGATATATCGGAGTGCTACACATGTCATGTGCATTAGGGGTTACATGTAATGCCATAACCTGGTCATTCTGTGAACGTTTGTACAGTACTGTGGTCTGTGTAGTGATGGTGAAGGTCGGCAGTGTGTGTATTGTTAATATGTTCTATGGCCTGTATACAGACTGTGGTAGATGTCATTGTTCTAGCTCCCCTTCTATCTGATGTTACATGTTGCCCCACTGTATGGTATCATTTTACCTTACATGTTTGTAGGGCCATAAACACATATGTCCCATACCACAGACAACCATCAGACCAGACTGTGTAGCAGCCCAGTATATGTAGGATCATTCTGTGAGTGGCACATATGAGGATGGTGTAGGACAGATAGTCCATATACTGTACTATTATGCTAGCGTACCATATGTGGCTGTGGCTGTGTTCACACTGGTTGTGGTTATGCACTGTCACACAGGTGTATCCTACCCTGTGCTGTGATATGGCTGTTGAACCCGCTATTTATGCAGGTACTGAACCATGATAACCTTAGGATGTCTGTCAGTAGCCAATGACACACATGTTATGAGCAGATGTCATCTTCCCCACACACCATGTCTGTGACAACAGTCCCAATGACAGTAACAAATGTCTATTAATATACCAGCTATACATACCAGACATCTCCTTGCACTACGACATTGGGACTATAGGGGCTGGGTTGGGCTGCACTCCATGTCCAGGACATATGGTGGGACTATATGGACATTTACTTATCCAGATAGCCATACATATATATATATATATATATATATATATATATGAGTACACATGTGTAGTACTTCCAATTACCACTGTCATGGCAACCACCCACTATGAATCCGTACATCATGTGGGCGTATTCCCTGTACATTACCTGTGCGATGGACATCCTTCCTGTTTGTGGGCATCAATGTTACAGACAGCAGGTAGCAATACCTCCTACAGGAGAACCTGCACACTCAGGGCAGCCACATATATGTATGAGGATCAGGACATACAGACAGACTGTGAGCAGAGTGGTGTAATGCTTTGCATATTACTGGTGTTACAGGGTCTGTGTGTGTGTGTGTGTGTGTGTGTGTGTGTGTGTGTGTGTGTGTGTGTGTGTGTGTGTGTGTGTATACATACTAATTTACATTGGACTGCAGTCTGTCTGCATAGCTCACTACTGCGGGCCTATCCACTAGCTGGACAGAGGTGTGCCGATCATGTGTTGTCTGCCCACCACACAGGTCCTGTGTTGGATATTACACTGGCAGTGTGTGTGCTGCATGTTAGCAGTACATGGCTATATCCATTTGTGTCCCTGATGTCTTATTCCTGCATAAGGGTATGTTGCAACACATCCTGTAACACCAGCATGTTCCAGGGTGTGTAACTGCAATATTGCGAGTGTGGTCCTGTGTTCCTGCCTTTGTCCTCCACATATATCGCAGGCTTTGTCCTGCTGTGATACAGTTAGGGGTTGTTAGGTAATGGCCTATCATTAATTACTGCTAGCATAACTACTATCATCCCAGTCATAACTTGGACTCCCAAAACATTTGTTGGTCAGGGCCCATACATGTGACAGATAGGGCTTGACTACAGGGTGTAATTGGAGGGTGCTGAACTACATTTGATATTGTTGATTGTTACGTATTGTGCAGGCAAATCCTTTGTCTACTGTTGTACGAATTGAAGGGCTTGGCCTGGACACCATAGTATGTTATATATCTGCACTGTCTGCATCTTCTGTTTTGTGTGGGCCTTGCATCCTTCACTGGTTATATACATCAACATCTATGTGCTGTAAGTAATGGCATACATTATTGTATGGTACACAAATAAAGGTTGTCTGTGTATACATACCTGTGTGTCGTGTCATGTCCTTTGGATTGTGAGTGGGTATATGTGCAATGTAAGTATCCCCTTTGTGGGGCTGGTTGCCATACCACACATGTCACTAGTACCGGTTACAGGGCTTGTGGCTGGGGATATACATTCCACCCAGTACGTCCACACTACTTCTACATATGTATGGCTACTAATACCCTTTGTCTGTGTATATGTGTATGTACCCATATATCCCATATATTATATATAGATATATATATATATATATATATATATATATATATATATATATATATATACCTGCACATGATTGTCAATGTATGGATGTGTGTGCATATCTGTACCGTTGTAATGTGTACCCCTTCAACATAGTGCATTCCCTGCGGTACAATGGCCTATCTGCATTATATGTTACAGATATTGCCCTGACATATACAGGTGACTTGGATTACTGTTGGAGCATTGTAGCTGTGTTGTGGTGGGTCCTGCCATCAAGTACTGCATGTACTGGATATTGGATTGCACAGCATATCCATTAGGGCTGGGGGGGGGGGTTACATAACAGTAATTAGCAGGTGAAGTATATATGTGAAACCCTCATATATAGAGGGATAGAACTGGACATTGATATAGCTCTAGCTATGTATATGTATTCACACACACACATATATATATATATATATATATATATATATATATATATATATATATATATATATATGTATGTATATATATATATATATATATATATATATATATATATATATATGTAGATATATATATATATATATATATATATATATATATATATATATATATATATATATATATATATATATATATATATATATATATATATATATATATGTATATATATATATATATATATATATATATATATATATATATATATATATATATATGTATATATAGATATATACACTGAAGATATTAATCTATCTATGTACGATTGCTGTTATATGGTTATTTGTAAGTCATGCATACACATATATATACCTATAGCTGTCTACCTGTCTACATTTATAGATTTATATCTGCCCATATGTCCATGCATGTTCGGCCTATATGTGTGGTCTGTACCTCATTATTTTGGCAAGTGACATGGATGACCTTAGGACTGAGGTCAGTCATTCGTGCCGACACGTACGTGCTTCAGACGTATCATCTCCTTCAGTATATGTGTTCTACTACATATAACTGTGTAACTTGCAATGTATTAAGTGTATTAGTGCAAGATATGACAGATATCCCTATATGTACCCACATTATGACGCACTATGTCAGGGATTTATGCATTAAGAGGTTGTGTGGTGTCTTATTACTACATTTCCTGTGCTGTTGACTGATTGTGCTGGATGATATGTATGTGAAATGAGTGGTTATGTACATCTGCCATGGTTTACCGGTTAATCACATAGTGTATGATGTGGAAGGTCCCAGGTGTGGGCCTTGCAGAGGCTGTATATTTTGTTTCAAGACAGAACACCGGCTGTCGGATACAGAGTGTGTTAGGGACATTTGAGTGGTTGATGCGGGTGTGCGCGGGTTTGCACAGATCTAAGCAATGCTAACTTCTGGTTGCATTTCCTTACACTCAGCTAGCATCTACTTAGCTCAATCTATGTAGGCAATGCTTACCCCCGTGCAAATACACATTCACAAACTTACAACTGCTTATCCATGTGTACTACTGCTGTTATGCCCTTACACATGCTTAGTAGTGCCTTAGTCATTATGACACTTCCCATGTGCATTTACAGCAGTACTCCTGTGCAAATATAAATGTGGTTTAGTAGGTTATACAGCACAATGATGTTAACATACGGATTTCACATGGAAAATAGGATGTGCTGCAGTGAGACTCGACCCTGGAATGCATGCGCGTTAGGTGGATGCTCTGGCCACTATACTATTGCTGTTCTGCTTCATTTGCATATGTCTACCATACTGACATACCCATGTTCCCTTCCCCCTAACCCCAAGCTCCACATACACAGCACCCATCCATTCCCCAGTTGCTAGCCTTGCCATACCACATCTCCATACTTTCCCCTCTCTGCACGTCTCAGTACACCTCCAGTATACTGTCCCCACCCAAGTGTCTGCAGGCTCTTCATCCGTTTAGTTCACATGCATAGCAGCCTTCCCTTGATCCTCTTCCGATACTGGTGGTGACATCGATGTGACCCACAACTGTTGGTTCATCCCGCCAAGGACGGACCTGTTGTTGTGTCAAGAGTAGAACTAGTTGGTCTATAGTGTTTCTCCCACTGGTAGCATCCTGCCAGGTTATTGTGCAGCAGCGGTTTGCTCACACACCTGGCCGGCCTCATCTCCCGGTTCCATGGAACTAACGCCCCAGGTGTGACACACTGTGCATGAAGCACGCTCACACACTCCCACTGGGTGTGCACCAAATATCATTATTCCCTTTGGTATTATGCAGGTCTACTGTTCTTACAGTATGATTGGACAGGCACTGTTCTTTGCTGCACATAGACTGCTCATAATACTGTGTTGAGCAATGGACACGTGTTCTGGTATTAATCTACACACATATACATTTCCTATACTGTTGGATGACTGTGCTGGATGATGTGTTTGTGATCACAGCAGCTAAATGTGCATCTGCCATGGCTTAGTGGAACTCATGTCAACTATAGTGTGCAGGGTCAGGGGTTTGCAACCTGGCAGTGCAGATTATTTTGTTAATGGCCACAACAACAGCTGTTGGCTACAGAGTGACTAAGGCACTGTACAATATTTGTAAGTGGGTATGCGCTGGTTTGCACGAAACACAGCATTACTGACCTCTGGTTGTGGCATCTTGCACTGAGTTAGCCTCTACATTGCTTCACCAGTGTGGTAATCTCATACCGGCGACCAAACAGGCTTACACTCGCTTGCACCCACATACACACGTGCAACATCATGCATTTTGTTCACATTTGTCAACTGGGACAATCGGACTGTATGCTTGTCCATTGTCAGTGGTGGCCCAGGGTGTAGAGCTCCACATTGATTCCAGCTACTTATTCCAATTAATACTGGGGTGTTCACATTCATAGAGGGTAACAGATATAACATAGCCATGTCCCCCATTCTTCATGCTTAGTTTATGTTAAAATGTTGGTATTATCCATGCTTAGGTCAGGCTTACATGTCAGGTATGACTGTTGACAAAGGTCACTTTACAGTGAAGTTGGATTCCTGTTTCACAGGTCTGGATAGTTTACATTCAGGTATTCGGGGTAGGTGTATTTATTCCATACCTGTGTGGTACAGTAGAAGGGAATAGCTAAGGAGTAGATAGGTAGGTAGTGGGGGTGAGATTGTAACTGTATAGTAACCTGTAGGTATGATTGGTTGGGGAGCAATAGGGAAGGTTTGTCGGATGTTGGGATTTGTATGCGAGGCAGGACAAGAGGTGTCGGTATCACTAGTTGATGTAGTGGTATAGAATGTGAGGTGAAGGGAGGGTTTCACAAGGTGGTGAGCCTGTGCTGCTCCAGGTGTGCTTGTGGTGTTCCTTCATGTGTTAGTTACATGTGTCCTATGGGACAGCTGTGATACTACATGTGGGTTGGGGTTCCAGATACTGGCAGTATAGTGGGGGAAGAGGATGTCACCTAAGTGTAACCATAAACATTAATAGAAATGGAACAGGGGCTGATAGGTATGTGGTGTGCATGGGGCACAAAAAGGGGGGGGTTAGTAGGAGAACTATCCAGAGATGTGCAACACAGCTGCAGGGAAGGTCCACAGCTGGCCATGTTGTCTATGACAACAGCTGTGCATATACACTGCATTTGGTGTTTGTGTTGGACACTCACACCCCTGGGTGGGAGTAAGGACTACAATAAAACCTTGCGATGCCAGTTAGATCGGCTTACATGCCTACTGTGGGGTGTTGCAATCATGTGTTCATAGGTGTTGTGTAGTGGGTTATGCTATGGTTAATTATTCCCGGCTCCACTAAGTCTCCTCTTCAGTATTTCCCTTGAAACTAGTCTAACTCTCAACTTAAGCACTCAAAAAGCATTCTACAGCCCAACACTTGCTCAGACCTAATAGCAAGCACTAATATACTCTGAGACTTGATTGCCCAGCAGGGCAAGGCTCTTTATTCACCCCTCACCAATCAAGTGACTAAGCAGCTCACACTACTATTCAGGCATGACCAAAGGGCAATTTCAGGTGTACTCTCCAGTCCAGCTGGTGAATCTGGGTATCCTGAGGCAATGTTACAACTGCCTCATGTACACAGACAACCCTCTCCTCCTACCACAGAACACTAACATATGTGAGAGATGCAATTATACAGCCACACTGGAGGCTAAGCTCTATCCCCCCAAGACTGGAACAGACAGTCAAGAGGAGAAGGTTAACACTTGCACCACACCTCCAGCCACACATAGACCTACTAAACCAGCACTTACAAAAATAAACATAAATACACAAAATCATACTTGGAGGCTCTAAATAAAAATCTGCAAAAGCATCAGAGACCTCCAAAGCAGACACACAAACAACCTGCACCTCAAGTCACAAACCAGACAACACATAAAACACAAAATCAGTGCGTCGTACAATCACAGCCCTTAAGGCAAAATAACATACCTAACATACTAGTAATAGGTGACACTATAGTCAGGCACACTGATGTCCCACTCACTAGGCTGGACAAGCAGAAGGTTACTGTTAGCTGCCTGTCAGGAGCCAGAATCCACCTCATAACACAAGCACTCAGGTCACTCCAAAACAAGTACAAATATGACTCTGTCATTGTTCATGTTAGTGTGAATGACCTGAGACGTACCTCCCTGGATTACATGAAAAGAGACATGGAAGAGCTCTCTGATCATGTATCCCAGGCTGGCATGACCCTGACCCTAAGTAGCATCCTGCCCTCACTAAGAATGATACCTCAGTATAAAGAAAAAATGATCACTTTCAACAATTGGCTAAGCTTCTGGTGTCACTCAAAGGGGATCCAGAGTCTGTCACCCTGGGATGACATGCTCGACAAGCCATGGCTTGCACCTGTCATCCCTAGGCTTTCAAATACTGGTCAAGGCTCTTGCTGCCCCCATAGTGCCTTTTTGAGGCAAAGCTCAAAAGTCAAACCCACCTCCGTAAACAGCACAATTAACAAAAAAACTGAGGGTTATGCTACTCAATGCCAGGAGTTTAAATCTCAAAATGCACATGCTCAAAGCACTCCTCTGTATGGAGAATGTCAACATCTGTGCAGTAACTGAAACTTGGTTCAAGGCTCCAGACAGCACCCCAGCATTACCAGGCTACAACTCATACCACACGTTTCGGCCACAGAACACGGACCGAAACACAAAAGGAGAGGGTGTATCCATATTCATCAAGGATACCTACACCTCCAGGTTAGTGGTGCAGCATGATACCTCTGAGATCATCCATGTGCAACTAACATTGGGCAAAACTGCAATGCAAATTGTGGCCTGCTACAGCTCACCCTCCATGACCCCGTACCATCACTCCACCTTTCTGGAGACACTGGAAAACATGAAGGTCCTACTGAACAGCCTGATATTGGGCGATTTCAATTACCATACTATTAACTGGGAAAACTACTTGAGTACAAACTCCCTGGCCCAGCATTTCTTGGAATTCATCAACCCAAATGCCCTGGATAAGCTGGTAAACTCCCCTACCAGAGGTGAAAACATACTGGACCTGGTCTTCACCAACATGGGTGACAGGTGTTACACACCGGAGGTCAACCCGTCACTGGTTAGATCAGACCATAAATCAATCACTCTGGATGTCCACACCCCACCACCACCCCCAACTAAGGAAACCATAGTAAAAAACTTTTCTAAAGCAAACTTCACCTTACTTAAGATAGAGGCGGTAAATTTCACAGCCCCCATGCTAAAGGATAACGCTGCCCAAGATGCAGAAACCTTTACAAATGCACTCTATGAGCACCTACAAGGATACATGGATTGTGCCATCCCTAGCAAAACCAAGACTCACTCCTCTAAGAGAAGGAAACAAGTCTGGTGGACTCCTGCCATAAACAGGCTATACAATAGAAGGAGGAAACCAGTTCAGAAAAAAAGTAAATCCCATGAAGGAAAGACATCCCTGATCAGTATCAGTAAGAATGTAAGGTCCCTCATAAAATCATCCAAGGCTAACTTCAAAAGAAAAATAGCCAAGGATTCAAAAGATAACCACAAAGCCTTCTTTAGCTATGTTAAGAATCTAAGTGGCAACTCGCAGATATGCACTGAAGTAGAGCAAAATAGCACAAAATATACTGAACCTACTGATATTGCCAACATCATGGCAGATAGATTCAGTGCAAACTTCACCCCCCTCTCACCCTCAAAAGGGCCCACAACAATACTGGAAAAGTGTAGTGGCCTGGAAATCAGAGATGCACAGGTGAAAGCAGCCCTTTCAAAAGCCAAAAACACAGTGTCAATGGGGCCAGATGGTGTCCGAGGCTGCGTCTTGCACAAACTACGAAACGAACAAACCCCTCACCTAAACACTCTGTTCACCCTTAGCCTCTCCATAGGCAATGTGCCCATAGAATGGCACACAGCAACAGTTATTCCACTCCACAAAGGAGGGGCCACAACTGACCCTGGTAACTATAAGCCTGACTAGCCTGGTCTGCAAAGCTATGGAGCGCATCATCATGGAACTCATTAACAAAGACATTGGGAACTTCCAAACACTTGACCTGACCCAGTTCAGCTTTGTTAAGGGCAGATCATGCCTACTAAACCTGGTTGACTTCTTTGAGACAGTCACCAAGGCCATAGATGAGGGGAAGGTGGTTCACACAGCCTACCTTGACCTCGCCAAGGCTTTTGACACCATTCTCCACTTGGGTATTACAAAAAAACTCACAAGCCTGAACATAAACCCCTACATCATGAGATGAGTTGCCAACTGGCTTGCAGACAGAACTCACATGGTAAGAATAGCGGGCTCCAGGTCCGACTCTAAACCAGTCACAAAGGGTGTCCCGCAAGGCTCAGTCCTGGGACCCTTACTGTTCGGCATATACTTCTCAGAAGTACAGGCAAACACAGGATGACTATGGCTAACCAAGTTCAGTGATGAATGCATAATTTACTATCTGGCTGACACGGACATCCTCCAAAAGGGCCTTACTGAGACAGACACCTGGTGTCAAAGTCATGGCCTCAAGCTAAATGCCAAAAAATGCATAGTTATCCTCTTTGGGAAAAACCAAACACCCACAAATTACCACATAGGTGGCAGCCCGCTTAATACAGAAGAGGTAATAAGAGATCTGGGGACCCAAGTAGATAGTAATCTCTCCTTTGACAATCATATTGCCAAAGTAGTCTAATTACTAAAGGGTTCGCATATAGAAATAAAGAGGTTATAGTGCCCCTCTACTCGTCACTCATCAGACCCATCATAGAGTACAATGCCCCATTTGGGATGTATCTCACAAGACACTTCCAACAGCTGGTAAGACCACAAAAGTATCTCACCAAGTGGATTACTGGCCTCAAACATATGTCCTATGCAGCCCAACTGAAAAAACTCTGGCTGTACTCAGTGGCATATTGCTTACTTAGAGGTGATCTCTGCCTGACTTACAAAGCCATGTCCAACTTAGAATTGATGGACATGCACCATCTAAAGAAATCCAAGTCACTGCGAGCCACACGACCTAGTGAACTAAACTTTGCCACAACAATAAATAAAACATGCTGGAGGGATAGAGTCCTGTCACAGAGACTCCCCATGCTTTGGAACAAAATTCCAAACTATAGTAGGCAGAGCCCCTCACTAACACTCCAAGAGAAACCTTGATGAGTGGATGAGTAACAGAAATTACACCCCTGGGATCACTTCATTGGCTCTGCTTGACAGAGGATCAGTTAATTAATCAATGGGGTGACGAAAGCCGACAAACTATGGCTAGGCTTATAAATGCTCTCAGGCAGATAGCCTAGTACCTATCTATGAACCAAAAATGAAAACAGACTTAGCATGAGCAGTACATTTTTCTGCCCTTCAAACTCATGTTCACTGAAATGGCATTGAAACACGTTCAAGGAAAATGCATCTGGCCAATTGCAGATTGAGTTTACCTTTGGGCTGCCACCCTTGAAGAATATATTGCTCATGTTAAATTAAAAAAAATGGTAGGCTGGTAAAACTGTAATAGGGACTGGCTATCAAACTGATCACAGGTTCATAGTTACTATGCATCTCAGCAAAAAGAAAACAATTTAAGGAATGCAGCACCTTCTCCACCCTTAAAGAGCACATTAATATCAGCAGCCCATCTACATGGTGTGGGAGTAGAACCCACAACCTTCTACACCAGAGGCAAGTGTGCTACCACTACTGCTTTCAAAGCTTATGCCACAAACATGAATGATGGTCATTTTGTAAACAAAACAGTTACAAATTGGAAACAGAGTTAGCATGAGCAACAGTAAACTTCTCTTCCTTTGAAACTCAATACTGATTGAAAATACACTAAACCTCAACATTCCTTAAAATGCACTGAAACACAATGTCCTTGAAATTCAATGGAAGGCAATATTCTTTGAAAATGCACTGAAACTCAGCAGTCTTTGAAAATGCACTGAAAGCCAACATTTCCTGAAAATGCACTGAAAGACATCCTTCTTTGAAAATGCACTGAATCTCAACAGTCCTTGAAAATGCATCCTTTGCTACAGTTTGGTAGTTGATGTAGAGGATTTGGGCACTTGTTTCCTGCAATCAACGTAAGGGGTTTGTGCCTAAATAAGTTAACTTACCTGCCATCCCTTAGTGGGGCATACTCACACACACACACACACACACACACACGCACACACACACACACACACACATGCACATACAACACAGTTCTTTCATCCCGCCAAAGGAACAGGGCTGACTTGCTTGTGTTTGGTCTGGCCAAAATAATGGGGTTGCCATGCTTGGCAGCAACTCCCCATATTCACAAATTCTGCATTTGTAGCATAAAATTCAAACATTTAGTATGACATACATAGAGTGCATCTGGCATTACTGCATGCAACATGTATCCTTAAAGAAGTAATGTAAGTTCTTCTTAAAGATTTGGCTCTGATATCAGCTATTGTACAGACTAGAAGAAAGTAAAGGAGAAAACAAGAAAAAACAGCAGTCATTTTCCTGCTTTTCTCTGAGTCTAATCACAGGACATGGATAATCTTTTACGTTCAATGTTCTGAGAAATGATCAGCGTATTGTGTGACAAACAACAGGGCTCCCAGATCAAGTTGCACTAGTTGTATGCACAATATTTTGACCACACTCAGAACATATTTTTCAGCATCATGTAACTGAGTAAGTCAGGACTCATATTGTTCTCATCTCACAGTGTAACATCTGGTTGATAGTATGAGTACAGATCATAAGGAGAACTGCTGTTTTATTCTTCTCCAGAAAAGAGTGTAAGAAGGGATGGTAGAGGGAGTTTTATGGTATTATGCAAGGTGTCAGTATGAGACAGGGATAGCAGACGATGCTTGATGACAATGTCATTCAAGCATTTACTGACTTAACTATTGCTATAGATATATATATATATATATATATATATATATATATATATATATATATATATATATATATATATATGTACTTTAGTTACTAGTTAGTTGAAATATTATCTTCACTTTTTCACTTAGCAAAGCCTTTTAAAATAAACAGATCTTCCATTTAGATAAAATATCTTGTGGTAAGTTTGGGAGCAAAACTTCAAAGAATAATAGTTAATTTGCCCAGCACAGCACTGGATAGTTTCTTATGTTAGAAACATATTTAATGTTGTCATTTTCGTAAATTTGGAATGCATTCACAGCTTTCTATGCACTGCAAAATAACCATGCAAAAAATTGGTATGTTGCCTTACTGCAAACTATTTCTGACAACTGATGCTCTAAGTTGTACCTTTCAACTATCCCTGATTTTGCAGACTGTCATTGTTTTTGCCTGATACATTTACCCTGTCCTGTGTATTTTTTTTTCTGGTAAATCACTGATGACTATAATGAGTTAATAATTTCACTTATTGAGTTTTATACTTCTTATCGCTCAAAAATGCATAATAATGCAAAACTTATTATTCCATTTATTTTTTTAAGTGGATTAGAGTAATATTTAAAAATTGTCCCTGACTGTTGGCCTTTTTCCCAGCACCATTTTTGGCTTTATCTAGATTTATTGAAAAATAAGTTATGTATGAACAAATTTTCTTAGCATTGTTAGGAATTATTCATGCTTTCTTAAATACTGACATTAAGCTGTTTTCCCCACTTGATCTGCAAATGTTATTTTCTTCTCTTAACAGAAGTATAGCTGGTTCAAGCAGTGCCCTGGGCCAGTAATAAATACCAGCACACAAACCTCTCAGCTCTTCAAGTAAAGAGCCCAAAAAAAAAAAAAAAAACACTTGAAGCACTTCACTGTAATGAGCCAATTGATACATTGTATGTAACTGGCTTATTACAGTTAGATCTCCCCCGCACACACACACTCTTGCATTGAAGAGCAAAACAAAAAAAAAAAAAAAAAAAGGACATTCCTTCTACTGGCACGACAATCAGGTCACCAGATGTACAACATGCTCACCTCCTGCCCCAGACATTATGGTTCAGTTTCTATGCCCTGTGCCCAACTGTCCTTCAACATATATTCTTCTTTTTAAACTTTAGCAAACTGGTTCTTCCATATGTAGCTCACAGTTGCTACAGCTTACAATTTCTCTGCATGGAGCACTACAGTGCTTATGTTTTAGTTAAAAATCTTTTTTACACTGTAACAAACTGCTTGCTACAAATATAGCCAACAGTTGTTACAGATTAAACCCTGCTTGTACAGAGCACTACACTGCACTGGTTTTATTTAAATAGATTTTTTTCTAACTATTAAACTGTAGCAGTTAGCAAGCAGCTGCTACAGTTTAGACCACATTCAGAGCACTGCAGTGCACTGGTTTGACCATAAATGCAATACCAGCTTTTAAAGACAGCATTACATTATAGACAGAGCAGGATCTGGTAATTGTGCTCACCCCAACACTTTGTACATGGAGCAGTTGCCCACCTAAACACACCCTAGCTATGCTACTTTCTCTTGGCATTGCATATTTTTCTATTCAGGTATTTGTTTACTTTTTTATGATGAAATATAGCTTCTGACTCATTTTGCCTACTTGTAAACTGCTCTTCTATTTATTTACTGCATTGTTTGCTTGTTTGCCTGTTTGCTTTTTATTCATTTTTTAGGGAAAAAAATTGGCCCTAGGATCAGTTTCATCCATGATCCTAGGCACTAGGAGAAATCTTATAGTCAAAGTAATCATAGAAGTTACAAAATAATCAAGTTAATAAAATTAGGAAAATTTGTCAAACAAAATAGTCATCCACTGTTGTTTGCTTTAAAGATAATTGAGAGTGCTAACATCGAGTGCCACTACAAGAAATGATATATAAAGCAGGAATTAAGTGAAAAAAAATAAAAGTACAGTCAATAATATTTGCAATAGTAGTGCAAACGCATGCAGAGATTATTCTTAATATGGCCAAGATTATGTAAACTTATTAGTAATCATTATGAATATAACTTAAGTGATGATTGATGTTAGCAGCAGAATGAATGGTTTTGAGAATTGCAGAGGGGAAATGGTTAAAAGGGGGCCTTTGGGAGAAGTATGTCATCAGACTATACACAGGTTTGGTTGCGCTGGATTAATCAATTGAAACAGAGAAGTTAATTGTTGGTAACATATTTTACAAAAATGTCCCTGCTTCATATTGACATCTGACAGGGAATCTCTCTGACATCCTCAATCATTAATATTAAAGCATATAAGACCTTGGCTTAAGATGTCATCTAAAGACTGTCACATTAAGAAAAACATCAGCAATAGAACATAGATGGTGCTTCCTCTAAAAAATGGAGAAGTCTCATTACATTGTTATGAGGGATGACAGTGCGGTTGCATCTGTGTGCAACAAAAAATATTCTGAAGGATGCAATTTGTTGACAAGTAGTACCACTTTGTAGCATAGAACAACCAAATTTCAGTTAAATTTTCTGAGTTTTCAGCAAAACTTTCGCTGTTAGTCTGTCACTGATTTCACTAATGATGCTTTGCAAGTGCAATACAGGCAGGAATTCACACTTCATTTTTTTCTGCCATGCTTAGATATGCCACATCATCTGCATGTAGCAGGTGATGCTCCAGCTGTCTACTAAAAAGCTGAAGCACATAATACAGTGAAACAGAATACAGGCACCATAATGTAGAATGGAAGATAGACACAGACATGACAAAACCTGGCAGACAAGACAAACACACAAAAGATAGCAGGGACTTAAAAAGTATAAAGGAAGCAACACCATAGGCAGCAGTATTCAGGAGGAAAAGGATACCTAACAAGAAAGGTAAAGAGTGGTCAAGTGAAGCACACAATAAGCCCATGAACTTGCAGTCTCAGACAAAATACAGAAAAAAGACATTACTGTTTTATAAACAAAGACCCAAATAGAGGGATCCATGGAAATAAGACAGGGCAACACATGAGACAGGAGAAAAAAGTATAGCTAGAAGGCAGTTGGAGGCACAGAATGCAAGGTTACAAAAACACTTTAAAGTGCAATAAGGAAAAGAAACACGTAAAAATGCACAAATGCAAAACAAAAGACTAGTACAGGATCTGTCTATGGATACTCCCAGACAGAGTGAAGTGTTGGTTCACAACATGTCAAACAACTCATGAAAAGGAGAAAGCATAAAGAAGCAGTATAGCAGTTATAAACAATTAGTGTCTGTGGCAACTATGTTATTCATTTGCTGGTAAAGAGAGAGGGGGGCCTATTGTAATGATAAAGGGGAAGACCAGAATACAGCAAACATGTGCAAAAGTATCAGGAGATCCCACTGAGAGGAACATCACGTGAGACAGGCATACTGCCCCCCCCCCAGGGCATGCTGGGGAGGTATAAACATGTAACACCTCAAAAAAAGACAGGCCAAGACTTGTCATCGATGGAGATACACTGTCTTTTGAAAAGGAAACTGCCAAAAGTACATAATGGTGTGCCAAAAGAAACAATAAACTGCATGGGAGTGCCTTAACAATACCAGTACTGTGAGGTGAACATCAGGTATACCCTAGAAAACATGACCATGACCCAGATCCTATAGCACAGGCACCAGCAAAGATACAAGAGTAACTTCACAAACATGGACATCCAGTGGTGGATGTACCTTGAAAGGGAGTACAGGAAACATTCCAAGATATCCCACAAGATGCTGTGGACACACTACCTTCATGAAAGGTACTAAGACATGTGGTTTTAAGGGCATGATGGGCTGGTGCTCCACAACAGCAGGGTAATCTCAGCATTGCTAGGAACTTTAAAACAACGTGTTTCCCCTTAAGAGAGAGGGCATTTCCCTACTGGGTAAATGACCTGACAGCTAAGGGTGTAATGGTGCTCCTTCTGATAACAGCACTGAATACCAAGGACAAGTACATCCCACTATTGCTCCTCATGGATGGAACCTTTTCTCTACCCAATAAAATATATAACTTTATTCTGCATATGGGTTTATGGGCACAGAGGATAAGTGTAGACTGCCTCCCCTTGTATATATACCTGTGAACAGAAAAATATGTCATGGCTATGATCTGCTGTTTGAATTGCACCCAATATGGTTGACAAAAATGAACTAAGCTTGCAGCCAAATGACATCCTAAGTGATTTTGTGAAGGTGCTAAAAAGAAAGTGTGATCAGTGTTCCCTAATGCAGTACATGTGTTGCATTTTCCATCTAGCCAAGATATTTTGGCAGCATATACAGTAATGCCATATTTAGAGGGATGTAGTACTGATTCCACATTTGCATTATTAATGAAAAGGATACTGCCTGCAGGTTAGCTCCCCCTTGGATGATATTCCCCTTTCCTTTGACCATCTGTGTACAAGCACACACTAGAGGCAGTACCAATATTTGACTATATGGTATGCAACTATGCCCATGGTTGACATTCTGGAGTATATATGAATAACTGCAAATCAAGCTACCCCAAAACACAAAATAACATGGAATCATGGCACATAAGGCTATGCTCAATCTTAAACTAGAAGTGAATATAAAGAACCATGTTGTTGCACAGGATATAAGAGGAGCAAAACAGGGTGAATGATATGTGCCATGTGATCAGAAGGGGTGAATCAAAATATCCACCAAAAAAGAAATATGCTCAACACCATGAACACCTGCAATGTGTGGTACAAAATATCAACCTTTAGGCTAGACAAAAATATTTGTTTACTGCAGCACAACTGCTGTCCTACTGTCTGGACTGTCACCCCAGTGTAGCCATAATGCAGTGACATAGATTGTGCCAGTGATAAACAAATCAACCTACAACATGTATGCAACTTAACAGCTATAACTGCAGGCAAATGATATGTAACCTGTGTACCCTGACACTTGTCTCCTTGCTTTTTGAATGGCTACTTATTAACTAAGCTATTTGGAAAATACATTATCTAATGGGATGCATACCCAAAAAAGCAGTACATTAAATGTAACTGTATTACATAATAAATGAGTGTACCTGCAAAATAGTGTGCTGTGTGAGTATTCTTTTTCTGTGATGTAGCCAAAGTGATTTCTTTAATTGCCATGGTATTCATTTAGGTGTTACATACCGTAATAGGCATGTTGCAGACAAGTAGCTATGTAAGAAAGATATCCTGAAGAATCATGACATGCTACATAATTTCTTAAGTTCCAGATCTACTGCATTGGGTAGTTAGTACAAGGTAGACACATATACATAAGCCTGTTACTCATAGGTTTCAACCAATCAGTGACAAATCTCAACAGAATCATGGACAAATCCAAAAATGATCGGAGACAATTAGGGGCACTACAATATTAGTACTATTAACTGGAGACATTAACAGAATAAGAGAATGTAAATTAATATACATCTTCTGAAGCAAAATAAGTAATTATTTAAGTGTTAAGTCATTACTTTTACTCCAAAAATCATGAGTTTTAGGTTGGATTAAGAGGGACAGAGCTAAAATTTGAGTCAAAATCAGGAAAAGCCTGCAAAATTAGGGAAAGTAGAATGCAGATTGCATTTTGAACAAGTCAAACAGCCAGATTCAATAAAGCCTACATGGTCCATTTACACTTGTGTGCATCATGCCTCAGCACACACACACGCTGTGGAATGCAAATTATAGCATAATCAGCTGAACTGTATGTTAATTAACCAGTCTAAGATGTGGGAGCTGTTTAACAAGCTATAAAGCAACCATGTAGACTCAGTGCTGTTTTTTCCTGTGAATTCCAAAACCTATTGGAAAATAGCCATGGAATGGAGCCTACAGAAAAACAATATTAGGGGCTGCTGTTGCTTTAATTCATGTGTATGTGTAACAGGCTGAAGTCTATGCTGCTGCTGCTGCTAATAGACCATGGCCAAGAAGGAGAAAACTTTTCACACCCCAGGTAACTTTTTTCAGTGATACGGTGAAAAGTTACGGGTTGGGTTATGGTAAGTGTGGGATTGTTCAGACATTCGGGTTAGGGTGCAGGTTGGGTGAGTTAGGGTTAGGGCGTGGGTCAGGTAAGTGTGCGATTGTGACAGAATTTGGGGTTAGAGGTGGGTTAAGTGAGTTAGGGTAAGGGCGTGGCTGAGGTGAGTGTGCGATAGTGAGGATTTGGGAATAGGGGCAGGTTAAGTGAGTTAGGGTTAGGGCGTGGGTGAGGTGAGTGTATGATAGTGAGAATTTGGGGTTAGGGGTGGGTTAAGTGAGTTAGGGTTAAGGCGCAGGTGAGGTGAGTGTGTGATAGTGATGGACCTTAGGGTTAGGGTCTGGGTTAAGGTAAGTGGATAGATAGTAGTGTATGTGCAGTGTAGTGTAGGGTTAGATGTAACTTTTAAATGTATGTGTGTGTGGATTGCTGCTTTTTGTGTGCTTGTGGTGTGTGTATGTTTCTCGGAACAGCGATTTTTTTTTTCCCTGGGAAAAAATTTACTATTTTGCGGTTTCAATATTGTTAGGGTTCGAGTTTTGCAGTTTGACATTACGGCATTCGATAATGAGCTATTTTGATGATCTGATATAGACCCCATAGATTGCACACATGTTGAAATTAAGGCACTACCCATGGAACAGGGAAGGTTCTACATTAATAGAAAGGACTTTCACTCTATTAACTGCCAAGTCATGTGTAACACCAAGGGAATCATCATGAATGTGTGTGCTGGCAACCTTGGCAGTTACCATGACTCACATATCTGGCATCCTCCCAAATGTATCAGATGTTTGCTAGCGGGTATATCCCACAGGTCATTTACTGGGAGAAGCAGGTTATGTACTGGAACCATGGCTGATGACACCCATCAGAAATGTACACACACCTGCTGAAGAACACCATAATGAGGCACATCCTCAAACCAGAAATATCATAAACTGTGTATCTGGGCTGCTGAAGTTGCAGTTCCGGTGTCTAGGTACATATGGGGGAGCCCTGCAGTACAATCCATGGACATGTACTGAAATATTCATAGTATGTACCATGGTACACAACACCATCCTGAGAAAGCAGCTTCAGCAGGAACAACAAGGGGAAAGAGCACACATGCCACCACCAATGCCAAGGTCACCACAGCCACATGTAGGTGAGAAGTCAGAGGGGGAAAACTACTCATGTACCAACACCTTTGCCCAACAGTTCTTGGAATTCATAAATTCCAATGCCCTGGATCAACTAATCCAAAGTCCCACCAGGGGCTCCAATATTCTAGACCTGGTCATTACCAACATGGGAAATCGAAGCTCCACACCTATGGTCACACCCTCGTTGGTCAGGTCAGAACATAAGCTAATCACCCTTAACATCCACATCCCACCTCCACCCCCACCCCCCCAATAAGGAAACCTCCATAAAAAACTTCCACAAAGCCAACTTCATGCTACTCAAGTCAGAAGTTACAAACTTTATGACACCCATGCAGACAGGAACTGAAAATTTGACTGCTGAGTCCTACACTAAGGAACTGTACCAGCACATCCACTCATGCATGAATCGTGCAATCCCCAATAGAACCAAGATGCTCTCCTCCAAAAAAAGGAAGACAATCTGGTGGTCCCCTGCCATAAACAAACTTTACAACAAAAGGAAGAAACTGAAGAAACTGTTGCAGAAAAGAGGAAAATCCTAGGATGCAAAAAGCTCCCTTACCAGCCTCAGTAAGAAGCTGAGATCCCTCATAAAATCCTCCAAAGCTAGTTACGAAAATAAAATTGCCAAAGATTCCAAAGACAACCACAAGGCATTCTATAACTATGTCAAGAATCTAAATGGCAATGCTCAGATCTGCTCTGAGCTACAACAGAATAGCATTAAATATACTGATCCCAAGGATATTGCCAATATCCTGGCAGATCGATTCAGTGCCAACTTCACCCCCTCTCACCCCCTAAATGGCCCATCTCAATACTGGAAGATTGCCAAATTCCAGTAATAATGACCACACAGGTAAAAAACGCACTCTCCAAAGCTAAGAATACAGCATCCATGGGACCAGATGACATCCCGGGCTGTGTACTACATGAACTACAAAATGAACTGGCACCTCACCTAAGTGTCATGTTTAATCATACCCTCACCTCAGGCTTCATGCCCACTGAGTGGCACACAGCTACAGTTATCCCACTCCACAAGGGGGGATCCAGCTTGGATCCTGGGAACTACCACCCCATCAATCTGATGAGCCGGATTTGCAAGGCCATGGAACGTATTATCATGGAACTTATAAATAAAGACATTGGCAACCTTAAAACACTGGACCACACCCAGTTTGGGTTCGTGAAGGGCCAGTCTTGTCTCCTGAACCTGATTGACTTCTTCAAATCAGTCTCCAGAGCCATGGACGAGGGTAAGGCAGTCCACACAGCCTATCTAGACCTCGACAAGGACTTTGACACCATCTCCCACTCTGGAATCATAGATAAACTTACTAAGCTGGGCATTAATCCCTACATCACTCGATGGGTTGCCAAGTGGTTTACTGACAGAACCCACACTGTAAAAGTCGCTGACTCCAAAGCCAGCTCCAGGCAAGTGACAAGTGGAATACCTCAGGCTCAGTCTGAGACCTCTCTTGTTTGGCATCTACTTCTCTGAAGTACAGGCCAACACTAAGGGACTCTGGCTAGCAAAGTTCGCAGATGACTGCAAACTGGGAGCCATTATCGAATCCCAAAATGATGTGGATACTCTACAAAAGGGCTTTACAAAAACAGATGCTTGGTGCCAGAGCCATGGGCTTAAGCTCAATGCCAAGAAATGTATAGTTATCCCCTTTGGAAAAAAACATGTACCCATAGGTTCATATTAGGCTAACTGCCCTTACGAGCCATTGGAAGCCTAGCCAATTATCCCTTGTGGGACTCAAACGCTGCACCTTTTGTTTGTAAGGCAAATATCTTAACCATTAGGCCATCCTCCCAACCCTATAGGTGGCAGTACACTAATTACCGAAAGTGTGATAAGAGACTTAGGGACATGGGTGGACAGTGGTCTCACCTTCAATAACCACATCACTGCAACAGTCAGGAAATCCTTCAATGTGGCACACCTCATCACTAAGGGCTTTTCATCCAGAAAAAAAGGAGGTCATTGTCCCACTGTACTCATCCCTCATTAGACTCATTATAGAATACAATGCCCCATTTGGTATGTACCTCTCAAGACATCTGCAACAACTGGAAAGGCCACAGAAATACCTCACTAAAATAATCACAGGCCTAAAGCAGATGCCCTATGCTGACCATCTTAAAAAACTGCAGCTATACTCTGTCACATATGATCTGCTCCGAGGCGATCTCTGCTTAACATACAAGGCCATGTCAAACCCAGAGCTGTTGGACATGCTACACTTAAAGAAATCCCAATCCCTCAGAGCCACATGCTTCAGGGATCTAAACTTTGTCATCACAATAAACAAAACATGCTGGAGGGATAGGTTCCTGACCCAGAGCCTCCCCAGACTCTGGAATAGACTGCCCATACATGTCAAGCAGAGCATCTCTTTGGGCCTCTTCAAAAGGAACCTTGATGATTGGATGGGAGAAAGGAAATTCACCCCGGGGATCACGTCAGTTGCCCTGCTAGACAGGGGTCCAGGGAAGTAAATAGTGTGGGAAGAAATAGCCAGGGAATTGTTATGGCTAGGCTTGTATAGGCCCTAGGGCCGATAGCCTAGTACCAACCTATGAACCTATGCACCAGCTGCCGTGTGTGTAGGCAGATGTAGGCATGCTCAATATGACCACACATATTGTCTAAAAGACAACACATATCACACTCACTCACCACCAAAGGGACTAAAACCTTTCTCCTACACACATGCATACAGCAAAATTGATACAAGGCAACTCTCACAACCTTTACCTCCCCATATATTGGATGTCTACTAATTGCATCAGACAGAGTCAGCACTGAACTAAAACTGTTGCAACTGCTTAATTTACAAGGAAAATGTTGAAACTGGAGTGAATTGTGTAATAATATGAATGACTGGCATATCCTTGCATTTTACTTGGTAGTGTAAGCAAGTAAAATGTGGGAGATTTGTAGAGAAATTACCTTAACATGTGACAGCAAAGACTTATTTTACTTATGTGTGTCCATTATTAAGTAGCAGGCCTCGAGTATCAAAGATTCACACAGTCATACCTCTCAAAAGTAGTGATGATCACTGCATGCCCTCAGTTTAGCACCATACATTTGTACTGGGAAATTATTAAAGAAAGACGTTAGAAAGTAATGATACACATTTCAATTTCAGAATTAACAACCCTCACAAGATCATTCACAATAAAGTTAGAAAATTTTGATGCTATCAACTAAGTTTCAAAGACCAATATAAGTCAAAGGTACAATTACCAGTTCAACATCACAAATGCAGATATACTCAGCACTAAGTCAGCAATGCACCCTGTATGTATCCCTGAATCCAAAAGATGTAAAACATGAATATGGCACAGTTATCATCACTTGCACAGTGTTTTTTTTTTTTGGGGGGGGGGGGGCTAGGCTGACACAAAAGGTTGGTGAATGTGTGTGAGTAAGAAAGAGAAGCAGGCAGACATTTGGATAAACCAACAAATGGCCAGTGAGACAAAGTGAATCTTAAGCTGCATTGCTGAACCATGCAACTGTTTTGTGTGTGTCTGTAGGGGTCCTCCAGGTGAAAATGGTATGTGAGTGTCTGCATGAACACAGCCAAGCTCTGTGCTAGCTCAGCTCTACTTCCTGGTATTTTGGACAGGTGCAAACTGTGAATAGTAGAGCTGGCAGTTCACCGTTGCCATCCCTGACCATGAGAACTGTCTCTGCCAGGAATTGCAGTGGGACATCCACAACCACAGTCAGATGCACTGCTGCCATCTTAATGTGACTGATGTCTGCTTGATGAGCTCCCCTCACAAGTATGCCCAAGACCATGACCCCATGGCTTGCCACACATGGATGTGGACAGCTCACCCACTGACAATGCAGTGGAAGTACTGCCACTATGGGACCGTGATCAGGCATGGCCGTGTTGGCTAACAGCAGATAGTGTGGCTGACCTCTATCCATGAGGATGCTCTGCCCCTCCCAACAGATGCTCCATCATGGACACTGCCCATTCCATGTGTCATTCATCTGATCCATTGAATCGGCAACATGGTACAGGCACTCATGTACGTCAACCTGTGTAACATCTACAACCCTAAGCATTTCTCTGGAACACCTATGGAAATGTGCCTGTGCCTCCATGATGGCCCTAAACATACGCTGAGTGGCACTGGAAGAAACAACTAGATCAGGTGGAGAATGGACAGTAAGACTCCTCTGAGCACCCCTAACAGCCCTCCTGTATGACACATCACCCACACTTTGTCTGCAGTCAGAGTCAAAAGGCACACTGAAGCCACAGTAACCACACTTCCCTGTTCAATTATCTCATCTTCAACCTGTCCAATATCTGAAAGCTTACTGGAATGGGTAGGTGTAGGCCTACTGGCTGTGTCCAATTGAATTTCAGGGGATAGTTGTATGGCAAGCTCAGTGTCAGATTCAACCTCTCCATCCCCCAACTGTGCTTGGTTGGCCAACATCATCATCAGAGTCTGCTGATACTCTGACATCAGGGGGTAGAAGTTCAACACTTCCACTGTGAGAATCATCTGTGATAATAAGCAACAATCACAGGAAAAATGAATACCTAAACTACTATACTCCAATATACACTAACTGACTAACAGTGATGCCACTATTAGTCAGTACAACAATACACACAACAGCCCTGACATCAACATCACTCATTAAAATATTTATTTGAATTTCTCATCAGTACTGACATAAACATGTTTGGCTTACCATGTATAGATGATGGTATCCTCTGCATGCCAGATGGTCCTGGAAGAAGTTAAACAAAAAATAAAGGCATCATCATGGCAATTAACAGTAATATGGAGGGTGTAATCCTTTTTCCCCTTTATATGTCCATTGACTCTAATTTCAACAAGAACGTAGATGACAACTTCAAGCTAAGCTAATCAATCAGAATGTGTTGTTAACTGTAGCAATCTTCAATCCCCCCACCCCCCAAAAATATTGTGAAATAAAAGTATGGTATTGATTTAAATTGTTTTACTACACAACAGTAGTCAACTGAGATACAAACACCTACCTTGAAGTTTTTCCTGGGACATGCTTGCTGTCCCTAAAACAGTAGCACCAATGTAAAGGACATGGTGTTCTGGACTTTCCTGGGAGCTGTCTGGATCCCTGACAGTGGACAGGACTCTTTGTTTGGTGTTAGTGGTGACTCTGTAGCAGCCCCCTCAGTACTCATCCAATCACTGCCCACTGCAGGTGCTCTTCTCCATGCAGATGAGATCATGTAAGTGGCCCTATTGTTCACCTGGTCATATTTCCTGCTCTGGCTACCCACTGCATTAACACCTGTGACAATCCGCTACCAAGTCTGCATACGGACTAACATATCTCCATGTCCCCTCTCAAACAGGAAGGCACTATGTGGTCTAAAAGCATCAACAATGACCTGATTCTCAGGGTCAGTGAAGGGTGTATTTTGAAGACTGAGATGACTGGGTGGCATAGTCCTAGGTGTCTAAAATAGAATAGAAAGATAATACACATAAGTATTACATAACTACAAAATAACTCTTCCCAGATAAAACAGAAAATATAGCATTTCAGTATTACCCACTGGGGAAACATAAAAGAGTCTAGAGATTTTAAATGTAAGCAACAGGCTGGATGCAAAAAAGGAGAGTAACAAAAACAACATATTCTTGTTTGTGCCATAACAGAAATGCAGTTTTTCTCCCCTCCAAAAAAGAACAGGCAAATGATAGATTTTGCTAACAAATCATCTTTGAAATGCTAACAGTGCTATCAGATGAACTGACCCTGGAACATGTCTACAGATTTAACATACAACATTGCATTTTAAACTATTGCCAATCATGTATACCAGTGAAATGCCCTGACAAACATGAAAATGCCATCAGTAGACTTTTAGCTAATGCATACAGATAAAAGTGTAAAATCGTTTGCTAATCAGAACACATTTATGTTAAACTATTATACAATTGTTTCTTAATTACATTCTAGCATATACAATATGCAGCTGACAAAATGCAAGCATGCCTTCTAAAGTTCAGTAATCCTTTGTGCAGCTATATTCCAAACTAATAGCCTCTTTTATGTGTTCTCTACATAAACAAGTCTTCTCACCTTCAGTTTCCCTAGTTACATGGCTGCCTTTTTATGGTGTACACTCAGGTCTGTCAACATGGTAAAGATGCAAATCAGGTAAGAACTCATTAGAATTGCTGAATCCCAAAAACATGTCTCTGTGTAGCATATGTACACATAGTGCAGGAACTCCCTCAGTGTTTGTTTTTACTGGATTGCAACTGTGCATGATTACTGGTTGGGAAAAGAAAGCACAACAACACTGCAGGCTGCTGTACATCCAGTAGGTGTGTCAGGTTAGACTTACAAAGTGTTAGATGTAATTTTGTCAAGGTTGGAAATGTAAGTAAGCAACACACAATTCACAGGTTCTGTTCATTAACATCCGGCCTCCCCTTCATTTGTTGGCAACTGCATATGATATTATTGCCATTTAATATCTGCACACATTTTAAGGACAATGATATAGAATTGCGTACAGACTGCATGTCTCAGATTACTGGTCAGATAAGAGAAGAGTAACCAACAAACACAGAGAGGTAAGACAGAGCTGTGTATCTGCAAGTAATACTCATAACTGGTTGTGTGATCACTTAGTGCACTACATGCAAAAATAATAAATGTACAAATAGTTGTATGGTTTCATATTGCTGTAGATGATGTTGCAGTTGGTTGTATGCAAAATTATTTAATTTCCTTGCTGCAAATCTGTTTCAGTGGCAAAGAGGTATAAGGTACCCTTCATGGGTTCTGAAGGTTCATTGGAGTGAGAGTTCAAATTTAGATCTGTGTAGAAATATCTAATGTGCGCTAACATTTTCTAGTTGCCTATACTCATTTTAGTTACTTGTCCCTTTTTTCTTTCAGTTCTTTCTTTTTTTGGTGGGGCTGTGTTTGTGACATTCATCACTTTGTGCAAACAGGGGAAATGGAGAAAAAATGAATGTCAGGTTGGGTTGTGCTTATCTTGTTTGCGCTAAGTGAGGCAGTGAGCAAACAGGACTAATGGGCCATCCAGGAAGCAGATAGAATACCTGCAGGACACCTGCAAACAGGGCATCTGTAAAAGGGCAAAAATAAAAAAACAATACATTGTTGCAATTTTTGTTTTCCATCATGCAACCATGGTTAGTTGTGTTACACAGTGGTTAGCAGAGGTCCCCAACAGCTGCAGCCATCGAACACCTGCAGACAGGACTCAGACAGCCAGTAATTGAAACTGGATGCATTACATAAATTCTCTTGGGCACCATGCAAACCCACTAAGTGGCATTGCACAGTGGTTAGCACAGATACCTTAAGAATGATTAGGAAATCAGGAAATTTCATGTAATTAGTCCTGCTGCACCAAGTGTAAGTATAGGGCTGGAGTACAGATGATTCTAGGGTCTAGTACAGGGTGTGCAAGCCACTTTTACTGTTGTGACAGTGCAGTTATAGCAATAAACTGAAAAAATAGGCAAGTGTTATTTTAACATTCTTGTGGCGACAGGGGTAAGTGCAAGACTGCTATACACATGGTTCTGGGTTCTAATACAGGATATTCCAGACATGTTTACTGTTGCTCTACTTCCCATTATATCCAGGCTCACTTATAACACTTTAGACAGTGGCGCTCATATGAGTTATATGTATGAGGGATGAGACAACATTATTGTGTTTTCAGATGTATGACTGAGGGAATGCTGCCTACTATATCTCTGTAAGTATAATTCTGCTATCTGGACTTGCACGGTATTCACAATTAACTAATAAACATACACAACTAGATCTATATTGTGTCAGGTCACATACATACATGTGTAACAGGTCAAACTCTCACCTGTATTTATGTATGATTCCTGACTATGTCTGAGCAATACGTCTTCTGTGGCAAAGATGGAAAATTAATGCTGTGGAAGAAAATGTTTTGTCCCTTATGCCTAGGTTTGAATCCCACATGTAAGAGAACATTTTCTTCAGTGTATAAAGAAAAAAAAAACAAATATCTCAAGTCATTACATTTATGCCCCCAATGCAAGTCTGCAAACTTAACTCACCTAACAGTTACCTTCCAATTTCCAATATATATCTCCAGGCTACATCAATAGACACCCCTCAAACTTAGGCCAAGTGTCAGATTAACCTTCCAATTTCAATAATTTAATTCCGCTTTGAGTGATACTGCTGTGCTCCGCTTAACATTGTGCAAACACAGTTAACATCATTGCTCGGGTTTGCATATTACTAGTAAACACAATGACTAGAATTGCCAGGAAAGCATCAGTTTCCATTGCTCTAGTTCAGTTGGTAGACATAGCTGATTTTGGAGAGGAAAGTGCACACTTTAGGGGATAGAGGTGGGGTGTCCTGGAGTCCAAGATATTTATTGGATTACTGATAAAGCACAACAGAAAAAGCTTGTACAAGGGACAATTCTAGCTCCCAGTAAAAGTCTAAGGTGTGGAATAGTTTACCCCAGGCTGTATCCAGTGCCACTCTTATCCCATGCACTGAAGAGCAGTATAGGCATCATTTTAATTACTTGCACAGAGAAAAAAGGGATACTCTCAACCATTGGTTGCAGGAATTTGAGACTGTGGCCAACCCACAGCTGTATAAGTACGACAATAAGAGAATACTCTTAAGACTTAGAAAGCTAAGCATAGGCAAGGCTGGCATGCATAACACGCTTCTGCTCTTTTCTGTTCTTTTCCCAGCTCCCACCATAAGTGAGTTCAATTGACAGGCTTTTGTTGCTTGATTGGGGAGACTGAAGGAGGCAGGTGGCATGTATGCAGCAGAAGAGAAATGTTATTGTAGGTTTAAAAGTTAAAGATAGCTTTTTTTGTCTTTTATAGATTTGTATCAGATTGAGCATGCATATTCAAAGCAAGAATGCATGCATTCGTCTGTAGCATGAACCGATTGTAGGGACTAAAATATTATACTAGGTTGCTGGTTCAAATACCATGATTCCCCAACTATGCAATACTGTTATTTATTCAATAATATTTACATTAAATAAAAACTCTATATCAGTTGGACAAATATCTTGCTGTAAACTGTGATCTGTATAATTGTAACATGCATATATGTAATATAAGCACAATTCAAGGAATACTTTTGGCAATCTGTAGTAAAGTGTGTATCTGTTAGGACGTATAGATAAAAGAGTTGTATAATTCTGTTAATGTGTTGTATGTCACACATGATAGCACTAATTTTATATATTTTTTTCTCTCACCCCAACCCTAATCTCTCTTTTTTATTTTCTATTATGTGTTGTCAAAATGTCTCCATGTCATCCATGTGTACCACATCACTAAATGCTACACAGCACAGAGAGGTAGGGCAGCCCCAGTGGATCAGCCTGCTCCTGCTCCACCAGCTCCAGCACCAATGCTCAACATGTCTGGGAACCAACCTGGCAACAGTGCCTCTGCTGCCCCTTCACTACCTGTGCCATAATGTAGTACCGCCCTGGAAGCTGGTGCAGTGGTACACTCCAGGAACACTGGTGTGATTCATTCACCTGCTGGGATTTGCCAGGATGGTGCAAAGGGTCATGCACTGCAACATTGGTGTACGCCTATGCTGGATTGCTGGATGGAGAGGTTGCTCTCCCTCATGGTCTGTAGCAGGAGGAGACATCAATCACTCCAGCCACCAGCAGAAAGACAGTGATGTTACTCCAGTGGCTGAGGACTTGATTCTCACTATCTCCAGGCTTGATGTCCATAACCCTGCATTCTCCCCTTCCTCACCCCAATCATGGTGTCCCCAATCTTTTGTGTCCATCACCATCCCTATCTCTTGTCTTGTTTGTCTTGTTTGTTTGTATTAGCTTCCTCACCTACCCAACTTATCTCACCCAGATATAACTGCATCTCTTACCCTGCAGTCCTCTCTTATTGAATTAAAAAAAGAATGGGCAACCGTCCAAAAAACAAATTGTCCCATACATAGCTCTCCATTTTCCACGTGTCTTCTTAACATACTTGATTCAGTCCAATTGGCTATACAACATGATTGCATTGTTGTAACCCCTCTTTGTGGATGTGACAGTCCAAATTCAGTTAATATTCTGCAAATATTTTCAGTTTACACTGTTAAAGAAGTGAATAGATATGGTTCTTTCATATCATCTTCCTGCACATTCCTGTATTGTTTTCCCTTTGTTCTTCCACCTGCTTGCACCCAATTTCCCTACATTCCTATCTACCCTATTTTAACATGTATGATATGCTCAAAAAATAGAATCACACACAACACACATAAGTAGCCAAAAAAGCAATGGATCCCTTCACTTTTTTGGCTCTATGTTTGTGTGGAGCTTACCATCATGCACCGATGTGCAATGATGGTGAGCAGTTGTTCAGTGCTGTGGTTATTACTGTGTAATGCTGCTTAACCCTGCGTGCTATGTCAACACACAGAAACACATGTACTATAAAGAATGCATCTCATTGCATTATCACTGTTTATTTAAAGTCTTTAAAAATATTAGGTCAACATGGATTGGAACCCAGCATCATCTGGGCTCAAAAAGAAATGGATCAATGCATTTACACCTGCTGCCACAGAGTCAGTTAAGCAGCAGGTGTGTTTTATAGACTCAATACCAACTCTCAGTCTTTTTGCAATGTGGGTCAAATTTGCACACTGCTGAACTACAAGCAAACATGGAAAGTATTGAAAATGTGTATCTTGCATGCGCAAACACTTTGACAACCATTGTGCAAACCAGCTTCTCACCGGGCTATGGAAAAGTAAATATTATTATGTATTACTGCTTTTTCCTGTCCATTTCTTGTCTATGACATAAAATTACATGTGGAAAATTAGCAAACTGAAGGCCCTCTCTAACAATATTTCACATATTTACAATGTAGCCATATATTGCCTCCCCCTAATCACTGCAACCCTGGTGTCTGAGGACTTTTTCCACACATATATATCACCTACACTACTGATATTTATATCAAATGTCATGTAATATGCAATGCACACTAATCTGGTAACATGCAAAACTAGAATTATTGACCCAAAAACCTAAAAAATCTTATCTGCAAGCCCAGGGAAGGGATCAGCATGGACCTTATCCATAAGGACATATGTGACCTTCAACACACTTGACCTGACCCATTTTTGCTTTGTCAAGGGTAGATCTTGCTTATTAAACATTGTGGACATCATTGATAATGAACGCAAACAGCTGAATTAGGGATAACAGGACATTCCTCTGTGTTGATTTATCCAAGACCTTTGACACTATCCTGCATTCAGGTATCATAGAGAAACTATCCCATCTGAGGATTAATCCATATATTACCAGATGGACAGCCAACTGGCTCACTGACATAATGCACACTGTCAAAATTAGGGACTGCACCTCCACCACTAGACCACATGCCAGTAGAATACCACAAGAATCTGTACTATGCCCTCAACTGTTTGAAACTATTTCTATGAAGTCCACATAGATGGTCTGTGGGTTACCAAGTCTGCAGATGACTGTCAACTAGATGCGGTCATAGACAGTCCCCCAACTATGCTAACATAGTACAGAATGAGCTGACACTGACAAAGGATTGGTGCCAAACTTACAGACTGAAAGCAAAAAATGATTCATCGCCCTTTTGGTAATGAAATGTCCCTGCTAATTATGATATACATAGCACTCCCATAAGCTCAAACACAGTGTTGTGCGACTTGGGAACACATACTGATAGTAATCTGATAGTAATCTACACTCCAATCCCTATGTGGACACATTCTACATTTCATACCCATAAATAAGGCCATCACATCCAAGACCAATGAGGTCATAGTTCTGCTGTACTCTACCATTATCAGTCCACTAAATGAGTGCAATGCTTCATTCTTTCTGTACCTTACCAGACACATTCAACAAATGGAGAAGACATAGAAGTTGATGACTAAGAGAATCTAGGGCCTCCAAAACATGACAAACATGGAAAGAATGAAAGTCCTTTCACTGTGCTGAGTATCATGCAGGCTGCTGAGAGTTGACTTATTCCTGACCTACAGAGCAGTCTCAAACCCTGCCATACTGGAAATACTGGGCATCTACAAATCAAATACAAGAATAATTTGCTCCAGGGATCTCACCCTAGCCTATGACATAAACAGATCATGCTGTGGAGACAGATATATCTTCCAGCAGTTGCCAGTCCTCTGTAATAGGCTCCCACTGCATGGGTAACAGTGCTCCTCAATGACCCTATACAAGCTTAACCTTGATAGCTGGATAGGTGATTGTAAATTTACCCTTGGGGGTGGCACCTATGTCCATTATGGACCGGGTCAGTCAGTGCTGATCACAAAATCTCTCTGCTAACAGTGACCATCAAACTATGCTTAATAAGGGTACTTGTATTTTTTCATGACTAGATTTGTAAACGCCCTAGGGCCATTAGGTTAATAACCTCCTATGAAGCCACAAACCTATGCAGGCATCCCAACATCTTCTTTCCAACATGCCCTGCTGATGTCATCCACTATAAGTTAACCTGCAGTCTTGTAAAAGTCAGACTTGTGCAGTGTTGCTTGCATAAAGTACTGAGTTCTGTAGTCTGCGTACCTTAGGTAAATATGGGTTCTGTTCTCACTGCAGTCAACCGTGTGTGTGTGTGTGTGTGTGTGTGTATGTGTGTATTTGTGGTCTTGCTTGACATTACAGAGCCTGTTGCACCAGCATGTGCGACAATGTTATTACAATATTCTCCTTAATAGACACTGCCAGTGTCATCAGCTATAAAGTGTTGTCTGAGACAATCCAAACCAGACTTGAGCTGTGGTGATTGCCTTATGTACAGATGTCTGTAGCCTGTGTACTTAGATAGGTAGGGGTTCCGTTTTCAGTTAAATGGGGTGTGTTTGTGCTCTTGCTTGACATTAGAGAGAGCCTTTTACACCAGCATGTGAACACAATTATTACCAAATTCTGCTCAACAGACCCTGCTGATGTCATCCAATATGTCTGATTTATGTATATGCACTATTCCCACCAGGGCAGGGTCTGGCCTGGAAGCCAGGCAGAATTAATCTCATCCTATATGATACAAATTTCAGTGACATGGCTTTCAGTCTATCCACATACATCATGGCGTGTCTTGTAGGTTTTGTGTTGTCTTGATGAAAAACCCCTCTGGTCTCTCCAGCTGCTGCATGGGTCTGGTGAGGTGCATGCAAAAGACAGCATTATACTCCATTAGTGTTTTGATAAGGTTCAAGTACAGTGCTGTCATACAATCCTAAGATATGATTATGATGGCATGATTTATGATGTGTACAACATAGGCTTTCGATACCAGTGTGGACATTTCATGGTTGAAGTTCAGATTTCTATCTACATGTGTTTCCAGTGCTTGCATTATTGGGATTTAGCATAGCAGGACTGTTGTCAATACTGTAATTAGCATGGAATTCCACTTTTCAGAAGGACAAAAATAAAGGCACATTTCTGCATTTATTTGTAGACTGTGTGGCTTTGTCAATCATTTGTCTGTGTTGGCCCCTACTGCAGTATGTTATCATCATAGGTGGACTCAATGACTGCACCCAGTATGCAAGAATTAGCAAACTCTGCAAGCCAAAGGCCATTTACATTAGCCTGAACTGTCAAGAAACAGATTTCCAAACAGTAAAGGGCCAAGCACAGATCCCTGGGGTACACCAATGATGACAACTCTACTGGTAAAGGTTTATTCCCCAACTTTCACAGTATGTGTTCTGTCAGTGAGACATTCTGTTACTTATCTATTGACATGAGGTTTACTCCTCAGCTGGGAGACTTTCTCAATGGTCCCTGCGTGGGGATTGTGTTCAATCCCTAGCCCAGTTGAGGATAGCCAGTATGCACTGTCTTAACAACATCCAGGCCTATCACACAGAATCAATGGGATGTGACAACATCACAGATTGCCTATCACATGGCTTATCGCATGCACCTTCCTGACATGGTTGAATACACACTTCAACATACCCTCCACACAGACTATGTTGCTGTTGAAGGGTGTTTTCAACATGCATCACTGTGAGTTGGGGGGGGGGACAGCACCCGATGCATACATGTATAGACACATCCTGACTCTCCTCATCTGTGAGGTAGACCAACTTGCCATCGTGGACCTTTTCTAAATGGACACTAGTGATATGCTGGCTGTGTGCAACTGACTTTTGTGAGTTGTTAATGCTACATGATGTCAATTACATTAGTTAGATGCCCTCAAAGAGATCATCAAGGGCAGGCATGATGACAACAGTATCATCTTTTGAACTTGGCAAGCCCAAGGCATTTGACACAAATCCACACTAAGGTCTTCACTCAACACTGTCAGATTTGACCATATAACCTATATTATCAAGTGGGTAGACCAGCATATCACATACATGGTATCTAAATATGGTGACATGTGTAAAGTGAACTATATCTCAGGTCCAGTGATCAGGTCCATACATCAGGGTAGTCTGCTCGTCCCTTTCCTGTCCATTATTTAAGTAATGGATGTCACAGATGACATACACATCCTGTGTCCAAACAGCTGTGTAAATGACTACAGATTGTGGGCAATCATTTACTCCAACTGTAATATTAGCATAATACATACAGTGTCAACTGGTGCCAAAGATTGCTGCCACAGCCGTGGCAACACTTGCAATGACAAGAAAACATGGGGGGACTTGTTACGTCAGGAAAACAAACACACAAATCAAGTATAATGTGGACATCACACCCTATAATCAGACCAATAGATACGTTACCTGTGGTAGTGTGGTAGCTGTTAAATGGATCACCTACCAACATGTGGTCACAGTGCTGACTACTCCCTTGTATGTAACACAAGTACTGCGTATCTGAACGACATCAACATCAGAGGCCATAATATGTCCATAGTTCCCAGCCTTCATCACACCAGTAGCTGAGTACAATGGACCCTTCTTGATGTAACTCCTTACACGTCCTCCACTGATGTGTGACTGAAGTGTACCACCTTTGTCACAGTGAGCTGTCACACAGCTTATTGGCCATACCTAGGTATTATTTTTCTGGCATAAACATTACTATCTGATGGTGCGGAACCCCCATCAAGTTGTTACACCAGATGCATGTGTGCTATCTGTTCTGGTGATGCACACACTACATTCATAGCTGTTTGACAACATTCATGTCATGGATAACATTTGTAACAGTGTGGATTGTGCCATATATATATATATATATATATATATATATATATATATATATATATATATATAGATACACACACACACACACACACACACACACACACACACATATATATATATATATATATATATATATATATATATATATATATATATATATGTGTGTGTATTTATTTTTGACATTTGTTAACCGGATTGGTCCAGCTGGGCTTGTGGCCCATTTTCAGTGGAGACCCGAGGAGAAAGGCTCCATTCACTAACAGTTTACAGTAGTTGAGATATTGCTATACAGCAAGTAACACAAAATAGAATGCATGCAAAACAGAGATACACCTAAAGTTTGTACAAAGAAGTCATATAATACATATTTACATAAGAACTCTGTCCAGCTGCATGACTGATTGAGCTATATAAATATTAGCACAGTAAGGTTCAAGATGAAATGGGATGGGTTATTTAGATGTGTCTAAGGGATATTGGGAGCTTAGGTTGGATCTTAACAAGGGCAAGTTTTGGAACTAAGTAGAAGAAGTTTGAGTTCATTTTTAAAGTGCGAAGGGTGGGTGATGGAACGTATGTTTAGGGGAAGTTTGTTCCAAGCATGGACAACAGAGTATTTATATAGAAGTTTGCCAACTATGTTCTTGGGATGGTAGGTGTGTAGTAGTTGGTGATTAGCGGTACAGAGGGTCCGATGTGGAAAATAGATAGAGACAAAAAAAAGAGAAGGTTGGGCAAGATAAAGGTTTGTAAAGAATGGAGCATAGCATTTGAAATTGTGATAGCAGAAGTTGTTGAGTAGTTTAAGCCATTGAAGAGAGTTTAGGGTGAGGCAATGATGTGTACTGTATGGGAACTTAGTGATAAATCTAGCTGTCTTGTGGTAAGTTTGCTGCAGTTTGTTCAAGGTTGTGGCCTGAATGTTGGTAAGAACTGGGGCAGCATACAGCAGGGAGGGGAGAAGGAGTGCCTGTGCAAGGGAGATTCGGGCATTAGGGGTAAGAAATCTTTTGTTACAATACAGTAAACATAGTCTCTGGTGTGTCTTTTTTATGCATTGGAGTATGCATTGGAGTATGTGAAGGTTGAATTTGAGATCATCATCAATGATGACTCCAAGGAGTTTTGTGTGGGTTTCAGGTTGGATTGTTGTATTATTAGAGGATGTAATAGTAAAGGTGGACTTATGGTGAGTAAGATAATGGGGGAGAAATAGCAAGAGTTTGGTCTTCTTAGGGTTAAGGATGAGTAGATTATCAGACAACCACTGTTTGGTGGATAGAAAGGTGTTTTGGGGTAGGGTATGAAGTTCAGAGATATTGCTAGAAATAGAGATAAGAGTTGAGTTCTCACCATATTGGATGAGGGAAGATTGTCTACAAGATGTATAGAGATCATTGGTAAAGACATTAAACAGAAGGGGACCCAATGTAACTGTATTTATATATATGCCATGCACACTAGTCAACTAGCCTGTATTGATCATAATGTTGTATACAGGTGTAGCAGTATCCCTCCTAACACCTCCAGCTGATGTTATAGTGTTTGGACATTGTGAGTAATTACCCTCATAGAGTGTGGATGCATCATACTAGTTGCACAAGTGTGTTTGTGAAGAATCATCTCTTGTTGTTGTTGTTGTTGTGTCTTTCGGCTTTTCCCGGTTAGGGGTCGCCAAAGCAGAACTCCGGTCTGCTAATGATTGGCAGTAGTTTTTTACGTGCCGAGTTGCCAGCCCTGATGCACAACCTTCAACAAAGGTACACCCATTCATGCATGTCTCCACACAGAAGGCACTCTAGCTGAGAATCGAACAGGACAACGTCTTACTGTGAGGTGACAACGCTACCGCAGCATCACCACAGTATAGCATGTGAAGAATCATCTCTGATCACTCTAAATCACATATGTTATGTCAGAGACATTGGATTATGGGTGGTATTATACTGATATTGTCCATGATTGTAGTTGCTTCTTTTAATGTTGTCCATGAGATTTTATGTGTGTCCTACTTGTTGGAGACCTCTTCTGAGAATGTAGTCATATTCATGCAAATCAGTTTGCAGTTTCACAGTATGAAACCTGTAACGTGTCTCATGCATTCAAAAGGGACGATTAAGTGGTTTATGGGTTCAAGTTATTTATTGTACATAAGCACATCTGGAACAATAACTGGAACATGTACTTAGGTTAACTGATTCACTCATTACTTCAAACATACTTGCATGTGCATCTCTGTTCATGACTGCATTCACTCTGGCTGACTGTACAAAATGGCACTGGTCTTGCATGTGCTCAGTACTTATATAGCACTTGCTATCCAGCTACAGTGGCTGACTAGGTTCAACATGCACACTGATCTACATCCTCCCTCTTTAATTTGTTCAACATGCAATGGTAGAAAAACATTTTTACATGCTAGATATCACAATAACATTTCAACAATAAACAAGTTTAAGTTCAAGTCACTGTGTATTTCATATTGGGTCTGGAAATTTTACCCGATCTGGTCACATAGAAATTATGACTGTGTTTAGCAACAGGGATTGTCTCTGGGGATTCTTTCTCCATTGGAGCTTCAGCGGATACATCAGGATTACTTGAGGAATGTACACTGTTCTCTGGAATTTGAACAAGTGTGTTATTGCTCTGAGAAATAGAGTCTCTGGCACATGCAATCTGTTGCATCACTGGTTTGGAGACTGGAAGTATATGTCTTCGATCCCTCCTGAAATCCATTCCATCAGATTGGACAATATAAGATCTCGGTTCTTCAGAAGGACTTTTGATGATACCCATTCGGTCATATCCTTTAGACATTTGCAATCTTATAGTCTCTCCTTGTTTTAGTGGTCTGAAAGGTTTGCTGGACATATTGTACAACACTCTTGTGTGACTGACATTTTTTTTGCAAAAGTTGAGCCTTGATCCTTTTGTTGTTCTTCACATTTTATATTAACAAGTGTTTACTGATTTGTAAAGTTGTTCTCTTCTGTCTGGACATTAACCTCTGAGCAGGTGAACCAAGCAAATTATCTTGAGGAATGTTTCTGAGATTGAGCAAGTTAAGAAAAACATTCGTACCAGCTCTCTTGAATTTCTCCAACAAATGTTTAGCACTTTGAACTGCATGCTCAGCTAATCCATTGGACTGTAGTTACTCAGGACTACTAGTAACATGGACAAATTCCCAAGACTGAGCTAATTTCTTAAACTGCTGCACCATTGTCAGAAATGACTGTGCAGACTACCATGAACTGAAAAATGTCTCTTCAATTTAGTAATGACAGTACTGGATGTTAAGTTCTGAAGAAGGTCAAGTTCAAACCAGTTTGAGTAAAAGTCTACTAACACGAGGTAATGCTGACCATTCTATTTGAAAATATCAGTAACAACCGTCGACCATGGTAATTACGGAACCTGGCTTAGCTGAAGTGGGTTTTTTTTGTTGTTGATGCAAGTGCTATTGCAAACTAAACATGCTAGTTTCTTTCTCTATATCTTTTGACACAGAAGGCCAAAATATTATGCCTCTTGCTGCTCATTTGATAGAATCAGTACCCAGGTGACCACAATGCAAAATTTTGATATATTTCTGCTGTAAGGCTTCATGATGATTCCATATTCCATCACAAGTTCGTCTCGATAAAAAAAATACTGCCGTATGTCAAGTGGTAGACTGCTTTTGCCGCATTGACCATCCCTGACTGATAAAGTGTTTCAGTTTTTGGAAAAGTGAGTCATAGGTGGTGTGATTTCCAAGCTGACTTGAAAGTCTGCTTTCTCATTTTCATGTTGCTCTGTTGTTTATCTGCATGCTCTTGACAAACCATCAGCCAGGTATAAATATTTGCCTTTTGTATAGACAATATTGAAATTGTACTTTTGCAATTTTAACATCATATGATGCAAGCTTGCTGGGGCTCTATGTAATGGCTTTTTGAAAATTGTCAGTAGAGGTTGGTGATCAGTCTCTGTTTGAATAGGTCTTCCATAAATATAATCACTGAACTTCGAACATGTGAACACTACTGCAAAAAGCTCTTTTTCTATTTGTGCATAATTCATCTCTGTTTAAGTTAAAGTTCAGGGTGCATAGGCTACTGGTATACCTTCTTGAAGAAAACCTGTGCCAAGACCATATTTTAAAGCATCACATGAAAGGGCTACTGGTTTGTGAACATCATAATATCTGTGGGTGGACTGGCACTTTCCTGTTTCAGAACATCAAATGCTCTTTGCTATTGTTCTGACCAAGACCAGTTTACATTTTTGCATGTCACCTCACATAAGGGTGCTGAAAGCTCACTCATGTCTGGGATGAACTTTCCTAAACAGTTGACCATACCAAGAAAACGTTGTAAAGATTTGACATTTTCTGGAACTGGCATCTCAAGAACTACTGCTTGCTGAGATGAATCTGGTTGTTAAGGCAGAAATGGTAAACAAATGGCCCACATAAATAACTTCTTTCATCTTGGCTTTACATTTATGAGGATTCAGTTTAAGATTGACTTCACACGCATGTTCTAGAACTTTCATAAGGTTCCAGTCATGTTCTGCTTCACCGTTGCCCCCCAAAATAATGTCATCTGCTATAATAGCACATGGATAACCTGAAAAAAATTTGTTCAATTACATGTTGAAATACTTCAGTTGCAGAATTTATCCCAAATGGCATTCTCAAAAATCTGTAACTTCTAAATGGTGTACTAAAAGTGGTTAACAATGAAGATTTACAATCTAGCAAAATTTGCCAAAATTAACTTTTTGCATCTAAGACTGAAAAAATTGTGAGATTTTGGCATGAGAGCAGCTTCTTCTACTGTGTGCATTGGATGAAGAGGATCTTTAAGGACTTTGCTTAAATCTCTGGGAACAATACATATTTGAATATCATCTGAGCTTTTCTTATGAGCTATGCCCATGGAGAATACCCATTCAGTCATTTTTTCCACTGGAGTAATTACACCTAAATTTACCATTTTGTCTAGTTTTGTTCTTGAAAAAAGCCAGAGAAGGATGTAAGGGAGAGTTGCAAACACTGGGTAGCTACAATGGATTTAATGTAAAAGGTGTATTATTAGACCCAAAAAAGATATTCAAATTCAATGTTCTAATAAACATTTTCAAATCCATTAAAGTGTACACAATATCCCCCCTCAGAGTCAGCACAAATGTTAGCTCCTTTAAAAAAGGTCAGACACAGAACCATCAAAAACTTGTGAACTTTAATTAAACATATTAAAATCACCAAAAGTGTTAGTGACCAAAGTTGGTTGGTTTCTTATGTGGGGTTTACATGATTGGTAAGTTTACAATCTGATTTGCCTATGACATGAGTTCAGGATATATTGTATACATATTCTTTACACTTATTAGGTTTAAAAAAAATTTGGTCTAATATTCACGTTTTTATTTTTTTTTTACTTATTTGTTTTGTGTATTATGTTTATATGTATTATACTTTGATATTAGTTGGACAGTGATTTGATTTACCTGTTTAAATTGGATTGTTTTTAGGGATTTTAATCTAATGAAGTCTCATGATTATTTATGAGATGAAGGTGCTTGTTTATGCAATAAAGTCTTCTCCTAGGCTTTTGGTCCCGGTTTGTTTTTTATTTTTTAGTTTACCTATGTTCTTATTGGGTTTGTAAATGTTGAGAAGGAGTTGATCAGAGCTACAGAGAGTGCAAGTAGGAGTATAGATGGATACAAGAGAGAAGATGGAAGGGCAGGCTGAAGGTTTATTAAGAAGAGAGTGAATTGAAGCTGGGATAATAGTAATAGCTGGGGAATTCGAGGCATTGGAGTTGTTTTACAGCAAGGCAGTGATGAAACTTGTATAGCTGGTTGCAAGCAAATCTGGCAGTTTTGTTATATGTTTGTTCTAGTCTGAAGATTACTTTGGATTGTAGGTGTGTATGTATTGGAGAGGTGTAGAGAAGCCATGGAAGGCTGAATGCCTGTGCTAGTGAAGGTTTGGATTTGGAAGATAGGAATTTTTTGTTCTATAAAGTAGTCCCATTTTTCTGCTGCATTTTTTCATACACTGTTGAATGTGTAGGCCAAATTTTAATTGGTCATCGATTGTGATGCCCAGAAACTTAGTATGTGAAACAACTTTAATAGTAGTGTTATAAAGAGATGACATGGTAAAGGAGGATTTATGATGGGAGAGAGATTTTGGATTGAAGAGGAGGAGATTGTGTTTTTTTTAGGGTTTCAGATAAGTTGTTGTCTGAAAGCCACTCTTCGATGGTGAGAAAATACGCTCTGAAGTGATAGCATGAAGGTGACTGATGTTATCAGAGAAGGATATAAGAGTAGAGTCTTCAGCATACTGTATCAGGCAAGAGGAGGTGGAGGTTGTTGGTAAAGGTGTTGAAAAGAAGAAGCCTGTGAATAGAGCCTTGGAGGATGCCTGTCTAGATAGATAAGAAAGGGGTGCAGGAGGTTTGCCATCTGACTGATTGCAACCTATTGGTTAGGTAGCTGGTAAACCAGAGAATAGTAGAGGTGAAGAGGTTGAGATTAGATAGTTTAGGTAGTAGCTTAGAGTGTGATATAGTATCAAAAGCTTTAGAGAGGTATAGGAAAAGGCAAAGGCAAGAAACCAGTTGTTTTTTTTTGTCTCTAGACTCTAAGACTATGTTTAATGAAAGATAGTAGGGCTGTGGTGATACTGTGATTTGGCCTAAAGCCATGTTGAGTGGGGGTCAGAAGGTTTTTCTAGATTAAGTATTTGAGAAGCTGCTTGTGTATGCATTTTTCTATGATCTTTGAGAGTGGGGAAAGAATGACTATAGATCTGAAGTTAGATGGTTCAGTGGAGTTTACTCCTTTGTATTGAGGTAGGGTGTAGAAAGATTTCCAGATGTTAGGGACAGTAGATTCCTGGATTGATCTGTTTACAAGTATTCAGATGGAATAGGCTATAGGGTGAGCTGCAAGTTTAAGGAAAAGGGGTATAGGTTATCTATAGAGTGACAGCATGGTTTAAGTTTAAGTAGAAGGGACTTTACAAATAAATGGTAGACAAAACAAAACAAAACAGAAAAAATGAATCCCACTTGCATAAACTGATGCTGGGCCAAAACAGTAAAAGTGCACATGACAAATTCCAAGTACAATAAGGGAGATTCTTTTATATGTTACCTCTGACTAACAGACAACACTTGGAAGAGACAAACACGTTACAAACTATGCTAGTAAAGCATCTGTAAGTGTGCCACATTATAGCACTGTGCATTTGTGTGCTGCTTGCTGCACTGTACCTTATCATTGGTTGTAACAGCTTTTGTGCAATATAAATATAATGCATGCATGTCTGTTCTGTTACAGACTGCTTAGATTTATAAATAGGTTAATAGATTAGCACTAGACTAATTGCCCTTGTTGATATATTTAAGCCTAACCAGTCACCCCCTCTGAAGACTAAGCTAGTAGGGGTCCCAGTAATGTGCACACCAGAGTCAGGGAATGACAAAAAGATAATACGGTGCATATAATGAAAAATAAAAAGACTTACAGTCATACACCGCAAGTTGTTTTATCTTTTTTGTACATTTTAAACATTTTGGAAATTGCTTTGAACACTTCTGCAGTTATTTTGAATACTTTTATCAGTATGTCATAATTCTGGACATTTTGTTTATCTCTGTAATTATTTCAAAGGTTTTGAATGCTTCTCTACACACTCGGTGACTAAAAAATCATTCAAATGAGTTTAAGTACTGAACCTTAAAACGATTATTGATCTGTTTGTGAATTTCCTTCTGTATATTTCACCATTTCTAACTTTGGGCCTCATGGCTTGTAAGTTCCTTCAACTTTGGATCCCACTTCTGACACCATGTTGCTTCTTTCATGCATTCAAAAGAGACAATAAAGCAGTATATGGGTTCAAGATATTTATTGTACATAAACACATCAAGAACAGTAACTGAAACATGAACTTAGGCTAAGGCCATGGTGGTGCAGTGGTTAGTGTTGCCACCTCACAGCAAGAGGTTCTCCGGTTTGATTCTCGGCTGGGGTGCCTTCTGTGTGGAGTCTGTATGTCCTCCCTGTGGTCGTATGGGTTTTCTCCGGGTGCTCCGGTTTCCTCCCACATCCCAAAGACATGCAGTAGGTGAAATGGTCACTCTAAATTGGCCCTAGGGGTGTGTGTGTGTGTGTGTGTGTGTGTGTGTGTGTGTGTGTGTGTGTGTGTGTGTGTGTGTGTGTGTATGTGTGCCTTCTGTGGAAGGCTGGGCGCCAGGCAGGCAACTCGACACTGTAAAACTCCACTGCCAATCATGAGTGGAGAGATGATCCTCTGTGGTGACTCCTAACCGGGAAAAACCGAAAGAAGAAGAAGAAGATGTAAGGATGATTATCCCACACAGTCATCCTCCATATTGTTATGTCACCTTGTGTGACAGTCACATAATACACATTTTCAGTGTGCAGTCCCTAGTTTACCATATTGATGTGTGATTGGTATTGCTGCTACAACCGTCTTCCATTGACATGCCCTCATCTGCTGTACATTAGGTTGTTTGACCTGTCCTCTTTCCCTGTGTTCTTTCCTACAATTCATGTGTGTGTTCTTATTCAAAGCATACACTTCCCCTGAGTGTTTATTTTACATGGCAATTACTGTATCCTTACAGATCATTTACACAACTTCAGTACAGAATGCCAGGAATAGGATTTCACAATGCTCTGCACTGTCCTGTACTGTGTTTGGACCATACACTTAACATTCATACCTCTCAACTCTCCAGATTCTCATAAAATGTCCAGAAGTATTCCTTATCAAATTTGTGGCTTTCTGTCATATTACTGGGATGATCTCAGGACTGATGTGACTCAATATTGCATACATTTGAGTTTCAGATTTTTAAACTTTCAGAACACGTGTTTTAACACAAACTACTGCTTATTCATTTCTATAGGGCAAATATGTCAAATAAGTCCATATTTCCTGGTCATTGTCCGCCCATTATGTTGGCCTTTTTCTAGATGTCTTGCACTTAGAGATTGAGCGCTATCTGCAAAGCCCTGATGATTATTGTGGCATTCCACACAAAACCATGGACGTTCAGTGCTCTGATTTAAACAGGAGTGCTATCCATGTTCACTTACATGGTGCCATAAAATCTTGCCATTAAACCTAATTTATTTACTTTTAAATGTGGTGCGCAGCATGAATATGCAATGAATACTGCTACTCACCGTGCATCACTATGCACACATGTAAACTCCATATAAGCCTCACAGAAAGCCTACACAGACTTTATTGAATCTCACTAAAGATATTCATAAGTGCAACTGTTTCCACACACTTATTTCTCAATGCAGTTCTCTTCCATTTTCTTACTACACTCTATGCTTCATGATGTAATTTCCCATCACCAGCCAACAAAACACAACACCTGATGTAACCCTTGTCCCATCCTAGCTTATGATGCCCACATAACCCACAACACCAAAACGTCTTTCTTTACATGAATCTTCTAATCTTCGGTCTAGTGGTCCTTCCCTAGCTGTCGTTAATTCTCCCATAGCTTGTCTTTCAGTCTTCCATTTCTCAGTCCTTCTCAACCTATCCTTCCTCCTACTGCCATCAGTTTTCCAGTCTTTTATCTTTAAGTCGGTTCATTCTTAGTAATAACGTATTGTTCTCCTCCATATCCTACCTTCCATTTTGATCTTCCATCTTCGCCATTCTTTATCTCTAAAATAATCCCATTCAGTCGCAGTTTGTGATTCGACTCTCTTTTGCCTATTGCTTTCCAGTCTGCCTATCTTTTGACACTTCTCCCTTCTGTCTCACACTTTTTCATCTCCCTCCAATGCTGTGGTCTGTTATGTTTCGGAGTGTTTCTTGAGGGCTTCCACATTGCAGTGCACTATATCAAAAGTCACTACTTCTCATCAGAAATGTTGTTCTCTATAGCAAACTTAAAGAGACACCTCACAGAAATTCATAGTATCGTGCCTATGTAGTTTTTAACATTTGTATCTTTCTTTTTCTGCATTAAAATATGTTTGAATAATTTTCTATTAATCTAGCTTGCATTTATTGTATAAACATATAAAATCATCTGTGCACAAAAAGCTGTGAGGGGATTGTATTGGATTGTAGAGTGCTTTGCAAATCAAGAATAATATATAAAAGCAAATTCCAAACCAACTTTACCCATTGAAAGAAGCAGTAAAAATGCTGATATGACTCATAGGTCACTACTAGGCTAACTGCCCTTGTGGGTCATTTTAAGCCTAGCCAATTACTCCATTTGAGAATCAAACTCTGCACGTTGTGCTTGCAAGGTAAATACCTTATCCATTATGCCAGATCCCACCACCCAGAAGTTAAATTAAAGGCCCATAGAGGATAAATGAAAAATTTGTCAAAAAATATAATAATGAAAGAAAACAATGGCATTTGAAAATATGTTTTTGATATGTCATCAAAGTGGCAAATGATACATATTTATGAAAAGTGTAGAACAATATTTTATGACAGGTGACAAAGAAGAAAATAAAAGGGTACTATTTTTTTAGCTTAATTGGAAGACATGCATACATTATATGACTATTCAAAAGTATGGGTGAAACTGTCAACTGAGATAACTTTAAAGAAGTAGAAAAAGATCTTACAGACTTGCTTGTGATCCATTTTTTCAGTGAACGGTAAAATGTTTACATTCAGGAAATGCCATACATTGCATAGCAAAATTCTTGTTGGAGATCCTTCCAGGAAATGTAATTTTACTGTGAAATAGTTTTCTAGATGAAATGATAAGTGTGCATTAAAAAAGACATTTATTTTCAGAAGCAGACAGGAGTGTGACTGAAGCAATGAAAAAAAAAACAGTAGCAGCAGTATCAGCAAAATGTGTGTATGAGAACTGCAAATGGTAGACAAAACAAGACAAAACAAAAAATGAATCCCACTTGCATAAACTGATGCTGGGCCAAAACAGTAAAAGTGCAAAACGCACATTCATGTCATTTTATGAATCACACTAGTTATACATAAAACAAGGAAGACCCATCAAAAAAAAAAAAAAACTTGGTGTCATATAGAAAAAAATTGGAAAGAAGAGTCAGGTACCTTTTGTCAGAAAGCAATGCAGTTGCTCTTTGAATAAAATAATGTAATCAAGCCCAATACTTAAATAATTTGGGATCCCCTAAAACAAATCCAAATGTTTCTGCTTGGATAATAATTAGCATATTCTGTAATTCACGGCAATTATTAAAGAAAGTGGTGTAGTTACTTGAAACATGAAACTGAAATCTGAAACTACTTACCTATAGTGCATTAATCACCATCACACTTCAGCACCTCCAGCTGAAATTAGAAAAAATAGTTACTTAAGATATGTTCCAATGTCTTTAAAGTAGCCTCATCATGCTATGAATCATGTTACTACACATGACTTGCTACTCTATAGTCAAGCATGCTGATACACCATTCACTAGGCTGAGCAAAGACAGAGTGATGGCATGTTGTTTTTTTAGATTCTAGAATTCTTGTTATCTGCAGGGCACTCAGATACTTTAACTCCAATTATAAGCATATGTTCTGGCTGTTGCTCACATGGGAATGGACGATTTTAGATGTTCCATATTAGAAAATATGAAAAGAGTTATTATCAGTTTGTGTTTTTGCATCTGTAAAGAAACTAATAGCTTGTCATCACCATGAATGATGCCATAATGCAAAGAAAAGGAACACACTTCATCAGTCATCTCAATAACAAAAGTCATTTTAGTGAGATCTAGTGTGTGTCAAGTATTGCAGAAGACTGGAGACAGTCTAGTTAATGAGGAATGCAGTGTCAGCACTCCTTCCTTACTGGGGTTTAATGCATAGCACTGGTTCAGACCCCCTGGGGAAGTATTCTGCATTTCTGGTAGAGACATGGTTATATTCATTCACAATCACATCATTTCATCCCTAATCTAGCAGGATAATGACCCAAAACTCCAGCATATCGTGGTGCCTATAAACAACTTCTTATACCATGCAGAACACTTTTTATTTCTCCCACAGCACATGAAACCAGCCTAAAATAATCAGAGTTCTTAAGTATGGAACCTAGGACATTCATTCTTAAAGGTTTCAATTACCAGTCCATAAACTGGCAAACATACACCAAAAACAGCAAATATGCATAGAAATTCCAAACCATAATGAATGCTAACAGTACAGATCAGATAGTAACCCATATCTAACATTGTTCTTACAAATATGCATTCAATATACTCACTACCCTCTACCTTCACTGGTTACATCAGATCACTATGTTGCCCTTACTTCTGTAAGCACGCCACCTAAGATGCTTTCTATTTCTGCTGCCTTAATGAGTTCCCCAGGTTCAAATTCCAAGCACTAATGATATTAAGACATTTAAAAGCTTTCTATTCTATGGTACAAACTAGCACCCCAACCTTATTTGTATCCATCCTACATAAGTAGATGTTGAGACATATATTCACCTTTGGTCTAGACTGTGAAATCCTTATGGACAGAGGGAACAAGTATTGGGAATTGCAATGGGTTGGCTCTTAACAATCTACTCAGTTGATAGCTTGGTATATAACTAAGGTCCTACAAAATGTGAAAAATGAAATTTGCACCCCCAGATACACACGCATGCATACTTAAATGTATTAGTAGGAATCATGTTAGAAAGTATTTTAAAAATTAAAGCACAATCCAGCTGACAACAGTTTAACAGTATTGACCCAACCTTAAATATGGCAAGTAGATGATGCAGCAATGCTTATGAGATAGTAGCTGTGACATTATGAATGTGGTAAATCACTTCCTGTTTATTTATTTAGTCAGTCTGTCTGGTATTTTTATAATCTATGTAATACCACTGTTGCTGCCTGCAGAAAGCTCATTATTGGTTTAATGAACCTCTAAGCTAATGTTTAAAGAAAACTGAAATTTCAGCTCCTTAGCATTTCAAAAAGAAGTAAGAAGCAAGGGTCTGGAAGAAAGTGGCCACATCACTTACTTCAATAATGAGACCGACAGGATTAAGAAGCAGGTCAAGCCTCATTTAGATGTTCTGAGTTCAAATAACTAAAAGGGTCAATTTGTGTGATTGTGGAAATCAGTGATTCACAAGCACTTATCCGCAATGAAGAAAGACCACATCATTGGCTAATTTGCATGTATATGAATCTTTCTGTGATTACTGTAACTACTTACAAAACTTTTCATCTGCCCTAGTGATTACTGCCACTGACAGCTATAATACAAGCACCTCCTATTCATGTGTCCACACAAACACACACACTCACACACACACACACACACACACACACACACACACACACACACACACACACACACACACACACACACACACACACACACACACCTTAAATCAGTCATACCTCTACATGCGCTCATACATGTAGCTACACACCACAACACTACCTAACTGCTAAACTCCCCAGTACTTACCTCTAGTGGGATCTCTCCCACTGAGAGCAATGGATGATTGAGACCTTTTGCCAAAGTTAATTACCACTGCTAGTGCTACGGATTTATGCAGCCCAGAGGTGCCATGAATCACTTGGCTATGTAAGTCACTTACTGCAGGCATCTCCAAAGCAGAGCATGCAACTAATTATTGTATGACTCTTCCCCAGAATGACATATTTATGTTTGCAGTCAGACAGTGAGACAGCCCACTGCCATATTGCACCTGTTCAAGGTAAGCACTGAAGTAGGGCTGCCTCACAATTGAAAACTGCTACCGCCAGCTGTAAAAAGTGCTTTTGGCTGTTGATAACATCTGAATCACAGCCCCAGAAATTTCATAGCACTGTGAAGTTTAAATGTTTTGATATCTGAATTAATCCTGTCCTTACTGCTAAAGTTCCTTACCCAAAAAGTAATGGATATGCATGTAAGATGGTCGAAGACTGTCATAGGTAGCAAAACATAAATTTGCTACAGAGACTTTGCTTCTATTTGATGGCAAATCAAATTTTCTGTTGAAGAAATATTACATTTATCAATATGCAGCATCGTGACTTATTTATGGCAAAGTAACACTTCTGTGAAATGTTACCTTTGCCTTAGTGTGCACAATACTTCCTGGAAAAGTCTTCCCAAACCTAATTGTTAAGGAGTGGTATTCTTCTCTAAAGTAGCATACATTATTCACGAGCAATCTGTGACAAAAAGAATGATTTGTTCTCAAACACTTCACTTATTGGGTTCATTTTAGCTATTTCTTTTCCAACAAGTCAAAAGAAAAATCTTCACAGCCACACCTTCTCACAGTCACAAGCAATGAAACTCATTAAATAATTCTGGGGCTTTTGTAATAATAATGCATTCGTGTCACAGAAAAAAATAATGATTTCCTTCAACAATCATATGCATAAATAAGGTAACAATTTGAAATGTCGGGACCTGTTAAAGTGAATCCCGATATAAGGAGTCTGAATGGCAGAAAAAAAGCAATTTGCATATACTAATTCTGAGATTGCCATTTCTTGGAATATTCCATTTTCTCTAAGCTATGGCGATCTCAGAGTTGTTATCTATATATAAGTCTGAAGGGTGTGCAGGGTTTTGTCCATCACATCTCAGGGATGTAGTGGGTTAATGCAAAAAAAAAAAAAAAAAAAAAAAAAAAACAAAGTAGAAAAGTGATGTTCAAGATTCTTTCTTTCTTTCTTTCTTTCTTTATTTTTCGCTGTGTCGGAATATACTGTTATGAGTTTTATAGTGAGCTCTTTTGCAGCAAACCATGCCGCTTCATCAGACAATTCAACATGACATAAGACTTCACATTTAAAATCCCTATCAACCAATACAAGTTCTCATCTCATTATCTATGCAAACCCCTTTTCATTGGTTTCTATTTTATTTTTGTGTTGGACCATTTGTCTATACTGCTCTTACTGTTTTTGTGTAATTTTATGAGTACTAACACTTCATTAGGGAGATGAAAATCAACATAAAGCAATTAAAAAAAAATACTGGACAATGGATAGCACACTTTCAGGCCCAATATGCATTCTAATCAATAAAGTGATGAGCAGACCAAACGTTTCCTTGCAGTGATGCATCTTTGCTTTATGGTTTCAAACAGCTAGTGCTTGCATAAACCAACAATGTGAAGAACATAATCAACAACAAAAACGTAATATTCCCTGTCTAACTTGCAATGTCTCCCTGCAGGGATTGAATTCTTCTCTATGAACTGAGTATGTATGAAAGGATACGTGAGATTGTGTGAATGAACATTTTATGAATGCGAGAATACTTTTGTGTCTGATTGGCTGGTTAAGCATGAGAGCATGTTTGCTTGTGCTGACACTGTATTTATGGACATGAATTAATGTCAGGTAGCTGTATTTATAAAAACAACGAGTCACAGTATGAATGGATGAATGAATGTATTTAGAGGAGGAGTGCAAACATTTTATCACATTCACAACTCACCAGTTACACAGAGTTATTTTTCCTAAAACAACATGCATGATTCAAGAGCTGTCTATGATAATAAATAGTCATTTGTTTCTCAAGATCGCATTTCCTGGATTTTCTGTTGGTTATGTCCTTCCCTCTGTGAAATAAGAAACATTTTCTCGGCCCCACCTGTCACAGCTGCATGCATCCTATTAGCAAGTTTCCACATTGTTTTTATGTATTTATTTTTACAATAAAATATATATTTCTCACAAAGCTAATTATCTGTACTTGAAAATCTGAAATTTTCAAAGCAACATGAAGGATTTTTTTTAAATAAGGAGAAAAAAATGGCATGGTTTCAGATCCAAAATGCCTTCTGCTCATCAAACTGGAGAGCGATTTAAATACATGCATCGATTAGTGCCTGCTTGCAATGATCTGTGGGTACTTTTATAGTTTGCAAAGGCTGATGCATGCATGAGGCAATTATATTAAGGATTTAAACAACAGTGACATAATTCACCATCTTTAAATTGTACTCCTTTCGAGGTGATAGCACTACCTTTCTTTGCAATTCACTTCTCGAATTGTATGGCTATCTGTCTGCTGATGCAAGAGCAGCAGCATGAGATTTCTTGTTAGGGATGGCATACTCCGAGCACATAGGAATGGCTGTGTGGGTGTGGGAATAAATATGTTTTGTCTGAGCCTTTTACCAAGAAAAGACACACATTTATTGTCTTTGCTACCAGAGCTTAATTAAAAACACAAGCAGTTGACCATTTAATTTGCAAATACCATATTCAATAGCCAACTATATTCAAATACCATCACCATATGGTACTAGGGCTGGTTGCATCCACCACTGCTTCCCCGACATGCTCATCTGTACTGGCACTCATAGGCACCATCCCTCTAAGAATTAACTTGCAAATATCATGTTCAATTGTCAGCCCTGTTCAAATGCCATCACCAGATGTCACCAGGCAGGGTTGTGTCTACTATCACTCCCCCAACATGCCTATCCATTAGCATATGTAATTGAAATTGAAACAGAGGACCAATGTCCAACCCTCTTTATAACCTCCACACATTAGCTCTCATTATCCAAGTCAGATGTCCTTTCTACATGAAAATAATGTGATAAATAGTCAGCCAAGGGTAGAGTTGCTTCTGGCTAGCCTGTCTCTTTAACCAGTCTTGTTCCTTTTGTGGGAAGGGTCATCTGGCTGCTAAATGTTGGTCTAGAATAAATAAAGCTACACTACATTGAATATATCTAACCAAACTGAGACAAGGGAACTTCATCAGTAGCTACATATACCCCAGTGGGCAACATAAAAACTAAATCTTGTGGAAAAGTGAATGCAAAAATGCTCCAGATGGCATGAAACCAATGAACTGGGCATAAATGGGAAAGAATACTCATCCAACCCAACTTCCTGACTTTTAATACCAAAGTCTGTTTTGGACCCTCTGTATATAAACTGACTTAGTGGTGAACGTCATGTCTCACCATGAAAGGGTTAAAAGCAATAACCTGACCCTAAAGGAACCAGCATTTTGAAGTCCTGTGCAAAAAGAAATCAGAAAAAAAACAACTATCCTCCACAAAGACACATCATTAAAGTTGGCCAAAAATACTTCCCATATGTGTAGATCTTGCTTGAAATGGGTGATCACTCTAACACAAAGATGCTTTTGCTTACCTCCCTTTAACATATTGGCAAAAGATCTGTTGAACACACTGCTCAGGGCAACTGCCTTGCAAGCAAAATTAAGCAGGTTCAAAAGTTCCATGATTCCTTCACCCAAAACTTTTTCTTTCCCTTGATATTCATTCAAAGCTCTCTTTAAGGATATGAATATGTCAGTAGGTAATTGAAAATGGAAACCTTTGCATCTATCTCCAACCCTAGAAAACTAGAGCTTACACTGGACCCACCAGTTTGCCTGCCATCAAGGGGACCCCCAGTTCTTCACACAAGAACAAGAAGTCTTATAGACCTTCCTCCACACTAGCTGAGCTCTCCCTGACTATTAAGAAATCATCTAAGTAGTGAACTGCAGCCTGTCAGGGGAACCCACTGTTCCCAGCAGCAATTTCAGCCCAGTGTTGAACATTGCAGATGTTGTACCAGCTACTGGGCAGCCCATTTGCATTTCAGTATAAAAATAAGCCTAACGAGAATGAATCCCTAAAAGGGGCCAGTCATCACCCTGAACAAGGAGTAAGGAAAAGTGGCAACAATATCCAGCTTACAGAGCCACAGATCCTGAAACCTGCCTATTGCTTTGATACCATCAGTCAGTGAAGCATAATGCACCTTGGAATCTCATTCACATGTGACACAAATAGCAGATGGAAGGCCAGATGGTGTATCAGTCTATGTGCTCCTTCATTCTTTATGGTCGTAATCTCATTAAGGATATCCTAATATCCAAAAAGAATGGGATCCGAAAACTGCCCAATATCGCACCTGTCAAAACCTCTTCTTAATTAAATCCTGAAGAATCTGATACAGTTCTTTCAACTTGCAGACACTGAAAATAGGAACAAGGCCTTTGAAAAGTAGGAATATCCAGCTAACAATCTGTACATTTAATTAGCATGAACTCTGAGAAACACACAGCATCAACTCTTCCTGCTTCCAGTAGGAATGTGGTATACTATTCAGAAACACATTTAAAAATGGAAAGTGACAAAAGTGATGGGCAAAATAAGCACATTGTCAAAGTGAACATGTAAAATATATAGACTTTAATGAACAGCATTTCAAAGTTCTATCACAAAAACGTCTTTCATTTTTGCTTCAGAAAAAGGGAAATGTAAGATGTGTGCCCTTTTTCTTAAAATGAATGTTGCCACTAGCATGGTAGTCCATGAACTAGACAGCTTCATAAATCCTGTTCTGAAGGAGAATCAGAAAATTGTGTGAAGGGGTAAGTTATCCCTGAAAAAAGGGACATACCTCTAAAAACAGGGACATCCTCAGCAGGGGTAAATCAGACCTAAAATTAGAAACAGTCCTACAAAACAGAGGCATTTGAGAGGTCTAATCTGTACCTTTCCTGTAGCTGAAGTTAAATTTTTGCAGAGAGGGGGAGGAAGCTTAAGGTTTTCATGAAAAACAGAAATAATGTCTAAAACATGTTGGTCCCCGGCCACTTTATTTGGGTAACCTTGCAGCAATAAGGCATGCATCTCAACCTTAATTGGAGACATGACAGGGGTACTTACACTGTTGACCTCTGAGCAAAATTAAACCATGACTCCCCCATGCCAGGGTCTATATTATATTATCCAAAAAGACAGGTCAGCGAATGGCACTTACATTAAAAATGCCATTCAGCGAATTCACTCTTGTGAGGGGCACAGCCCCCACCCCCCACTAATTATATATACCAACTCTGAGATCACACTACAGTGAGGAAATTGCAAATTTTCCGATTTTCACTGTACCACAATCTCACTATGAACAGTTCGTTGAATGGCATTTTCAATGTAAGTGCCGTTCCCTGACCTGTCTTTTTGATAATATAATATAGGGCCCCATGCCACCCCACCCCCACCCTGCTGCCTCACTGGTCTGTTTTACTTGTTCCGAGCTCTCAGCTGACATTAGCTCTTTCACCTTGCCTGATGCCATGCCTGTCAGCTGACCCTCTTTAGACCAACATTATGCAGCCAGATGACCTTTTCCACAGAAGGAATAAGACTGGTTAAAGAGAAAGGGTAGTCAGCAACATTGACCCTTATCAAAGGCCTTACATGGCTTAAGGTTATTCCTTCCTTCATTCAATACTGGGATAGTAGGAAGCCTGAGCTTGTCTGTTATCACACTCAGCCATGTATCCACATGTTGTTCGTCCCACCTTAGGCCATTATTGGTTGCATGGAACTTACAAAGATTTCAGTCATAATGAAACCACACTAATACCCCATGTGAGTAGTAAGGCACTGTAATGTGATAATGTGATATAAGTGGAAGGGGATGGTGAGATCTCTTTTTATAATGACAACCATATAGATAAACACCCATCCCACCAATTGTCACAATTACATAACTGGGAAGGTCTGGTTTGTTCCTGCCCCATGGCTGCAAAGTTTTCCTCTTTAAGTGGTCATGACCCCAATTCCAGCACATCCTTATGTTGCTCTTGCTGATGCTGGATACCTGTGTGGAAGATAGGGTTAGGGTCAATCATCCTTTCTTCCAACATCTATTGTGTTCCCTGTGCCTCATTCTCTTTGCTGAACTGCTGTCCTCCTCCACACCAGATGGTGGTTCCAATACTTCTTCTAGCTGGTCTCTTATATATTGTACCAGTAATGACTTATTTTTTCACCACTGGAAAGAGAATAAATAAATCATTAACCACTTAAAAGATACATTTTCTCTTGGAGAGAATTAGTTACCCTAGTCAGCATAGCAAAACATGCCCATTGTAGCCTGTGCTTAATATCTACCAAAACACATTCTGGGTGTTCTCAACTTAATTTAATTATTTTTTGTATTAGAATGATGTGGCAGTGGACTTGCACAATGCTAACTTTTTGCCCTGTATTCAACAAAAACTATTCGCTAACAACTTTTTCAAATTGTGGTGCATTACATCTCATAATAGCAGTATAGAACATGTGAAAGCTACTCTATTAGTAAGCACCACTGATAATAACCACCTAAAATTTCCTACACTTCTAATTCTTTTATTCCCTTATTTTTTAATACTTTAGCTGCCAATAATCATCATGGACTTTATTACCAATGATGTTAGCTTGGCTATCAAGCAGGCTAACAGCAAGACATACCTAAAATGTTCATGGTGACAGAGGGTTGCTGTTCTCTTACTTCTTACTACTCACCTGTTACCTTTATTGTACTATTATTATATATGTATTGGAAATCATGACCTTCGAGCTATATGTGAGAAGACAGCACCCAAAAGGCAAAGCAACAGGCACTTCAGGAGCACTCTAGGAGAAGAAGAGAAATGCATGAGGATGGGAACAAGCACCCTTCCCCTTTCCTTCCCATATCTTAACTTCATTTTATTATTTTATTTAACATTTTAAATATATTCCTAGCATATAAATGCAAGGCAAAGTTCACCAAGCCACACACCTGCAAAACACCTACTACTCCCACAAACCCTGCTCCTATGCCTTCTTTCTCTCATTAATTAGTTTTTATACAAAACTCATTTTGCACAAATAATAAGAAACAGTAGTTCCTAATTCAAGGTGTCAGCCATTCTCTGAATTATAATAAATAAAATAAAAAAGAATAAAATAAAATAAAACAAAAAAGCCATGCACTTCAGGCTAAGACAAACAGCAGGTGCTACCACATTATGCGATAATGACTGTCTATAAATTGTCTTCTGAGAGAAAAGGGCAGGGAAAAAAACATTCTAGTAAAACCTACCCAGTGTGGGGGGAATAACTCATCTAAGGTAAGGTAAATATATATGTATGTATGTATATTTATATAGCTGTATACACACACATTGTTTTAATTCCCCTTCTTTTTTATTATCAAATGGAAAGGTGGGGAAGAAAGGTTAAACAAACTTAACAAGCTCACTAATAACCTCCAAGAAGAAATCTACATTAACTGACTGAAATGTATTGCCCCCTCTCTAAAGGGAATTTAGTGCAAACCAACTAACCATTGTCAACCTTGACTAAATAAATTACCCTTCACCTGCAGAATAAATAGAACCAAGGATTTTTTTTTTGTTTAATAAAACTTTTACATTAATATTACTGGGCAAAAACAAATACTGGTACTGTTACTTCACCAAATTGGAAAATAAACCATCCACCAACCTCATAAATATCCTCTGACTGGCCACACCCTTAAGAACCTCCCCCTTTCATGGCACAGTCAGACAAATTCTTCTGCCAGCAAAATCCATTTACAAATGAGAAAATGCCTTGGTGTCTTATTGAACGTACATGTATAAGACAACATTTGTGCATTCTGACACTATATGAATGGGTATGAACAATCAAATATGAGTGTGAATAGATGAGAGGTATGGAGGGAGTCACACATCGTTTGTCATAATGAGGAATTGCTAACTCCTAAAGAAAAAAAAGACAGTGAAATAACTGTAGAATGAATAAATAAAACTTATAAATTAAATCTGTAGTGACCCCTGCCTTTTTTAGATCTTCATCATCATCATCTTTTAGATGAAGTCATTGTGAGAAAAATTTCTGACAAGATGCGGCAATGGAACTTAAATATTTTGACCAGATCTTTAACGCAAGTTTAAGAAATGATTGCTATGCACTTTCAGAAAGAAGAAATGCATATGCTAGACTTTATTTAGCCACTGGGCTCATGTTTAAAGTTTCAGCTAAAATTATGACAGCACTATAGGATGACTAACAAGCATGAAGTAAGATATTTTATCTTCTGAATTTGGCTATACATTTGAAATGTATACCTGATAATTAACATTTTGAGCTGGGGGGTGCATTTTTAGCCTAATAAAAGGCAGGCCTTTCAGTGTGGTTGTGACAGATGTGTAACAGATAGTGAAGGTTGCTTGCAGTATTCTGTCGGTTACAGCTTCAAAATGTGAATCGCCACTTAACAGGGCATGTCTGGAAGGAAATGTGTTAAAATGTGTCATTGTTCACTCTAAGGATTTACGTATAATTATTCAGTGAACCCCATAATACCAACTACTATAATTTGCCTACTGATTCTACAAACAACTGTACCTTGTACTAAATATGATTCATTTAATATTGGAAAGAAAGCTCCTTCTGATGGCAGAAAACCAGCATGTGATATGTTCTACTGCTTTTATAATTACAGGCAAACATATTTTATGAACTTCATGCATTAATCGTTCAGGTTATGCATACTTGTGTTACTTTGATGTGATTTATGATAATTTGAGACCAGCTATATTAAATGGGCTATAAACTGAATAAATATAGGCAAGCTGATGTCAAAGTTCATTAGCCTGGTAAAATTCCTTAAGTCATTCTGTGCTAATTACACTGACATGACTGCTTACTTAAAATGCAAGAATTAAGTTATGTACTTTATTGTTCTGCTGCTTAAGGCTCTGAGCTATAAATTAGCTGATTTCTATAGTTAGGGGTACAGGGTATGATTCCTTCCACCTCCATTTGCTAATGGTGTGAACCTAAGCAAGTACTTAACCAGACAGTGCACCTGGGATGCCCTTGAAAAGGAACACATGTCCATTGGGCTCATATGATTAACAAATGTGAAAAATAAAATGAAAGACTGAAATTTAAATGACAGTAATGTATTTCTGGAAGATCAGTGTAAATTTACAGGGTGCAAGGCAATTGTTTTGTACCACAGGCTAGCTAATTCTAGAAGATCATATTCTATGCAGACAGCTATGAAGACACATACATGTTTTAAAAGACTGTATATTGTTGATGTTGAAACATTTAAGTTATCTTGCTGTGGCCTTGTTACACAGATGCATTTAGTCCTGACCACAACCCAAACATGTTAATTTCAGCTATCCGCCTAGACACTGGAATGTCAATGGTAAGGTAGATGACAATGAGTAGTCCATGTGGTTTCACTCATCCCATGGTGAAGTAGTCATTGTGTCCACTGCACCACTGACCTCTCTTGGAAGGCTAAGTTATTGCAGTGGCAGCAGCTATTGGGCAGAGGGCATGCACATTAACAACAGAAGTTAGTCCAGGTGGAGGTAAAGGTCTAATCATAGGCAAATCCCTTAGCCGTTGCATCCAGCTCTGTTTCCTAATTGCTGTTTTTGTGGGATTATGTGTGAGGGGAGTGGATTCTCACACATATGATATCACTGGCATCAGGCTCTCACCTATGCTGGGAAATAATTTGGCCTATAGGTTCCCATCTCAGTGAGAGAACAAATCATCTATAAAGTTAATGCCGTGACTGATGAGCAAATGAGCCATGTGTCATCTTAGTTTCAAGACCAAATGATTCAATGTAGTGTTATGGGGCCTGATGACAAAGATTAAGTATGAAAAAAATCTTCCTTGACTTGTAAAGCAGTACTGTAATGTTTCTACTCTCTGTCTGATGTAATAAGTGCTAGCAATGAAAACAATTCTGCTAGAGCTGCTATATTAAAAGGATTTTTAAGTAGCAGTTCAAGAGTTACACACAAGCTCTGTTTCTAAATGCTTTTCTCCACAATACATTGCTTAACTCCACTATGTGCACTGTGCCATAACATCTTACATTCATTTCATATTCTAATGTTGACACCCATGCTAGATTAATGCATTTTTCTCCCTCCCCTCCTCTCCTTTCTCGCTGTCATGTACCCTCTTCCAGCCATCTTCCTGTCACTTTTTATTCCACTTTTCCACCATCACAGTTCCCACCTCCATCCATTCTACTTTGTTCACTGTTCTAACTGTTCCACACTATCTTCCATAAAGGAAAAATGATCTTTGTAGTTACAAGGCAACTGAGCTGTGATGCCATTTCTGCCTTGGTAGTACCTTCCCTAAGGCCTTCAATCTCTTTTGAAGGAAGGCCAGGCCAGTCATACTAAGATAATTAATGAATACCCATCCTGTTTTCAAGCACCCTTTTAAAGGCCGACAATGTGTTACACTGCTTAACATGCAGATTTTCCCAGAGCAGTGGTAGGTACTGCATGATAAATGTGTCCCTCAAATATCTTATTCATTTGTTTGTGTATACATAGGTCACTAACCTTAATGATAGCTGGCCTGTTTGATTTATTGAGGTATTAGAGTTCAAATCCCACTAAGCCTTTGGCATGCAGAGCATATATGGACAAGGCATTTTGGTTTTCTTTAAATAATATCATTAGGTTGCATGGTTGTGTACTGACTTATGAAGTAATCTATACACGTGTTTTATTTTCAGAGTGAATTAACCCCTACAGTGCATAGGCCATGGAAAACTATACATTTCATCATTATCTACATTTCTTCAAGAATATACCATACACATTACTTTCCTAACCCTGATGGATGTGTGATTCCCTTGCAATGATCATAGAAAGATAAAACATGTAAGCATTATCTTAGATGTTCGGTAGTAAGCGTTTGCGTGCAGTACTTCTTGACTGAGTTAGAAAAATGTAAATCAATGAAGTCACCATGCATTTGATATGATTATTATAAGCACACTGGATATACAGCAAACATGGAGATGTAATCCCTACACTGTGGCATAGCTAATGGATTAGCACCATAGGTGGTATCAGTAACTGCTCTCTTACCTGCTTTGTGTTTTTATGTTTGAATCCACAGCAGTCTTTTAATCCTTGCCATGATCAGTTTGCTATTTATTATACACTGAGACATGCCCCCAGATTCTCAAAAGCGGTGTATGTGATTAATGTAAGAGGAAAATTTGCCAATATGGCGGCCGAGCCATCCACGTACATGCTCGTTTGACATGTGCGAGCACTCTAGCACTAGTGCTGCATGTTCCCAGCCCCCGTATGCAAACTACCCCATTTGCAGGTGAAAACCATGCAAATGGGGTAAATCTGCCATCCAAGAAGCAGGAATCAGGGTGTGCAGGACTAGCGAAATATGCAGAAATGTACTCAATTAGCAACCGGGTACGGTACTACAAAATCCAAAACGGGGACAAGACAGCCCCAAATAAAGGCTGCATATCATTGAGGAAGCATGCCAATGGACAAGTAGAAGGACATTGGCATTGCAAACAATGCAAAACATGCAAAATACAACTTTTATTATATGTCCGCTGATCACGGCCGTTGAAGCATAGGGCAGCGGCACGCAAACGGGATCCTTGAGGAAATAAGAAAATAAACCTAAAAAAAGCAGTCTATCTAAAGTCAGTATTCTGCCATGGAAGTCAATGGCAGGCAAAAGACAACCTGGCCAGTGAATAGTGGTTGCTAAGGGGGGGAGGCACAGTGTGACACATGTAACTAGGCATTAGCAGGCAATGAGGGGAAGGATAATGAATCCTGGTTTTCCCCAGCATGTGAGGCAGATCCCAACAGTGTAAGAGTATGAATAGCTGAATGCATGACTAGGAGGTAGGTGACATCATGGTGGGTGTGTCAGGCATACTGTCAGCAGATTGGAGCCCTGTGGCTTGGGGTTGCATCCAGCTTAGCACAGCGAAGCCAGCGGGTGTGTCTAACCCTGCCCAGCATGTATGATAAAGTGTAAGCGGGTGTGCGCGCACCAGATCTACAGGAAGATAAAGGGAGTGAACCCAGAAAATAGGAGCAGTGTGCACATTGGAGTACACTGATTGCGTGGCATGCCCCTGGGCTGAAACAGAAGGGCAATGGGAAGGGAAAACAGCAGTAGGAAGTTAATCAAGGGGTACTAGGTTCTCTGCCAGATGAAACATATAGGAACCAGCCAATTACAAAGGCAGGAGACTAGCTCAGCCCAAAACGCCACTATAAACTATGCAAACACCTACCCTTCTGGTTTTTCCCACACCCTACACCACCGGTGCAAACAAGCGGGGAACATTTAACACTCACAACAGTAAAATGTTAGGGGCTGCTATAGCTATCATACAAGTTCTGGAAGAGGCTGAGGGTGGTGAGGATGTGAATGCTGCTGACCAACCCACAGCGAGGAGACAGAGAAGAGTGTACAGACCCAAGGTAACCTACCAAGGGCTACATGAGGTGGAGATAGTGGAGTGCTATAGGATGGACAGGGACCTCCTACAGAAAATTGTTGAGCTGTGCCGGCCATGCCTGACACACAGAACTAACAGAGGGGAACCCATCCCAGTGGAAATGAAGGTATGTGTAGGCCTAAGAATACTAGCTACAGGTACCTTCCAAAAGCCAACTGGGGATATGATGGGGATCTCACAGGCATCAGCATCCATGGTACACCATCAGTTCCTGGATGCCATGGCAGCACATGTCGGTGAGCATGTATATTTCCCCCTCACCCGTGAGGCGTTAGCCAACAATATGCGTCTCTTCCACCAAATAGCAGAATACCCTGAGGTAGTGGGTGCAATAGACTGCACGCAAATAACCATCAAAGCACCACCTGGTGAGCAGGGTAGGGTCTACATCAAACGCAAGGTCTTCCTCTCCCTCAACTGCCTGGTCCTGTGTGATGCCCAGGGCATAATACTGAATGTGTGTGCTGGCTGCCCTGGAAGTTATCACGATTCCCACATCTGGCATATGATGCAGCCATACCAAAAATTTGCCAATGGGGACATCCCACATGGTCACCTAGTGGGGGATGCTGGATAAGCACTGGAGCCATGGCTGATGACAGCCATCAGAAATGCGCACACACACCCGAACAAGAACTCCATAATGATGCACATGCACAAACAAGAATCATAATATAGCGTGTGTTGGGGATGCTCAAGTCATGGTTCCAATGCCTGGACACATCCGGTAGAGCCTTGCAGTACTCACCAACTACATGTACTTAAATCATCCTTGTATGTCCCATACTACACAATATGATCCTGCGGAAACAGCTGCAGCAGGAGCAGCAAGGGGCAGGGCCAGATAGCCCCTCACCAATGCCAAGGCCTACACAGGCACAGAGTGAATTGGAGGAACAACAACCTGAGCCTGTCCCAATAGGCAGAAGGAGGCATGCCCAGTATGCCTTGGCCCTGGCAAAGAAGCAATGCATAGCACATATTCTGACATGGGAGGGACCCAGGGAATAGCACCTCTCTCTGACTCTCACATACAAGTAAAAGGGATGCCAAATATTACACTACCTGTGCCTAACCATGCGTAGGCAGTGTACTATGTGCATCTGGCATAGGCAGCCCTGCAGCACCACCCTCAATATTGGGACACCCACAAAATAAGGGACTCACACATGCCAGTCAGTAGGGGGGGGGAGTCACATACCCAACAACAGTCACAGGCAGCAGGCCAGGTGTAGACAAACACAAACAAATGCCGTACTATGGTTCTGAATGAGGGGTATGGGTAACCACCCCCCTCCAGGCCTACATGGACAGACTACAGCAGGCCAGGTAGTGGGATGTCAGTTGTGATGGCTAGGAAGTCAGAAACTAATGTGTATGTAATCAAAAGATAAGAAAGGTAGTAAAAGTAGTGTGGCTTAGCCAGAACGATAGGTAAGACTATTGACTGAAATGGACTACAGGACATACCAGTACTGTCCTACCAAATGTGTACAACTGTCAGGTGTGCCCCCCCATCCTACATAGAAATATAGTAACAGTCAGGTGCCCCCCCCAATCCTGTGTGAAACATAGAAATAGTCAGCTGATCCCCCCACTATGCAGACATGTTGCAACAGTCAATGCCAAATGATCGGTGGATAGCCTGCAGACACAGCATGCTACCTGTCAGTGTACAACACAAAGGTCAGCAGTGCAGTACAAACCACCAGACATGATCCACACATGCAAAACAGATGGCCTTACTGGGCATGCTCACACACACACAGAAATGAAGGCAATGTCAGTCATCAACATACTGAAAGGTCATACTGGGCATGCTCACACACCTAAACACATGAAGGCTGTGTATGCAAACACCAGTGGACCAGACACATCTGGCAGTTGCAATTGTTAGTGCAGACACATGTCAGTATGCACCACTCACGGCTTGCACACACAGTGGATAGGAATACAGACATATATGTAAGGACAACACACCATAATAAACAAAAGGTAGATGGATATAGATGTGTGGAAGAGGGTGACTGTGACAAGGAGCCATCCATGCTTGTCCCACCCAGCACACAGCCAAAGGGCCCAAAACACATCAGGTGCAGATGTCACACACTGCAGTTACTAGCGACCAGTACCTGTCAGCACCACAGACTATGTGGTCCACGTGCCAGCTGTGCAACATGGCTGTACAAGGACATAGTCATCTAGTAGCCCTATACATGTACCTGTGACATATGACCCCATGTGTGGCAGCTTATGGCGTGTCACCCCTACATGAATGGTTTATTGGCCATGCACACACCACCCACCCCATAGCGCTACTCTGACAAGCCTGTAGAGGATATCCAATGTGAAATACACCTTTGGGAGAATTGTTACCCTGTAACCTCTGTGGCGCATCCCATAACTGCGTACTGCTGTAGTGTAATAAACTAGTTAGGCCAGAGTTCTAACCCCAGACATGGCAACTGTGTGTGTGAGTGTGTGTCAGAGTATGTGTGTGTCTGTCTTTCACTGACTGTGTAGAAAACAATGCCTTTTAGGCTACTCACACCCCTTACTATTCACATACCCACCTTTGGCAAGGCTGCTGATGTCACCCACCCCTGGGAAGTCTGTAGCACATGCTGTAACTGTGTACTGCTGTAGTGTGATAATATAGTTAGGTAGGAAGTCAAACCCCAGATGTAGCAACTGTGCTTGTGTGCGTGTCTATTTGTCACTGACTGTGTAGAGAGCAATGCTGTTAGGGTATTTATACCCCTTACATTTCACATACCCAACTTTGGCAAGGCTGCTGTCACCCACCTAGAAATACACCCCTGGGAAGACTTTAGCCCAGTAAACTCTGTAGCGCATCCCATACCTGCATACCACTGTAGTGTGATAAACTAGTTAGGTAGGAGTTCCAATCCCAAACCTAGCAGCTGTGTGTGTGAGTGTGTTGGTGTGCATGTCTGACTGCGTAGAAAGCAATGCTTTTAAGGCTACTCACACCCCTTAAAATTCAAATACCCACCTTTGGCAAGGCTGCTGATGTCATGCACCTTGAAATACATCTCTAGGATGATCACAGCCCAGTAATCTCCGTAGCGCATCCTGTAACAGCATATAGCCATAGTGTGATTAAGGAGTTAGTTGAGAGTTCTAACCCCAGACCTGCCACATGTGTGTATGTGTGCATGTTTGACTGTGTAGAGAGCAATGCTTTTAGGGTACTCACACCCCTTACATTTCACATACCCAACTTTGGCAAGGCTGCTGATGTCACCCACCTAGAAATACACCCCTGTGAAGACTGTAGACCAGTAAACTCTGTAACGCATCCCGTAACTGCGTACTGCTGTAATGTGATAAACTAGTTAGATAGGAGTTCCATCCCCCAACCTGACAACTGTGTGTGTGAGTGTGTGTCTGTGTGCATGTCTGACTGTGTAAAGCGCAATGCTTTTAGGGTACTCACACCCCTTACATTTCACATACCCACCTTTGGCAAGGCTACCGATGTCACTCGCCTAGAAATACACCTCTGGGAAGTTTGTAGACCACTAATCACTGTAGCACATCCTATAACTGCAAACTGCTGTATTGTGAATTAGAACTGTGGTAGGGTTCCATCCCCACACATAACAGTTCTGGATGTATTGTGTGGATCACTGTCTATGTAGGAGATCAATGCATTTTAGGCTAGTCTCTCTCAGTCATTTCAAATGCCCTACTTTGGCAATCCTGCTGATGTCAGTCATTGTGAAATACACTTTTGGGGAAGCTCTACTCCAGTAATATCCATGGTGCGTACTATAACTGTGTAGTGTAATGCACTAGTTAGGAAGGGGTTCTACTCCCAAACATGACAGGTGTGTATCTGCATGTGTGTGTGTGTGTGTGTGTGTGTTTGTAACCCGTATCCTGTGTAGAGGTGATTGTGACTGTGTGACACCTGTGGCCAATGTGGAGTGGGTTTTGTATATTTCTTATATGGTGGCCATACTATATATCACAATGTCCACCATACAGGGATAACACATGTGATATGGCTAAGAGGCTGGGTTGCAAAGTCATACCCAAACATGTGACATCAAAGCCAGACAATCACAGTTATCAACCCCAGTATAACCCAGAGCACACTCTCAACCCATGTGTCATACACACACACACACACACACACACACACACACACACACATGCCTAGGTGACAGCAAATATGTGGGTAGTACACTGCCTATTGGCCACTGATAGTAACTATGGAGTGACAGCAGTGGGCCACAGAGAGCATGTCACCCTGTCCATCTGTCCAATATGCACATACGTGCAGACAGTACACCTCCCCCATGTTCTTCAATGGACACCTGCACCACCTGTGGTGCCATCACATGTGATCCACAATGGACAGACCATGCCTGATAATATGCCCATATGGACAGATACAATTGACACCAGGGAATGCTGATAGCATGCACTCATGCACCTTAAAATACACCTCTAGGATGACCACAGCCCAGTAATCTCGGTAGCACATCCTATAACAGCATGCAGGGTAAAGCTGCTGGCCATTACCAGTTCCCACCACAGGTGGGCAGGACTGGCACATCTGATGATAATCTGTGTTCACAACATGGGCTGGACACTCCAGGTACAGTTCCCACATGTCACTATACATGCACGTGGGAGGTGTGCACATCCCAGATGCCGTCCATGTCATGGACAAAGGAACACAGACATGGCAAGCGATGCGCAGCATTGGCCACACACAATAGTCACCCAGGTGACCGGATGAGGGATACAATACCTGCCTGTGTGGGTAAATGCAGACTTTACATCCCTGAGCCACAATGCAGACTGTCATGTGGCCTGATACCAAGGTACCCCCATCGCCTAGCTTTGGACAGCCATCTGGTGCAGTCGAACACCACACACCTGTGCAGACATTCACTCATGCATGTCAGTACTGGCATCCTCTGTGTTTGTGTGTGTGTTATATGCTGCATATGTTCACATCCACACTTCCTACAACCCCCATGCACATACTGCAGCATGCTGTCTTACGTCAGATGCCTTCCCATACCCTTTGCCCATACAGCCCCTGCATGACCTGTGTGGTGCATGGGATACCTACACAGTGATGTGATGTGGCAATCCCACAACCGATGAGTTGTACACCTGGCCCTGCCACGTGTGTCAATGTGTGTGTGTCCTTGTGAGAGTGTTGCTGTGTTGACACTGGCACCTGTTCATGTCGACAGGCACGTGTATGTCACCTACCATACAGCTATTGTATCCCTGTTGGAGATGTCACTCACCATCACATATATGTTCTGAGTGCTCCCCAACAGGTAACCCATGTGGCACATCCAATAATTGCATCTAACTGTGTTAGCACTACATAGTTTTCAGGGGTTTCATACCCTGTGCTGCTAGGTATATGACACTAACATGCTTCAGTTTTACCCTCCCACCCCTCCCTGACATGTATTTGTCTCTGTCTGCGTCCCCCACCCCCTCTCAGGTGGACATGGAGACCTACACCTGCTTTGCTTAGGCAGCAGCATGTGTAATGTAAGTGGTGCTCATGACCAGCTGATGGCCTATGCACGAATCACAGCCCTCCCCTAGCTGATTGCATGTGAAACAGCTGTGGTAACATTCCCATAGCCAATTGTATGGAAACACACTCCATTACCTAGGAACATCATGGTGGTGTTGGCCCTTTTCAGCCACTGTGAGCAGGAACTAGATTTGTCATGTGGCATACAGCATCACAGATAGATGGTGGTATACCTCTTACAACATACACTGTGCAACAAACAGGAGGGGGATGTGCCTGACCTGACTACAGACTGTAAGTGCCGCTATACTGCATTTGGAGTAATGTTGCTTTAACAGTGTTTTTGTGGATATGGCTGTTGTACATGTTGCAATACCTGCCATGTCAGTTCCATGTTTATGGGGAATCCACATCTGCAGGGTCATCTGCAGCCTGGGCAGTGTTGTGTCCGTGGTTGCATGTGTCACCCATGGAGCATCCAGCTGTTGACTGCAGAAGGTAGTGTGAGGACTGCAGTCAGTAGATGGAGAAAGCCATGATAGTCACAGACCTCATATCCCTCAAAGGACATATGTTGCAATAGCCCTATAACAACAGTAAATGTATGTGGTTATCATAGCAACATGTCAATATTGGCCCTGTGTATGTGCTTCCAGCCACACTTCTGTCAACCTTGAAGTGGTACATATGTGCTGTACATCATAATTTGTGGCATCATATCTGAGAACAAGCCACTGATACCTATGGTGAATGTTGACAGTGTGTGTAGTGTTGATATGTACCTTACCCTGTGTACAGACTGTGGTAGATGACATTGTTCTAGTTCCCATACTATCAGATGTTACATGCTGCACATCTGTATGGTACTCTAGTGGCATACATGTTTGTAGGGCTATAAACACATGTGTCCCATACCACAGACAGCCACCAGACCAAACTGTGTAGCAGGCCAGTATATGTAGGGTCAGTCTGTGAGCGGCACATATGAAGATGGTGTAGAACACATAGTCCATATACTGTAATACCATGCTAGCTAACCATATGTGGCTGTGTTCACATTGGTTGTGGATATGCACTTTCACACAAGTGTATCTTATCCTGTGCTGTGACATGCCTGTTGAGCCTGCTTTATATGCAGGTACATGTGCATTCCCCCTTAGGAGATGTAGGCCAGTATTGAGCCAGTCTGCCTGCAGCCTGCACAGTGCATTGTGAAATGCCTAGCAGCTGAGTGTACCTACCCAGTGGGATGTCATGTGCAGATACTAGCCAGATGTCCCACTGCCTGCCCGCCTTTAACAGTCATGTATGTCAGACAGGGCAGTGGGATGCAGTGCAGATGTATGTCAATGCCTATTGGGTAGTATGTGGCCATGGCACCCCTGTACCAGCGGTCATACCATGTCAGGCCAGGCAGGGGTGTGTGAATGCATGATCTATTGTGGACATTATATACCATTCATTATGTGTTATACCCATCTAGATGGTCATCTACATCCATATTGTCAGGCATGGTACACATGTGTAGCACTAAGGGCTTATGTGTATACCTCTGGACTATACAGACTGTGTCAGATCCTCCACATATATTGGCCAATATCTCTGCTGCAGTCCACAGCGGCATTACGTGCTAGCAGCGGTACTGTACAATGATGTCCTTTGGACGTCTTTTAGTAACCAATGGCACACATGTTACAAGCAGATGTGACCTCCCACACACACCATGTCTGTGAAGATAATCCCAATGGCAGTAGCAATAATCTACTAGTATACCTGCTATACATACCTGACATCCCCAGCAACTACGACACTGGGAACATACGGGCTGGGGTTGGCCTACACTTCATGGCGAGGACATATGGTGGGTATATATGTACATATACTTATCCAGATAGCCAGATATACATGATTACACATGTGTGCTACACCCAATTAACACTGTCATGGCAACCACCTACTATAGATCCCCACATCATGTGTGCGTGGTCCCATTACATCTCCTGTGTGATGGACATCCATCCTGTGTGTGGGCAGCAGTGCTACTGACAGCATGTAGCAATACCCCTAGCAGGAGAACCGGCACACTCAGGGCAGCCACATATTTGTAGAAGGATCAGGAACTAAAGATAGACTGTGAGTAGAGTTATGTTATGCTTTGTATAGTACTGGTGTTACAGGGTGTGGGTGTACATACTAGTTTGCCATGGAATCCAGTCCATCTGCATAGCACACAGCTGTGGGCCCATCCTCAGGCTGGCCAGAGCTATGCCTATCATATCTTGTCTGCCCACCACACAGTCTTGTGTCAGATATGACACTGGCAGTGTGTGTGTGTTGCATGTTACCAGTACATAGCTACATCCATGATTGTCTCTACCATCAATTCCCTGACTAAGGGTATGTTACAGACTATCCTGTAACACCAGCAGCTTGTGTAGTGTATGTTAGCAGTTGTCCACATAAGGGCTTGTATTCCAGCCTCTGTCCATCACCTACATCCCAAGCTTTGCACATATGTCATGATGTCGGTGGTTGATCCATAGTGGGCCAGGAGTATAACACACTGCCATTGCTGCCATCAGTCCACTGCCATTGTAACTCCCACACATATGGTGGGGCTGGGGCCATATATGTGTGGGCGTCACCTACACAATACATGTGTGCTCTTATGCAATGCAGAGCCCAGTGCATGTAACAGTAGTATATAGCCCTGTATTATTGTGTCTGGGGGAGCACCATAAATTACCTAGGCTGTTACAAAATGTGGGGGTATCAGGGCTGAGCTGCCTTAAGGTATCTGGATGTACAATACCATATACTTCACCTATATATACATTACTGACATGGATCTGGGTAATGCAGGACTACTTCCCTCTGCCATACAAACTGTTCTGTTTGTTGGTGTGCTCATGATGGTGTCAGTTATGCCATGTTATGTAGCAGTTACAACCCATGTGGTAATATGACGTCTATACCACCTACTGAGTTTGTACAGTGTGTAGATAGAGGCAGCTGAATTACAAACCTGCATTATATACTGTTGATTGTTAGGTATCCTGTGGCCCAGTGTGTCTTTCCTATTGTACAATGTGAATCGCATGGCCTGGACAGCAACAGATGTGAACCTTTCCAGACTCCTGTATGACTGTAACTGGTCCACTGTAGCATCACTCCATTGATATAGTTGTCAGTGTCTGAACAGCTATATGGCATGGCATGTAGAACTGTAATAGTACACAATTAAAGGTTTCCATGTCTGCAAACCTGTGGGTGGTGGTTTACCTATGACCTCTCTGTGGGTGTATGCTACAGGCAATGCTTGTCATTTGTATGGGTGGCACATACAGTGTCCAGTCATTCAGGGGTCAACTGTAGGCATAGTGGCTGTTCCATAGTGTGTGCACCTTCCAGTTATGTATCTTACTGTACATATAACTGTGTATGTGTAGTCACATGTATATGTATCTCTCTCGCTCTCTCTCTCTCTCTAGATATATATATATTCTCTCTCTCTATATATATATATATATATATATATATATATATATATATATATATATATATATATAAATATATATACCTGTATCTGCATATCTGTGTCTGTATATCTGTATCCTGGGAATGTTGATGGCTTCCACATAATACATTACCCATGGGAGCCAGACTGTACTGCATGATATGTTACCAATATCAGCCTGACATCATACAGGTGGGATGGAGTACAGGTAACATCGTGTGCCCATGCTGTCACAGGCCCTGGTTATAGGATCACCAACACTTGGTAGTGTATTGCAGGGCAGATGTGTTTGGCTGTGGGGATGCCTATTTGTACAACTCATATAGTGTGTGGTGCTTCTCAACCCCATTAACGTAACATGTAGCCTGTTACACTACTCTCCCTAACAGCTACATGTGCCTTGCAGTACCAGCACAACAGTGTTGGACCAATGGGTCAGTAGGCATGGGAATCCCATTGAGGCCTGCCATATGTGTGTATGTGTGCATATCTGAGGGTACACCATTCCGAGGCCACATACTCCTATTAAAATATACATTGCCACACAGTAGTACAGATATTGTTGTTGTTGCCCATAGGTGTGGCAATGCAATGCAACACCCTACTATGCCTGTGGCATGTGCATCACATGCATATCCCTGTGGTACCACTGTTGTGATATACAATGGCTTGTTTTGGCATTGTGCCCAATGTGCGATAGTAGGTATGTCAGAGTATCAAGTTGGGATCCAATGTATACAATATCCAGTGGGGGATGTGAGTGCTGTGTATACTGTCTTTACACCATGGTACACCTGGTATATGGCCCGCATATCACTCTCTGGTGGCCACTGTCACCATCATCCATACAGTTAACAGATAACAGAATACAGCCCAGTTACACGTGCTGTGTGCAGCCTACCTGTAATACATTGGATACACAGACTAGTTAGTTAGCAACAATACAACCAGGTCTCTAAGATGTATGTGTACCTGTTATGTGTCAGTCAATGTGTATATGATGGTATTACACACTATGTATTCTCCATATACAAACATTACATCCCCCATTACCATATAGTACGTGTCTGTGGATGGTCTGCATGTAACATGTGACCTGATATACACCTCACCCTACAGATGGTGTTGTGTGTGCAATGACAGCTGCACAGTTCAGTAGCACTACATACCTGGGTAGGGGTCCAGACACAGTGTTGCCAAGTAAGGATGTGTGTGTATGTGGATGGGTTGACATAAGGGTGCAGATTATACCTGTACCAGCAGGCCACAGGTCAATTTTGCATGGCCAATAACTGTTATACATACCTGTGGCATGTGTGAAACTGTACACCAGATATGTCACGGCCATGGTGTCAGCACACTGCCATACTCTTGTGGAATATGACTGCAGACCATCCTCCTGCTAACACATGTACGCCTACAGCACAAATGATAACAGCATGGGGATAACAGTTGGTGTTACCAACAGTGGAGATGCATCATAGCTGCATGGCTACATTACCTGACATGTATGCAGTACACATTACCCCTGACTACATTCTACACTGCAGTACATTGCAGCACTCTATTACAGTCACCGTGTGCATCAGAACCATATTAGCCTGTCTCTGCATCCATGTTATGGATGACAGGGATGTGGTACAGGTATTATCATATGCACAGGGTGTGTGAAAGTCATCTTAGTTGCATGGCTACACTACCTGATATGTATGCAGTACACATTACCCCTGACTAAATTCTACACTGCAGTACATTGCAGCACTCTATTACAGTCACCGTGTGCATCAGAACCATATTAGCCTGTCCCTGCATCGATGTTACATCTGCCGATGTGGTGGCCTTCCGGACATCTGACTATGCCGACTGTGACTGAACACATTTGGCATGGACACCACACTTTCCTGGTCATTGCCACCAAGCACCAACTGTCCCTCTGCTATGGCCACATGTGATGGGGTTTGTAGGGGCACTGTAACTGTATGCGGGCTTGGGGTGGCTAGAAGAGTGATGACACATATTGGTGCAGTGTCGGCCTCTGACAACCCTACCTGTGCCTCACCTGTACCATCATCATCATTGGTGTCTATAGGGACACCTACCTCAGTTTGCGTGCAGGAGGGACCCTGATCCACCTCGCCACCTGTGGGGGAAACAAATACACACTTTAAGACCTGTACAGCATTGCATAACAGTACACACACTCACACACTCACACTGACAACTACCTTACTACCTCACATTCCCTGGGTTTACAGACAGTCCCACATTCAGTTACATATGTTCCCCATCTTGCATGGCACTTGCTAATATACACACATTACTACTGCCCATTAACATATCATTCTTCTCCATGTCTACACGTGTGGTTACAACATCTGACCTGTTATTTCATCACCTCCCTGACTTGGGTGGAGTAGGTTGTACATGGCCTCACTGCTGTCATCCTGTATTACCCTGTGTATGGGCAGTAAAGGTGTACAAGGCCCCAATATGGTTGAGGCTGCTACATTCACTACATATGTCACACACCAGACCCTCATACTACAGTCTTGCTCAGTCCATGTCACATCTGCTGCACAAGCACCCCATCATGCGGACAACAATACTACCTGGATACAATCACTGATGTGCTGTGGTAATTCCTTATTGCATTTGTAGTGCTGCATATGTGGGTAGCCAGTTACTTATCTGCTGCTGGCAATATGATGTGTATACCTGGTATGTACTTCACCTCCCAATGCATGCTCCATGCTACAGACCTTGTTATGCTATCAGCTGTCCTGTGTTCACATACCAGACAGGTTGTCCTGGAGTCCCATGTCTCACTCCATGTATATGTACAGCACAATCCCAAGGAGAAGTACTGCCATGTGGTCATTCCCACTATTGCCTGTGCATACATGCACACACACACACACACACACACACACACACACACACACACACACACACACACACACACATGCACACACACATGTGCACACACATCTGACATGCATCGTCCACACTCCACTAGATTGCACTTACAAACACAATTGACACACACACACAATCCCACACTCCTACATGTGGATTTGCACAACATTTGTACACACAGTCCTCCCATTACCCTTCTGTCAACATGCATTACATATGGTGTTCAACAGCATGCAGTGCAACTATAGTCACTTCATGCTAGCGGCAGTATACATGTGTGTGAGGCATGGGCTGTGTTGGTAGGTGATGGCCTTTCCCCTTGTTAACACTGCACCCATGTATGAAGTGTTACTGTGGACCTGTTCTGCACCCTGCCATGTACTGTGCACCATACCTCACAGGTGTAGAAACCATTGCTGCATATGTAGTACTGTGTCGGTTATGTCAGCTCAACTGCTCACAGCCCCTATGTGTTATAGCAACTCATACCTAAGATGATATGTGAACAGCTATCATTTGTGAATGTCTGCTGTCTGCATTACAGATCACAACATCAGCAGTGCATGTATGGCCAGCACAAGACTATTACACTGAAAACCAGTAGACCTTACCATGGCTGTGGGGGTGCCTTACACATGTCCCAGACCTCTGCATGGTTGCAAGGTCTACTCATGTGCACATCCCTTGGAGTGCACACACTGCTGTCACTAATGCTGTGGGGTCAGGGTTATGTTTGCCACATTTACTTAACCTGATTATGTGCAGCTGCAGCCATGGTGGTGTTGATTCCCACATGTCCCTACTATAGGCTGTGTGCCCTGCCATACTTCACATCCCTGTGGACACATTGCACATTGACAGGATGTTAGTTATCTTGCATGTGTCTGTTGTACCCTTCCAATACCCCAGCATGGTTTCTACTGTGATGCAGTGCATTTCACAGCAACAAAATGTGAACGTGTACAGCATGCAGTATGGGTAGGTGTGTTAGATGTGTGCATGGGATATTCCAAAGCTATTGGATGCCCAGTGTATCATCATGCATGAACACGAACCATACTCACCAGCTACGGGCTGCTGCCATGGTGGTATCCTGGAGGGACCTACATAGGAGTGTGTGAAAGTTGATGTCAGTGGCCACAGCTGTGGAATTCATAAAAAGGTGGCTCCAGCATTATGTTACATCAACAGTAGAATTCCACAATATTACAGCTTATACACAACTGTTTATTACTGCTACACAGCAGCAGACTCTGTATATGACATCTCAGATTTGCATGAAGTACCTGTACAGATGCAGATGCATACACAAAAGTGGTGTACCAATGCACCATGGGGCCTTACCTGCACGGTCCTCAGCTGGTGTGTCATTGGCACCCACCTCCAAAATGGGCCCTGCCAGGTATTGTTGCTGCAGGCGGCCAGGTGCCACAAGGCTGCTGAGAAGCTCCTCCACACGGGTGAGGGGTGGATGGGCGGGTTGTCCCCCCCATTGTGAGGTGGTCCTCCCTTACGGCAGCTGCACGCTGATGTACATGGTGAAGCAGGTCGGTGGAATGATGCCGGACCTGCTCATACCTGCGGTTATGCAGTCCGACATTATTGACCCTGTGGACTAGCTCGTTCCACAGGGCCGTCCTCTCCTGCTGGTCTTGGGCTGTCTGCTCAAACAGCAGTTCATAGTGCTGTACCAAGTGGTCGATAATAACCTCTGTCTCAGCGGCGCTGTATGCGGGCAGACAGTTATGTGACATGTTCCCTGGAAGACATAAAGATGGAAACAGGTCTGAGCCACCAATACAGCAGGGTTACCATAGTTCTTAATACACATATTTGTATCCCCTCACCATATCAGCTACAACAATCCATTCACAGAATGCAATTGTTTTGTCAGCTGCTTACCTACCATTGGGACATATGTTGTATTATACCAAGCTTTGTGCTATGTGTATGTGCCACGCTTTGTGCTATGTGTTTTTAGCTATGCTCCCTGTGGGGACACTTATCTTTGCTGGCCTGTTACAGACTATTTCACCTGCATGCCATTGTCAATGCCACTTTATATATGTGTATAAATAGGGTCTATATTAGAACATCGAAGTTTCAAAACTTTGAATGTTCTAATATCGACCCCTATTCAGCAAAAGCTGAAAATATCGAAGCAACAGAAAACCAATTTTTTTCCTGGGGAAAGAATTCAGTTGTCCATTTCTGTTGCTTCAGTATTTTCAGCGCTGTGGTGGAAAGTTACGGGTCGGTTTCAGGTAAGTGTGCGATTGAGTGGGGGTTAGGTTAGTTATGGTTAGGGTGTGGGTAAGGTATGTGTGTGATTGTGTGGACGTGAGGGTTAGGGTGGGTTAGGTGAGTTAGAGTTAGGGCACAGGTCAGTTAAGTGTGTGATTGTGTGGAAATGAGGGTTAGGGCAGGGTAGGTGAGTTAGGGTTAGGGCATGGGTGAGGTGAGTGTGTGATAGTGATTGACCTTAGGGTTAGGGTTTGGGTTAAGGTAAGTGGATAGTTAGAGGTGTGTGTATAGTTTAGTGTAGGGTAGGTGTAAGATTTTAGGTGTATGTGTGTGGATTGCTGTTTGTTTGGTGTGCTTGTGTTGTGTGTATGTGTTTTGGAACTGCAAATTTTTTTCCCTAGGAAAAAATTTGCTGTTCTGTATGTTCGATGTTTTCAGCTTTCGCTGAATAGGGGTTGATATTAGAACATTCGAAGTTTTGAAACTTCGATGTTGTAATATAGACCCTATAAATATACATCTATGTACATATAAGTGTAGATATATGTTGTACGTTGTTGATATACCTATGTCTATATGAGTGTCTGTGTATCTGTACGCATACATGTCACATTCTGTATCACAAAGATATTTATCTATATGTGGAGTGCATACAGACATCTGGTCCGCATTCTGTAACTGTCTTTCATTCACAGCTGCACTGTTCTGCCTTGCTGCAATACAGACAGGTGTCATATGTGAACACAGACTAACATTAGGGTGGTATATATGGTGTGAGATTGTTGGTACACCTATTATACACCTATGGCATTTGTGCATGGTACATTACACATTGACATGACTGTCCTGCAAGTGGTGTGCTCTGACACCCATGTGTCTATCATGACGGCAGTACTTCCACCACCAGCTATTGTCCACACTAACATAACACACACAGATATTATGTCTGACATCTTTGTCATTCATTGCTGATCTGCACAGTTAGCAGGTATGTCCCACTGCTTACAGGGACAGGCAGTATTGTCCAGAGCAGTTGTTTAGTGGAACATCATTACAGAGACAACTACAGATGGCACATATCAAACATTCAACATCATATATCCCATTAACCTGTACCACATACTACATTAAATTACATACAGTTATGTTATATATACCTTTTGTTTTTAGGACGGGTGTGATGCCTTCCCGGTTTTGGCTTGTAGGTTTTCTTTTTTCCCACTGTGTGTGTGTTTCGTTTTATCTTTTTTTTTTTCCCCCTCTCTCTCTCTCTCCCTCTCTACTAGAGTGATTTAGTTGGTTTGATTGGATTGCAGCATGACTTTTGTAGGTGATGCACATTATCAGGTGATGGGCTCTGCACCAATCAGTGTGCAACAGTTGCTAACTGTGTGCAGCCTGCTGTGCAGTGATTCAGTTAACCATTGTCATGGCAACTCAATACTATAAAATTGCTGACTCATGTGGGTGTTGTCCCTTCACCTTTCCAGTATGGAGGACATCCATCCTGAATATGGGCAGCAGTGTTACAGATGGCAGGGTTCAGTACCTATTACAGCAAAGCTTGCAGACACAGGCCAACTACACAATCATAAGAAGTTCCAGACATACAGAGCGAGTAGTGTTGTTATGTGCATTGTATATTGCTGGTCTTGCAGTGTTTGCGTGTACATAGTAGTTTAGAATGGAATGCAGTCTGTCTTCATAGCTCTCAACTGTGGGCCTATCCACATGATGGCCAGTGGATTGTCTGTTTGCTTTTGCCTATGCATCACACAGGTCTTGTCCTAGATATATCCCTGGCAATCTGTCTGTTGCGTGCTATCAGTACATGGCTGCATCCATTTGTGTTTCTGATGTGTTATTCCTGCATAAGGGTATGTTGCAACAAATCCTGTAACACCATCAATTTGCAGGGTGTGTAACAGCAATATTGTGAGTATGGCTTTGTGTTCCTGCCTCTGTCCTTCACATATATGGCTGGCTTTGTCCTGCTGTGATACAGTTAGGGGTTGTTCGGTAATGGCCTATCATTATTTACTGCTAGCATTCTTGCTATCATCCCAGTCATATCTTGGACTCCCACAACATTTGTTGGTAAGGGTCCATACATGTGACAGATACATAGACATTACCACAGGTAATAAATGTCCCCCTAGGCCTTGACTACAGGGTGTAACTGGAGGCTGCTGAATTACATCTGTTATTGTTTATTGTTACTTATCTTGACGGCAAATCCTTTGTCTACAGTTGTACAAATTGAAGGGCTTGGCCTGGACAGCATCATATGTTATATATCCACACTGTCTGCATCTACTGTTTTGTGTGGGCCTTGCATTCCTCACTGATTAAATAAGTCCAAAATCCATGTGCTGTAAGTAACAGCATACATTATTATAAAATACACCAATAAATGTTGTCTGTGTATACATACCTGTGTGTCATCTCATGTCCTTTGAACTGTGAGTGGGTATATGTACAATGTAAGTATTCCTTTTGTGAGAATGGTTGCCACACTACACATGTCACAGGTACCAGTTAGAGGGCTTGTAGCTGAGGGATGTACTTTGAACCCAGTACGTCCACACTACTTCTACATATGTATGGTTACTACTACCTTTTGTCTGCTTATATGCGTATGTACCTATATATCTCATATATCTTATCAATATATATATATATATATATATATATATATATATATATATATATATACCTGAACATATGTTGTCAATGTATAGATGTGTGTGCATATCTGTACCATTGTAGTGTACCCCTTCCACATTGTACATTCCCTATGGTATAATGACATTTCTGCATGATATGTTGCAGATAATGCCCTGACATGTACAGGTGACTTGGATTACTGTTGGAGCATTGTAGCTGTGTTGTTAAGGGTCCTGACATCATGTACTGCATGTGCTGGATAGTGTATTCCACAGCATATCCGTTACATAGCAGTAATTACCAGGTGTCCCTCATTCATGCCCCCACCCCATTAACTATGCTTATGGGCTAGTATGTTGTACTGAGTAGATCAGGAGTTTGTTTACATGTGCAAATGCTATACACATGTCTATCTGTACAAATATTATATATATATATATATATATATATATATATATATATATATACACTGGACTTATTTATCTATCTGGGTACGAGTGCTGCTATGTGCTTATTTGTGAGTCATACATACACAAATATATACCTATAGCTGTCTATCTGTCTACAGTTACAGATATATATCTGTCCATATGTCCATGCATGTTCGTCTTATATGTTTGTCCTGTTCCTCATTCTCTTGGCAATTGACATGGATGGTCTTAGGATTGAAGTCAGTTACTCATGCTGACACGTTCGTGTTTCAGACTTTTCATCTCTGTCAAAATACTGCTTATCTATGCTTACTACTGCTTATTTGTGCTTACACCTGCTTACTAGTGCCTTATTCATTATGATACTGACACTTCACATGTACATTTAATGTACTACTCCTGTTCAAGTATAAATGTCATTTAGTAGGCTATACAGCAAAATGATGTTGATATACAGATTTCACATGGAAAATAGAATGTGCTGCAGTGGGACTCAAACCGGGAATGCATACGCGTTAGGTGGATGCTCTGCCCACTACATTATTGCTGTTCTACTTCATTTGCATATTTCTACCTTAATGTCATACCCATCCACCCTTTCCCACGCCCCCGAGCTACATGTGCACAGCATCCATCCATTCTCCAGTTGCTAGCTCTGCCATACCACACCTCCACACATTTCTCTCTCTGCACATCTCGGTACTCCTCCATTTTAAAGTCTTGACACAACCTTCTGCAGGCTCTTGATCCGTTTAGTCCACGTACATACGAGCCTTCCCTTGATCCTCCTCCGATACTGGTGGACACATCTTTGTGACCCACAAAGTCTGGTTAGTCCCACCAGGGATGGACCTGTTGTTGTGTCATGAGTAGACTTTGCTGGTCTACACTATTTCTCCTACTGGTAGCATCCTGCCAGGGGTTTGAGAAGCAGCAGTTTGCCCACAGACCGGACCAGCATCATCTCCCGGTTCCATGAATGAAACACGCCCCCACGGCATGCCCCATTTTTCATTCCTCTTTTCAGTATTATGCAAGACTACTGTTTCACAGTATGTGTGGACAGCCACTGTTCATTGATACTCATAGACTGCTTAGAATACTTTGATTGAGCAATGTGCACATGTTTGCTGGTATTAATCTACATACTTACATACATTTCCTATACTGTTGACTGACTATGCTGGATGATATGTTTGTGATAACAGCAGCTGATTGTTTATCTGCCATGCCTTTGTGGTAACTCACTTGGACTATAGTGTCCAGGTTGGAGGTGCTGGGAGTGCTGATTATTTTGTTACTGACCACGATGAGAGCTGTTGGCTACAGAGTGTCTAAGGCACTGCGGGGGAAGTGTAGGCGTGTATGCGCTGGTGTGCGTGAGGCTCAGACTTGCTGACCTCCAGTTATGGCTTCTTACACTAGGTTGGCCTCCACATTGTTTAACCAGTGTGGGCATTGCTTAGCAACCCCCCAAACAGACATAATTCTGCTTGCTGCCGCATACCCACATGCTTCTTCATTAACATGTCGGTATTATACATGCTTAAGTCAGGTGTACATGTTAGGCATGAATGTTGACGAAGGTCAGTGTAAGGTGAAGTGGGATTCCAGTTTAATAGTTTTGGATAGGTTACACTCAGGTATTCTGGTTAGGTTTAGTTATGCCATACCTGTGTTGTAGAGTAGATGTGAATAGTGAAGGTGTAGGTGGGTAAGTGGAGGGAGGGACATTTTAACTGTATAGTAGGCTGTTCAACTGATTGGCGGGGGAGCAGTAGTACAGGTTTGCAGGATATTGGGATATGTATGTGAGACAGGACAGGAGGTGTCGGTGTCAGTAGTTGGTGTAGGGGTATGGAATGTTAGTTGGGGGGGTAAACTTCACCAGGTGGTGAGCAGGTGGTGATCCAAGTGTGCTTGAGGTTTCCCTTCATGTGTTATTTGCATGTGTCATGTGGGACAGCTGCAGTAATACACATAGGATGGATGTTCCAGATTATGCCAATATAGTTGTGTGGAGGGTGTCACCTACTTGTGACTGTGAACATTACTAGTAATGAAACAGGGGTCAATAGGTAAGTGATGTTATTGGGCCCCACAGAGGGGCTGATAGTAGGGGACATGTGCAGGGATGTGCAGGAAGGCTGACGGGAAGGTCCACTTCTTCTGGCCATTTCTTCTACAGCGACAGCTGTGTATATATCCTACATTTGGGGATAGGTTTGGACACTCACACCCCTGCATGGGGGTGAGGACAGCAATAATACCTTGTGATGCCAATTAGTTTGGCGTACATGCCTACAGTGGGGTGTTGCAACCATGTGTTCTTTGGTGTCATTTAGTGGGTTTGCAACAACACACCTGGTTATACCGTCCTTTGCCATGTAAACTAGACTTTGCTGCAGTGGGACTCATACCGGGCATGGCTGTTCATTAGGCCTCAGCTCTGCCCAGTGCACACTATTGCTTACATCCCTGGGTCGGTCCACATAGAACCACTCCAGCCAACACCTGCACACCTAGGCCTATAATTTCATACCCATAGTCCCCCCCCCCGCACCTCCGCTTCAGCACTCTTCCTTACTCCAGGTGCAGGTCGGGTCTGAACACACCACTACACACTGCCCACTCTCCACGTCTCGGGAACCATCACATACATTGTCTCGCCCCATGGGTCATCAGGCTTCCCCAACCTTGTAGTCTGGGAACATGCGTGCCCTGCTGTAGGTTATCTGTGTAATGGCTGGGAACCCGAATAGCCATTACATTTTTGGGTTGTCCCACAAGGGACATTCTTGTCTTTGTTTCAAGATTAGACTTGGCGGGTCTCTCCCTCTGGTAGTATCTTGCCTGTAGTCTGGGAAGCAGTGGTTTGTTTACTTTTATTGTGTGTTTGTGTGTTTCACCTGTCTAGCTGGGGAGGGGTTGATGTTACATGTTACACATTTGTTGATTGGGACCCTCACCCCCATTTGCATGGCCTGTGAACATATAGGTTCATAGGTTCATAGGCTCATACTAGGCTATCTGCCCTAGGGCATTTATAAGCCTAGCCAGAATGTGTTTAGCTTTCGCCACCCATTTTAAATAAATTTTGCTATGCCCTTATTTGAGGTTAGTATACTGTGCCTCTGTCTAACAGTGACACAGAAGTGATACCCGGGGTAAACCAACGATCTCCCATCCACTCATCAACATTCCTCTTGAAGAGAGTCAATGAGGGACTCTGCCTAACCTGGACTGGGATTTTATTCCAGAGTGAAGGGAGCCTCTGGGTTATGAATCTGTCCCTCCAGCATGTCCTATTTATTTCAGTGCTGATGTTCAAGTCTCTCGAGCGTGTAGCTCGTTGGGATTTGGATTTTCTGAGGTGCAGAATGTACATTAATTCCAGGTTGCACATGGCTTTATACATCAGGCACAGATCACCCCTGAACAGGCAGTATGCCACTGAGTAGAGCTGGAGTTTCTTTAACCGGGCAGCATATGGCATCTGTTTGAGCCCTTTGATCCTCTTGGTGAGGTACTTTTGGGGTCTTTCCACTTGCTGCAGGTGTCTGGTAAGGTACATCCCAAAAGGGGCATTGTACTCAATTATGGGCCTGATGAGGGATGAGTAAAGAGGCACAATGACCTCCCCTGATCTAGATGTGAATCCCTTCATGATTAGGTGGCCTATATAAAATGTTTTTCTAACCACTTTGGCCACGTGGTTGTCAAATGAGAGATTGCTATCAACTTGGGTCCCCAGCTCCCTAATTACTTCTTCGGTACTTAATGGATTACCACCTATGTGGTAATTTGTGGGCACTTTGTTTTTGCCAAAGGGGATGACTATACACTTTTTGGCATTTAGCTTGAGGCCATGGCTCTGGCACCAGTTGTCTGTTTCTATGAGGCCCTTTTGGAGGATGCTTGTGTTGACTGGAGAATCGATTATGGCGACCAGTTTGCAGTCATCTGTGAACTTGGTAAGCCACAGTCCTTCCATGTTGGCCTGTACCTCCGAGAAATATATACCAAATAAGAGAGGTCCCAGGACTGAGCCTTGTGGGATGCCACTTGTAACTGGTTTGAAGTCTGACATGGCTCCAGCAATTCTAACCATGTGGGTTCTGTCCTTGAGCCAGTTTGCAACCCATCTAGTGACATAGGGGTTTATATTTAAGCTGGTGAGCTTATCTATAATGCCTGAGTGGGGTATTGTATCGAAGGCTTTTGCAAGGTCCAGGTAGGCTGTGTGGACCACCTTCCCCTCGTCAATGGCCTTGGTGGCTGTTTCAAAGAAATCAACCAGGTTTAAGAGGCAGGATCTGCCCCTAACAGAGCCGAACTGGGTATGATCCAGTGTCTGTAGGTCCCCAATATCTTTATTTATGAGGTCCATGATGATCCTTTCCATAGCTTTGCAGACCAAGCTAGTCAGGCTTATGGGGCGATAGTTTCCAGGATCCGTTGAGGTACCACCTTTGTGGAGAGGGACCGCAGTTGCTGTACGCCACTCTTTGGGTACATATCCTGTAGTAAGGCTGAGATTGAACAGTAGTTTTATGTTTGGGCTTAGCTCTTCTTGGAGTTCATGTAGGATGCAGCCTGGGACACCGTCTGGTCCCATTGATGCTGTGTTTTTTGCTTTGGAGTGGGCGGCTCTTACCTAAGCATCTGAAATGTCAGGGGGGCAGCACTCTGCTTGGATAGATATTTGCCCTTTGGGTGGGGAGGGGGGGTGGAATTTGCGCTGAACCTGTCAGCTAGGATGTTGGCAATGTCTGTGGGTTCAGTGTATTTCTTGTCATTTTGGACTAATTCTGAGCATATCTGGGAATTACCACCCAGGTTCCTAACATAACTAAAGCCTTGTGATTATCCTTAGTGTCCTGTGCAATTTTTCTCTCAAAGCTGGCCTTAGACGATTTTATGAGTGCCCGTAGTTTTTTGCTAATACTGATCAGAGATGCCTTTCCTTTTTGGAATTTTGCTCTATCATTTAGTAGCTTCCTCCTTCTGTTGTATAGTTTGTTTATGGCTGGGGTCCACCAGACAGGACGTCTGCCTTTGGAGGATTGGGTCTTGGTTTTAGTTGGGATCAAATGATCCATGCATTCCTGAAGGTGTTCATAGAATGCATTTATAAAGCATTCTGCGGTCTGGGCCGTATTTTCCACAGGCCCGGGGGCTTTGAAGGATTCCACCTCAGTTTTGAGGACTGTGAAATTTGCTTTAGATAAGTTTTTCACTGTGTTTTTCTGGGCAGGGGTTGGGGTCGGGATGTGAATATCCAGTGAAATTAGTTTATGGTCTGATCTTACCCGTGAGGGATACACTTCTTGTCTGGAGCATAGAGTCCCCATGTTGGTGATGATCAGGTCCAGTATGTTTTCCCCTCTTGTGGGAGTGGTAACAAGTTGTTCCATAGCATTTGAGTTTATAAATTCTAGGAACCTTTGGGCTAGGGTGTCGGAGCTAGAGTAATGCTCCCAGTCTATGTTTGGGTAGTTGAAGTCGCCCAATATAATGGTGTTTGGAGAGACCTTCATATTTTCCAATGTTCTCAGGAAGGCCGAGTGGGGTTCCTGGGTTAGGGAGGGTGGTCTGTAGCAGGCTATAAAGTGGAAGGCAGTTTTACCCACTGTTAGTTGCACATGGATAGTCTCCGCTTCGTGCCGTGCCACCAACCTGGAGGTGTGGGTATCTTTGACGAATATTGATACTCCCCCTCCTTTTGTGGGTCGGTCCAAGTTTTGGGACCGAAAAGCATGGTATGAGGTATAACCTGGTAGTGCTGGGTTGTTCTCGGAAGCCTTGAACCAGGTTTCTGTTACTGCACATATATCGTTGTTCTCCATGCTAAGGAGAGTTTTGAGTGCGTGCATCTTGAGGTTTAGACTTCTGGCATTGAGTAGCATTACTCTTAGTTTCTTATCCCTTGTGATACCTATGGAGGTGGGTTTGTCTTCTGAGCCTTGCCTAAAAAAGGCACTATGGGGATAGCAAGAGCCTTTACCAATATCTGAAAGTCCAGGGGTGACAGGTGCAAGCCATCCCTAGCGAAGCATCGTGGCTTGTCGAGCATGTTATCCCAAGCTGACAGGCATTGGATCCCCTTTGAATGACACCAATACTTAAGCCAATTGTTTAAATTGATCATCTTGTCTTCATATTGTGGCATCATTCTTGGTGAGGGTAAGATGCTACTCAAGGTCAGGGTCATACCGGCCTGGGCCACATGCTCAGAGAGCTCCTGTATGTCTCTTTTCATGTAGTCCAGGGAGGTACGTCTCAGGTCATTCACACCAGCATGGACAATGACTGAGTCATATTTGTACTTGCCTTGGAGTGACCTGAGTGCTTGTGTTATGTGGTGGATCCTAGCACCCGACAGGCAGCTCACCGTGACCTTCTCCTTGTTCAGCCTGGTGAGCGGGACGTCAGTGTGCCTGACGATAGAGTCACCTATTACAAGTGTATCAGGTGTGTTGTTTAGCCTTAAGGGCTGTGACTGTTCGGCACACTGGCTTTGTGAGCTATGTGTTGTATGTGTTTTGTTTTGGGGTAGTGGTTGCTTGGGTGTCTGCTTTGGAGGTCTCTGCTGCTTAGGCAGATTTTTATTTAGAGCCTCCAAGTATGTTTTTGTGTGTTTATGTGTTTAGTTTGCTGTCGTGGTAGGTCTATCTGAGACTAGAATTGTAGTGAGTGTGGTTTCCTTCTCCTCCTGACTGGTTACGCCAGTACTGAGTTGAGAGAGCTTAGCCTCCAGTTTGGCTATATGGATGCATCTCTCACATGTGTTGGAATTTGTTGGGAGGAGGAGAGGGTTGTCTGTGTACATGAGGCAGTTGTAACATTGCCTCGAGATTCCCAGATTCACCAGCTGGACCGGAGAGAAGATTGACAACTGACCTTTGGACATGCTAGAATAGTATTGGGAATTCCTTTATAATTGAAAAAAAAGGGCCAATGGGGAACAAGGTACTCAAGGGGAGTTTGTGAGGGTGTAGTGCTTTTAATTTTTTTAGTGCTGACTTATATAATTGCTTTAGTGAGCAAGTGCCAGGTAACTTAAATGCAATGTGTTACAGGTAACTTAAATGCAAAAACAACAAACAGTAACTTTCTTTTAAGTGAAACAAGGAAATGAGTACAGTAAGCAATGCAGATATCACTAGGGATCCACAGAAGCGCTGAAAAGCCACGTTTTAGGTGGTATTAGCATTTCAGGGAAATAACAAACAAACAAACAACAAGCATACAAACAGAGCTAGATTCAGCAGGCCTGGATCTAGTCTATGCTACAGCAAACAAGGTGTACCAATTTCAGTAAAAAACAGTTGAAATATGCAGGTACTATAAGCCTTTAACCAGAAATTCCCAGCTCAGAAGGGCAGAGTCCAGCCTCTCCTCCCACAAGAGTGCAGACCACAAACTTTCTTAATGTAAAATAACTGGCCTGAAGCCCAAGTGCTTAAACCAGAACTAATACACTTTTCGAATAACAGACACTGAGCTCTCAATCAGCAGTTCCCAACTTAAAAGGATGTAAGCTACCTGTCCTGCCACCACAGTGCAGGCCACAAACCTTCCTAATGTAAAACAACTGGTCTGAAGCCCAAGTAATTCTTAACTGCTGTATCATATCCTAGCTATATATCTGTGTATATTTACACACACACACACACACACACACACGCACACACACACACACACACACACACACAAACACACACACACACACACACACACACACATATATATATATATATATATATATATATATATATATATATATATATATGTATATATATATATATATATATATATATATCTGTATATGTATGCATATATATATATATATATATATATATATATATATATATATATATATATATATATAAATATTGCTGTATATATGTATATATATATGTATATGTATGCATATATATATATATATATATATATATATATATATATATATATATATATATATATATATATATATATATAAATATTGCTGTATATATGTATAAATATATATATATATATATATATATATATATATATATATATATATATATATATATATATATATATATAAAAAATGACATGTGGATGTATGGGTGTCTGCATATGTATATATCTATATGTGCGTATTTATATATATGTCAGTTCACCAAACTCATAAGGAGTATATTACCTAACCTCATAGCTGAGGGCGACATCCATCTTAACCCTGGCCCAAACTCATCAGCTACCACTAACCCCATAAGTAGTACTCCTACCAACCTAAGAAGCTCATATAATGCCCCCAAATCATTTCTAGTCTGTCACCTAAATATCAGAAGTATAAATAAGAAACTCCACTACCTGCATGCCCTCCTGGACATGCACTCCCCTGATCTATTCTGCCTTTCAAAAACCTGGCTCAAACCCATTATCCCTGATAATGAAATATTACCCCCCAACTACAATATAATAAGACTTGATCGTAAAGGTAGAAAAGGAGATGAAGTAGCCATCCTATATAAATCCACTCTCAAGGTATCCTCAATTAGCATCCCACAAGACCTAACAATCACCAACTCCAAAACAATCATCTCAAGAGTCCAACTTAACAAAAGTATGTAGCTATATTCCCCCAGGCAACAACATAGACACCTTACAAAGCACCCTCCAATAGTTATCCACCTCCCACCCCCAAGAAACAATTATTCTTGGGGACTTCAACATCGAATGGACAACTTGTTCAACAAACTTCTCCACCACCCATATTAACTTACATGGTTACTCCCAGACTATTACTACCCCCACCAGAATCAACAAGCCCAACAAAAAGGAAAGCATCCTAGATTGGATCTTAATAAATAACAAACCTCAGTTATACAAATCAGGCACCCTACCTGAAGAATGAGCGACCACCTCCTAACCTATATAATCAGGAAAAGGGACAACATGTCTCACCAAACCACCTTTAAAACCCTTAGGTATACAAAGAACTTTAACCTAATTAGTTTCCGGGCCGATCTTAGCTCATGCAAATGGGCCACTCTTAAAATACTTCCCCTTGACAACGCAGTCTCTGAATTCAATACTAGATTCCTGGCCATCTTAGACAGGCATGCTCCCACACGTACAATCAGAACCAAAGACAAAGATGCTCCTTGGCTAACCAATACTACTAGACAAAAACGTACTGCTAGAAACACAGCATGGACCTCCTGGATAGCCACTAAATCCCCACAAGCCCACATGACATTCAAACAAATGAGAAATGAAGCAAAAAGATCTATTGTGTTAGACAAGCAAAACTACTATTTCAATTTACAGCAAAAGCACCAAAATCAGCCACAAAAATTCTGGTCAGGTCTGAATAAACTGCTCCACCCAGGTTAATCTTCTACCCCCACCTCCTCAACTACCCTATAACTACCCCCTAAATGTGTTGCTAATACCTTTAAAACTTTCTTCACTGAAATTGTCCAGTCCCTAGCTAATAATCTATCTCCCTCCTCCTCTAATACAGTCTCACCCACTCAGGTAAATATGCCCCCCTTCATATCTGATCCTATCCCCACAGACTATATGAAATCCTTACTTAGAAATTAAAACCTACCACCCTGGCAGCCAACCTACTTCCCGCAGAATTTCTACAAAAGGCTGATAATGTAATAGCTTACCCTGTCTCCATCTTAATCAATCGTACTATCCATGAATCATACATCCCCTCCATCTGGAAAATCGCTCATATTATCCCACTTCATAAAGGAGGAAACTCCACTGAACTCTCTAATTTCAGACCTATAGCCATACTATATCCCTTAGCCAAAATAATGGAGAAATGCATACAGAAGCAACTTTTAACCCACCTTACTCAGAATACTCTCCTAGTCCCATCCCAGCATGGTTTCAGATGAGCCCATAGTACAATCACTGCCCTTCTCTCCTTTTCTCACACAATAAATCAAAACCATAATCAGAATTTGCTCTCCACTGCCCTCTTTCTTGATCTATCAAAAGCATTCTATATGGTAAATTACCACCTACTCCTAGACTCTCTAAAATCACTGTCCTTAGATAACCTGGTAACCAACTGGTTCCACTCATACCTGCACGGCAGACAACAAGCTGTTCTGTGGGAAGACAATCTATCCCCCCTTCTACCGGTTACACTTGGAGTACCCCAAGGTTCTATCCTAGGTCCCCTCCTTTTCTCTATATTCATTAATGACCTACCCAAAGTTATCCCACATGCAACTTGTATACAGTATGCGGATGACTCTACACTTATCTGGTCTGTCTTCACTCCCACAGAATTTCAATCCCTATCCCAAATCACCTTCAACAAAGTGGAGAACTGGCTCAATAATCATTGTCTCTTACTGAACCCAAACAAAACCAAACTACTACTTTTCTCCCCCACCCCTAAGCTAACATCACCAATAATTACAGTCTCTTATAACAATGGCACCATAATTGCTCCTGAACCTTGCACTAAACTACTAGGGATAACCATTGATAATCATCTGAAGTACGATGCCCATTTAGACAAAACCATAAAACCAGTAAACAAAATATAGGCTCCATGTTTAGGATTAAGAAATTCTTAACCCCAACTGCCAGAATCGCCATAGCTCTCACACATCTTCTGTCATGACAGGTTTGTTTTCATATACATTCTCTGACTATGTACATGTCTGTCTATCAGCTATATGTCCTTAACGGCTGCCTACATTTCTTGGATCATCACACTGCTTTTTCAGGGGAACAGGTTAACAGGCTGGTGATGTGGTCCATTTATCTGGACATGCTGGACAGATTGGAACAGTTGAGGTGTATGAATATGCATACAACTTTCTTTCTGAACATTCTAGCAAAACCTGTACTGTTGTTGGGTGTAATTATGCATACAGCTTTCTATCTAAAGATTGTAACAAAATCTGTACAGGTGTTGGGTATGATTACTAGCACTCCCAGGATTCAAACCCCTGCTGTGTGTGACATAAAACTTACAGTTAACATCACAGTACACTGTGCTATCAGAGAATTGATGTCAGGCTTTCTAATGTTTCCTGTCTAAGTCTCCCTCATTTGTACAATATGACTGACCTCTTGGCACATCCAACATTGTTATACAGACCTTCATACTCATTTTATCTGCATACCACAGTGTGGGTAACACTGCTTAATACAACAGTACTATTTATAGTATGCAACAGTTCAACAACATATGAAAGAAGAGTAAGCAGAAGCATTCCAGGGGTTATACCTTTATTCACAAAATAGTGCACCTTTATTTCTACTGGTACAATACTTTCTCAGGCTCTTATATTTATTTGTTATGACAGTACATGCAGAATAATTACTAAACTGCCTCACAACACAGCCTTTGCAACCTAGCATCATGGGATTGCTGGTTCGCAGCCCACTCATCTGCAGCTGTCAGAGAAATACAGTGATATTTAGCCATACCTATCCATAGTATACACAAGCTAGGCAATTATTACCTACTTAGTAGAATGAGTACTTACTCAGTACTGGGGCATTAGGCATCTGACGAGATTCCAGGATCCACTGTTCCAGTACATCCCCCCTCCACCACTTCAGGTCAGCATGGTGGTGCCTGACCTGCTCACCAGTCCGAGGGATACCTGTCGCACCAGTGAGGTCATGTGCGAGACTGTCCCAGGCCTCCATTTTATACTGCAAGCCCTGGTACTGGCCCTGTAGTAGTCTCTCCTCATGGTATTTTGCCAGGAGCCATACCACAAATTTTGACTCCTGGATGCCCCACTGCTACGCTCTGAATTGAGTGCATTCACCCACTCTAGCCATTCTGCCTGCAGTAGGAAGCTACAACCAGTTATGGGTATTATTCCCACCTGTGGAGTTTAAATACAGCCATTTTCCTGCACTTTTCCATGATTGGCCAGTTTTGAATAGGCTAAGCTATGGGTACACCTGCTTACCTAAGGTTTGCACTGCTTAAAGATGTATACCACTAGGCAGATTGAATTGGCTGCCCTACACATTGCTTACACTTACAAGGTTGAGCTGTGCAGTGGTTAGCATTGCTTAATAGTTAATTAGCATTTAATTTGCCTTTTGGCAGTGATTTATTATTTATTACAGGTTGTATATGTGTCTAGTATCCATGATTCATGTGTACATACACTGTATGGGGTCCTGGGGACTTCTACACTTTATTACAATAACACATCACATCTATGCTTACTGCAGTACTCCAATTCACATATTTATGTTATGTAGCAGGTTATACAACATCACACTGTACATAGATTCAGTTCACGTTTGGTTTGATTTTCTTGTGGTGAGGATTAGTTTGCCGATAACTCATTTGTATGTATTGCTATGATGGCTTAGTGATTAACTGCTGTGACTATAGTGTATAGGGTCCTGAGCTCAATCCTTGCAGAAGCTGTTTATTTTGTTGCTGGGCAGAACATGGGCCATTGGGTACAAAGTGATTACAGCACATTAAAGCAGTTGTACACGGGTGTGCACGGATTTGCGCTGAGCTAAGCACTGCTAACCTCTGGTACAGTTTCTAACACTCAGCTTCTACTTTGCTTAATCTGTGTAGGTAATGCTTACCCCCGTGCAAATGCACCTAAACACACTTACTAGTGCTTATATATGCTTACTGCTGCTCATTTGTGCTTAAACCTGCTTACTAGTGCCTTATTAATACAGTCGTCCAGTTCACATTTAAATGTTAATTTAGTAGGTTATACAGGAAATTTATGAGCAAAAAATGCTCGTATACAGATTTCACATGGAGAATGGTATGTGCTGCAGTCGGACTCAAACCGGGAATGCCTGTTCGTTAGGCTGATGTCCTGCCCACTACACTATTGCTGTGCCACTTCATTTGCATATATCTTCCTTGTTATCCTCTTCGGCCTTTTAAGCTGCCTTAACCGTAGCTAAGCGATGGGCACAACTGCGCACCTATGGTTAGCTGTACTCAGATTTAAGATAAATATAACGGGTTTTCTTCGGTTTATTTATATGTACTGTTGTTGTTGTACACATGGGGGGCTGTTGGTGGGGATATGCAGACACCTATGAGCGGCCTCATTCATTTATTTCCGCTTTCTGCTGTTCTACTTTGCAGGGGCAAGTTTATTCTGAGAGCTCTGCTCTCAGACATGCCCCCTGCACTCTTACATGCTCCTTGTATGCCTAGGAGGTCAGGCAGCATGCCTTCATTATTATGCATGGTTTGCTGCCATCCTGCTTCTAAGTGGCCGCTTCTGTGCAGGACTAGACTAGTCCTGCACAGAAGATTAGTAAATCTGGGGGATGGTTTTTCCTAGAAATTTATGTAAGGTAATTTCTGTGTTATAGTACATGATTTATGCTACTGATGACTGAGCATTTCTTCTTTATCAGTAGTATTTTAAGATAGTTTTGTACCATTTACATAGTAACCACAGATATCCTTCTGATTCCATTGCAAATTCTATTGAAAACAAAATATGTATGCTCAGCATTAAATGTTAATTGACAAATACTCACATACAATAATATTTGTCCGTGTTAGAAAAATATGTGAACATTGCAGGGGTTCATTCATTCCATTAGAGTGAGTGTTGTAATCACACTTGATTTACAACAATTCTGGATATATACTCCCTTGAATATAGTGTAGTTGAGGGGTTAGCACTCTAGGTAATGTAAATGAGTGCAGTGTAACTTCATTTGTCTGTTTAAATCCTGCATCAGACATTTAGTTCTTGTAATGCGCATCTATGTCTTTGCTAGAGATTTAAGCTTGTTTCTTTACTTGCGATTTATGCACAGTAATCTTCTGTGATAGATTACCATATCCACGTATTGTGCGGATATTGATGTTTTCTGTCCATGTCTGTAATTTGTAGGATAATGAGAATTGTCTGATGTTAACTGAGGCCCCAGCCTGTCACACAACACAGGCTAGCATATGCCATTTAACTTTATTATATGTCAGAAATTTACATAGTCACTGACATCCCTTTCAATGTCATATCATTCAATGCACATCTTAGCAGATTCATCAATATACATATGTATATACATGTATGCATATATCTCTGTGTGTGCATGTTGTTCTGTCATTCGGCTTTTCCTGGTTAGGGGTTGCGACAGCAGAACTCAGTAGATTTTTACGTGCCGAGTTGCCGGTCCTGGCGCACAACCTTCAACGAAGGTACGCCCATTCACGCATGTCTCCACACAGAAGACGCTCTAGCTGAGAATCGAACGGGACAGCGTCTTACTGTGAGGTGACAATATTATCGCAGCACCATCACCATAGAGAGAGAGAGAGAGAGAGAGAGAGAGACATCTACATCTGTATCTATTTCGCCGTCGCTGTATCCACATACATACATATATATATATATATATATATATATATATATATATATATATATATATATATATATATATCCACACATGTAGAGATAAATGTAGAAATATTATTAGTTTTACATATATATTCATTTCTCGATGAATGTATATATAGCTACGTCATCACAAACATATGCAGACTTACATAAATGTGTGTATGTTTATATCTGATTTTCCTCATCTCTTTGTATGTATGTCAAGATATCCCACTCTTTAAACATTCTACATATGCAATAGCATTTATATTTCTATATGTGTATAAAGCTGTCTGCTTCTGCAGCATTTGTTCTTTATGTGCTGTATGCTATCCGATGGTACTTACAAATTGCTTTTATTATCAAGGGACAAATATTAACATTGTAAAGCTCATCCTCCAAACTTTAATGTGCATATTGCACTAATCTTGCTTAATATCAGTGTAAAATGTGCACAGTAATGATCACATCATTCTTCAGATGTTACTTCTGGCCTGTCTCACATCTTATTCAAAAGTCAACTTGTATATCATGCATGTGTAGACAGGGACATGTGAACTCTCATGCTTAAATGGCGTAACCACAGATCACATATGTTTGAATTCAATTAACCTGCTAACATAGCAGAGGACAAATAGTTTGGTGATAGGATTCTTGGCTTTGGTGTGAATATAGGTGAGTGCCATATATCTGAATGCAGCTTCTAGTAGCTTCTAGTCAGTTCTAGGGTGTGTGTGTATGTGTGTGTATATTTGATATAGTTTCTATGCAAGCTGTTACTTAGGCTTGTATGAAAATGTTCAATAATATGATTGTTTTATTCTGAACTGAGTTAACATAGCATTAAATGCTGCTTAACCTTATAACACAGAATCACTGCTGACAAGTAAAATTTCTCCTCATTTTATTCATGCAGATGCTGAGTAATGTGCACTTAACCATGCAGTGTGCATCAACAAGAGGCACGGACTTGAGAAGCAGTGAAGGGAGAATATGTGTAATTATCTTCAGCCTTATTTTCCCCCTATAGGACAATAAGTTTGAGTCCATCTCCTGTATGAGAATGTTATTCAGATGCATCCGTGCATGGAAATTTGATAGCAAGCTTCCCATAATGCATCAACAAGGTGTATCTTCTAAGTGTTAATGTATTATGTACAGTTTTTGCTATGCATTTTTTTGTGCAAGTAAACTGCATTTGTTTGTGTCATTTCAATTGTAGTGGCTTAATCTGAGGTTAGAGGATGTTTGCTGACACAACCAAAATGATAGCCAGCTCTGTTCTACTTTACCGAGTTTTAGCTCTGAATGTTTTATGTTTAAGTTATTTCTGTTTCTTAAATTGGTTTAAGCTGGTGACCACATGCAGTGAGTAGTTTGCATGTATTGTAGTGGTTCTCATCTTAATAAATGCTGTGCATAACTTGTCTATTTATGTACTGAATAGGTGTCTGCTGACACACAGTATCATTGATGTAGACAGGGTTGTACTGGTGTGTATTGTTTGAGTTCCACTCTTTTTGAAGTGACATTTAGGTGTGCAAGTATGTTTGTTAGAACACTGCATAAATAATTACACCTTACTGTACCAAATGACAATCTTCATTGTGTTAGTGGGGCTATACAACTTTTAAGTTATTATTTAAGTATTTAGCTATATTGTTTATTGGGGTATTGCAGTGATGTCAATGGACTACTTGCAGGCACAGTCAAGATGAATTTAGGACCACTGCAAGCATCTTTTTTAATATTGCTACTACATATGTCAGTGTAATATTCCTTGGCTCAGTCAAGATGAGCCTACGGCCACTATGAGCATCTTTTTTTTAATATTGCTACTACATATCATCATCATCAGCAGCAACATCTTTTTTTTCCATTTTTCTACATGGAGCCAAGGTATCGTGTTAACTGTTGCCAACTCTCTGGATTCAGTGCCACAATCCTGCTTTCATCAACACTCATGCCTGACTGTCACAGATCTTCTTTCACACAATCCATCCACCTCTTTGCTGGATGTCCTCACTTCCTCTGACCTTCTTGTCTGTCCCAAATCTCCCTTACCAGATTGTCTTCTGCTTTCCTACACATGTGCCCAAATCACCGTAATCTGTTCTCTTTGATCTTTTCTGAAATTGGAGCTACTTTTGCTTCTGCTCTTATGTCGTCATTTCTTCACCTGTCCCACAGTGTGCATCCTACCACCTTTCTCAGGCACTTCATTTCCATCACCTCTAGCTTCTTCAACTGTTCTGCCTTTACTGCCCAGGTTTCTGTACCATACAGTAGTACTGGTCGCAATACTGTATTGTACACCTTACTTTATGGCTTCTCTGGCATTCTTCTGTCATAGACTATACCTGATACTCTATGCCAGTTGGCTGGAGCCCCTCTGATTCTAGCTTTGAATGTTTCATTCAGACTACCCTTCTCCTCAACTACCCCTCCCAAATACTTGAAGCTGTTTACCTGTTCCACTATCTTCCCTTCTATCTCTATTCTCAGCTTCTTCTGATTTCCCAAATTTGCTGTTATAACCACCATCTTATCTGTGTTTAGTTTCATCCCATATGCCTTCAGATTTGCAGTCCATTCTTCTATCCTTTGCTGAAGTTCAAGTTCAGAGTCTGCCTTCACTGCCACATCATCTGCATACAGCAGCTTTGTTGATGCCTCCCCTCCAGCCTGTTTGCTAATGCAGTCCATCACCAGTATGAATAGCAGTGCGCTCAGAGCTGAACCCTGATGTACATCCACTCCCACTGGGAACCCCTCTGTGAGGCCAAGCACTGTTTGTACTTGAGTCATTGGGTCCTTGTACATAGCCTGCACTTATTCTACCAATGTTTATGGGACTTCAAACCACTGCAGTACTGCCCAGATCAGCTTTCTTGGGACCTTGTCATATGTTTTTTCCAAGTCTAGGAATGCCCAGTTGGACTCTTTCCTCATCTCTAGCTTCTTCTCAAGTATCTGTCTCAATGCAAACACCAGGTCAATTGTGCTGCATCCAGATCTGAATCCAAGCTGCTCATCTCCCATCTTACATTCTACTACTCTGCATATCAATTTATCAATCACCCTCTCCAGAACTTCCATGCAATGTGATAGGAGTTTGATGCCTCTGTACTGCCCACAGTTGCGGATGTCACCTTTGTTCTTGTACACTGGCATGAGTATGCATATTCTCCAATCATCTGGAATATGCCTTTCTCTCCACACTGCTATTAGTACCCTCAGGAGCCATTTCTCTCCTAGCTCACCCAGCATCTTTATCATATCTGCTGTGACTTCATCTGAGCCTGCTGCTTTCCCTGACTTCATCTTCCTTAGTGGTGTTCTTACTTTTTCCAGGGTGGGCTCCTCTTCTTTTCTCATCGTAGGCTGTTTCTGGGGCAGTTTAATGCCCACTGGACTGGTGAGCAGGTTGTTGCTGGCATCCCTTATGAAGGGTGTCTGTCTATCTTCTTTATCTTTCTGCCTTTGCCTTGCAACCTGGTATAGTTTTTTGTGCCCCTTACTGAGTCACTTTCCAGAAGTTGGCAGAATGCCTCTGATGCCCTATTCTTTGCTATTGCAACTTCTTTCTTAGCTTCTTTGTTAGCCAACCAGTAGTCCTTCCTAGTCTGGCCAGTCTTTTCTATCTCCCACTTCTTCCTGCACTCCTTCTTTCATCAGATGACCTGCATCCCACCACCAGCTTTCCTTATGTACCTTATTTCCATACCTGGCTCAACCACATATCTGTTCTGTAGTCTTAACACCTGCTCTTTTTAGGCACTGCCATTCTTCTTCAACTCCACCTATTACCACCTCTTCTTGGGGCTAGAGCCCTGAGTAATTCCTTGAACTGTTGTACTTTCTCTCCAGTCAGCTTCCAGGTCTTCAGCCTGATAGCTGTTGACCTTACAGCCTGCTCTGACCACTGCTTGCAGCTGATTGTGGCAACTAGTGGTTTATGCTGTGGGCCGACTGTTTCATGACTTTGCAATTATGGATTCTACCCCATTGCCTTTTTCCTTTGCATGTTGACTACTCTTGCTTGTGATCTTGTGACTGTCGCTCTTTCTGAACCATGTGTTGGCTATTATCAACAAGCCATTTGCCAGACAGAAGTCTAGAATGCCTTCTCCTTCTTTATTCCTGTTGCCCCACCCATGTGGCTTCTCCTTCTTTATTCCTGTTGCCCCTCCCATGCAGGCAGTCTTCATATCCTGTTGTGTCTGTCCCGATATGTTCATTCAAGACACCCATTATCGACACCAATTCATGTTCTCCTAGTTTATCTAGTAGGTGCTGTAACTGCTGTCTGAATGCACCCTTTTCCTCACTATCACAACCCTGCTGTGGGGCACAGGCTGAGATTATGAATACTCCCCTATCATTACACTGGAGTCTGACTGCCATGAGTCTGTCATTAATTATGATACTGCCTTCTGAAGCCTCTGTCTCACCACAATTCCTACACATGAGTAGTAGACTCTGGATCCCAGGCCAAGTAACTTTGCTGCACTTCCCTTCCTCATCTCTTGGATACATAGGATGTCCAGCCTCCTCCATATCATCATGTCATCCACTTCAATACATTAAGCTTAGCAATTCTCAGTTCATGTTTGGCAGGTTGACCTACATTAAGCGTAGCAGTTCTCAGCTTTTCACTCAACAGAGCTAACCCAGGCTGGGCAACTAGACACTAGCCAGCCAGTGGCTTACTGACCCACAGCTGCTGGGCTTTATGGCGGGCACACACTGGCCAATAGGGGCACATATACCCCTCCCACCATTAGCAAGGGTCCCTGGAGTAAGTCAGAGTAGGCTAAGTCCTCACTCCCCTTATCACTGGTAACTACCCATTCCCATTTGTGGCGACAGTAGTCAACATGAGAGTGGCTAATGTTCTCTTATCTTGAGGATACTGCATACCACAGTAGATACCCAAAGCAGTTGTTCTGTACAATTCTACCCCCTATAGGGAACCATGAAGAGTCTTTGCTGCTGCCCACAGCTCCAGTTATTGGTGAGTTTGACATGGAAACACTCAGCATGTTTTTCGGACATGGGGGAAGGTGAAGACCTTAACGAGTAAGCCATCTGGTCTCTTTTGCTAGTACAAATGTCAGTGTAATATTTCTTGGTTCAGTGACACATGTATGATTTAACAATGACATTTTTATACAACTGTTATGTACATACAGCATGGACTAGGCAAGACCATACTGTTTGAAGTGGCATAGTTTACAGATGTGATGCATATGGTCAATTCCCATTCTGATGTATGTTGTAATGTTACCTATTACCCATGAAAGACTTTTAAAAATATTTGCGTATGTATTTCAACAATATACTTGCATATCTATATAAGGTGATTTTCATAAGATCATACATCTGAAGCAAAGCTATTTCTATATGTATTAGATGTTTCACATATTACTGCTTTATCAATGCGTGATACTGTTGTGATGACACCTCAACATATGTGTGTCTGTGTGTCTGTCTGTTAATTATAGTAAATCTTTTGTACATGAATGTTATTGATTGTAATGCTGTTCACAACCTGCAAAGAATGATATACCATGTCTGTAATAGTATTGTTTGTTATAGATATACAACACATAAGTGTATTTTGTAGACATATGGCATTCTGATGCTGCTACATATGCACTTGTAACCACAAATATCCTAGGTGTATACTAGACTAACTACCACAAGGGCCTTTTTAAGCCTAGTCAGGCAACCCAAATCTCTGATATGCACTGGAATCCTTGATAGGTGTAAACAGGAGCTTGGAAGATGGAATATTTAAAAGCAGGATCCTGGGATATAAACCATTCACAGGCTGCTTGTGTCCATTTGAGACATAGGTGCCAAACCAGGGATGAATTTTCTGTTCCCCATCCAATTGTCCAAATTATACTTGAATTGGTTAAGGAGGAACTCTGCTTCACTTGGATAGGGATCCTGTTTCAGTAAAGGGGTAGTCTCTGGTATACATACCTATCTCTCCAGGGTCTATTTATATCACAGGTAAGGTTTAAAGCCTTATAACTGGTAATTCTTGTGCTAGATGTGTGTTTAGAGGGTAGGGTTTGAGAATGTTTTTTATACCAGACATAGATCTCCCCTCAACAGTCTGTAGGAGCCAGAATATAGTGAAAGGGCTTTGAGGTGTTCTACATAGGGCATGTTACATATGTCCTGTATTCTTTTAGTGAGGAACCTCTGTGGATATTCCAAATTTCTTCTGACCTAGATGCCATACCTTTGTTTATAGGTTGTGCAATATAGCATGATTTCCTCACTACTTTCCTCAAGTCCCTGACTACTGTGTGGATATAGGTTCACAGGCTGAGTATAGGTTCATAGGCTGGGTATAGGTTCATAGGCTGGGTATAGGTTCATAGACAGGTATAGGTTCTTAGGCTGGGTATAGATCCATAAACTGGGTATGGGTTCATAGCCTGAGTATAGATTCATAGGCTGTTTATAGGTTCATAGACTGGGTATAGGTTCATAACCTGAGTATAGGTTCATAGGCTGTTTATAGGTTCATAGCCTAAGTATAAGTTCATAGCCTGATCTTTTATCCTATTGTCTCATGTGCTTTATTGCAATTGATGTCACTATGTCATTGCATCATATAGCCTCATGTCAGCATGTGATGAATAAAAGTTTTTAGGTTTTCTTTGGCATTTTAAATCATTCTTATGGGCCAGTAATGTAACCTTTACATGTGTATTACATCCTTACATGACAGTAATATTTAGTAGACAAACAATACACAAATCATGTGCAGTAAATGCTGATGCCTTTTGCACATATCATGTATTGTTTTTCTTTTTCATTATGTTCACGTTATGTAATTATACTCATTATAAGGTGCATCTGTCATTGTTCATTGAAGTTTGCATACCTTCCTACAGGTAACTAGATATTAATACAGTAGTTACAACTTGGACTATAATAATCCTTGCTATGTAAATCACATACTGATTAAGATATGTATGTGTGTGTGTGTGAGTGTGTGTGTGTGTGTGTGTGTGTGTGTGTGTGTGTGTGTGTGTGTGTGTGTGTGTGTGTGTGTGTGTGTGTGTTTGTGTGTATCCTCCTTTATAGGACATTTTACATTTCTCTGACGTACTCAAATGTCTCATAGCCCTGTTCTGTTACATTTCCAATATTGCTGACAGGATTTCTTACACCACTTTGTCATTGGCAGCCACTACACTGCCAAATAATGTACACATGTTTGTATGTAAAGATATGAGGATATTGTTTGACATATTGATTCCATTATATGAATGCATTATGTATGGCATGGATGTATTGCAAATGTGTTGTTCCTAACAATCCGACATGCATAACAAAGTTTGTAATATGTTTGGGTTTGATCTATTAGATGTTTTAACAGAAACGTTACTAATGGATTAATTCTCATGTTAGTAACACATGACTCACACAAAACGTGGATACTGTACATGCTACATGAGTCGTATACATTGTTGTACATATTGCTGTTTTTTTTACTGTTAAAGCTCTTTAAGGAATATGTCAGGACGTACAGTTAGTATGCTGTTACAGAGTGTGGTTCTCCTGCCAGTCCACTAATCCATCAAAGAAGATGATGATGCGCTCGACTGGTAGAGTTTGACTCCAAGGACCAGGGCAGAGACCAGGATGATGATGATAATGATAATGGCAAGGGACCACCAACAGCTCGTGCCATAATTCCTGTGGACTGATATTTTTCCCCATGCCAGCCAGAAGACCTGATGGTCTAGATCTGTGATGTTATTACTGATGTCTTCCAGACTCAGGTGAGGGACATGATGGGCACTTTCTTCCAGGATATGGCATGGGTCATGTGGGACTCCTTCTGGGAGATTACACAGGAGATAATTCATGGCAATCAAACCCATCAGGGTGGACTGTCAGGAATGTAGGCATTGTCTATGTGATCCATTATGTAATGCTGCCATCATGGTGTGCTCCTATTCAGCTATCTTTTATTATTAAGCACATATGTGTGCGCACATCTTATACCACAGTCATGCTTGTAGGATGTACCTTATGATGCACACTTCACAATTCAACTCATATGTAATTATATATTATCGCTGACTGCATTATGACATTTTTTAGAATATGGCACAGCCATTATCACCATGGTGTCATGTGATCATCAGATGGGCAAGTATTCCTGTACTCTGTATGTGGCTTGCCTTGTTTGTCTGCAGAGGACCATGTCAATGTTATTTCAGATCTGGTCAGCCCTTTATGTGACTGATAAGTCTAACACAGGTAGAATTCTGCCACTGTGACACACTTGCCCTGCTAGTAGTGATCATGTGAGTACATGGACGGTTGCTGACAATAGCAAATATGCTACACATGCTAAATTTAATAACATTCCACAAACATACCATTGTAGTGCCATTCTCCTGAAACAACATCAACATATATGATGCATTTGTCATATTTTTTACCCATTATTATGTCACTTTTTATTTTAGGAATGCATGTTTTCATATATGACACATCACTGTATTTTCTCCAATAGTAACACTTATGTGTCAGGAAGCCCCACTGAAACTCTGCCCTTGTGGGTGATAGTTAATGTTAATTTGTGTGCCATGAAATACACAGTTTTATTCTAATGTCATAATACATGCCTTTGAGGGTAACATCTGTGTAGCCTGCCACATTGTCTGATAGTCTTAATGACATGAATTGATATTCCACAATGTCTTTGGGAATTTCATGATGTTATCATATGAATGGCACAAGTAATGAGTGCCTGTATTGTATGGCATACTTATTATGGCAAATGTCACTGTATTGTTCCTATGGCTTATACTCTGAAATATGTGCACATTAGCTATGTATTTTGATATAATGGCTAAGGTCTTCATCTTATAAACACAAGGTACAGGGTTTAATTCTGACCTCAGGTTATTAGTTAGGCTTAAAAATCACCCTTCAGGGCAGTTAGTCTAGAATTCACCTATGAACCTATTACACACGCTAACATACATGTCCGATCCTCATTATGTATACTATGGCTGCATTCCTTTGCATGGCTGTACCTTTGTATACTCTTAACATTGCAAACACAAAATTCACACATTGTAATGCTACAGTATGAATCAGTAATCCTTCTGCAGGTGGTGTGTCATAGCTGCATATACACAACTGTCCTTTTGTCAGTCATACACATCTACATAATTAATGCTATAACTTTTAGTCACCGTGCCACCTCCTTTCTTACATTAGCATGGCAGTATATATAGGTATGTGATATCCAACCCTATTTTCATGATATTCCTATTCTAATTGCTGTTTAACTGTTGCACATCACTGTATTGTTTGTGTAATTTGCACTCAGACATGTTAATAGCCATCACCAATGCACACTATATAGATATACAACGTTGGTCATTTGCTACATGTACCTTGCAAGAGACTTGCAGTCCATCTTGTGTATATACTTGTCTTTTGTTTTTCTGTGACAGCTTTTTCAAGGCATGCATTTACTTACTACTACAGACATATGTTGTCCATTTCCCTTCCTCTTTATAGCTTTAGCCTATATGTTTCACATATACATTACATTTGCATATGTCTGTGTTCACCTTTGTGTAATGTATCATCTTTGGAAAGTAGGTTTACTGTTACAATATGACATCATGCCACCATGGTAGGCTATCATACATACGCATAGTATATTCTCTCAAGCTGGTGCTCACTGAGATGATTCTGTGCTCATGTTTTACTTGTGTGTCATGCATTCCCCAGACTTTTGCATGCTTCTGCATAGCTATGTGTGCATAGGTTTACATTCCTTACTTTTTATTATTCATTTGCTGTTTAGGACTGTATCTGTATCAGCATGTGTTTTCTACATGGCACTTTCACATTTCAAGTCATCAGTGTGGTTATGTGTAATGAGCCTTTTGTACGTTTGGCTTGTGTGATATTGTTGCATGTCACCAATCTACATTTTATACCTTAACAACATCTGTGTTGCTTCTGGCATAGAATGTCTTGTTTGATGTCAAGATTCCAGTTTCCTGTGCTAGAGGTCTAGAGGTGTGTAAACTTAACAACATTACTCTTTTACTGCAGGACTGCTGCTTGGCACTGTACTTAGCTGTTTGCCAATTGTATGCAGGATAGAAGGATCTAATGTGACTTCTGATTTTCTGCTCCTACATTTCCTTGACTGGATTTGATTAGCCTTGTTGTGTGGCTTACTCTTGCACTGCCAACAGCTTAGTGGATGAAGTTTCATGTCATTTGTTTACTGCAATGCCAGCAATCCTCTGTGTCATACACCTACCATCAGTCATACTTCTTTTGGTTTGACTGCCACACAGTCTGGAACATCTCAACCTTGCCTTGTGCACTTTATTTAATATATTATTGAGGTGCACCATGGTTGGTATTAAGCCCTACCCTGTTTGCCATCTTTCTTTATCCCTGCTATACAGTCCATATGTGTGCTGTCTGTGTAAGTCACTTATCTTTTATGTATATTGCCAGTCTTTGTCCATCATGTCTTGTGAAACTTGTTATATATTTGTGCCCACACTTTTCCCCACCTCCTTTCTCCATGTATTTTCATATTTTTGTTTTCCAAAAAAAAAAAAAAAAAAAGGCCTATTCCCACAAAAAAATATGCTCATACCCCTCTGACTGTTCCTCTGTCCTTCCTGTTGCATCTTCTCTCTTGTGTGCCTCTCTTCTTTACTTTCCCCCTACATCTGCTTTGCTAGCACCCTATTTCCTTGCTTGTGTTTGTAATTTGATTCCATACACATATTTCACACCCATTATTAGCTATTGTTAGCATTGGTGATGTGGATGTGGATGCTACATTGCTGAAATGTATAATTTTTTTAATTTAAATTTTGCTGGCTTACAACAGATTCTGCAAATGATAGTGGGATTCTGTGCATATGTACATCTGCATTTTGCAATCATATCCACAATTTATCTGGATATTAATCATCTTGCAGGACTATTGCTGATGTGCATTTGTCTTCAGCCAGTGTTTTCCACATGTTACTGACATGGTCCATTGAGTCTGTGTGCCTTTCACACAAGTACATTCATAATGCAAATATATCACTTCATGGATGAGTTTTCCTTACAAATTGATTTTGCAGAACTTGAATGTAGTTATGCTAACATCACTGGCTATTTGTTGTGCCTGTGTTGTGCTGACTTATGCTGATTAGACTGGGGCACATTTGTATATTACTTATTTGAGGCAAATCTTTAGCTGAACCCAGAACAGTCCACCAAATTCTGCAAATGTTATGAAATCTGGCACATAGGTAATACTATTATACTTGAATTTGGAGACCTCATCATAGAGTTCTATGACTGTTGTGCACTTAACTCATTGAACTCTGTGATATTGTTTCTGGTGGTTTGGAGATTTTGATATTGAAGGTTGCAAGTTTGTGGTCTGACTTGACCAGTGCTGGGGATACCTTGAGGATATACAGATGCTACTTTTGTTGCAACCAGACCAAGTTTTTCTTTTCTCTTGTAGGTCCATTAAAAAAATGGGTCCAGAGAGTATTTTCTTTATAAAATCTAAGAATTTGTATGCACATTCTACATTAGTGGCATAGGTGCCCAGGTAAACCATTGGATAGTTAATGCATTCCCTCCAACGAAGCTCAGAAAGTTTGCACTGTGATTTCCAGTGGGTGGAGCCCAAGCTTTTTGGTAAAATCAAATTATGTCCTCACTTTTCAAATAAATGTACATATCTCTCGAGCCATATGAGCTACTAAAGAAGTCTAAATGGCAAAATCTTCAGCACCAGCTATTTTTATAGTGGTAGTATTCTTTAGGTTCCAGGTCTTAAACTGGATTTTACAAGTCACAGTAAATATAATAACTTTAAAGTTTGTAATATTCTGTAAACAACTTAAAATATTTCACCAATCACTCAAGTTATACTCATACTGTTACCAGCGTGTTATTCATCCAGCTCAAAGCTTTCATATGAGGATCAGCAGTTCTGTCTGTGCTATTGTCAAGATATTTAGAAAAACATGAAATTTAGGACAATATAATTAAATATTATATGAACAACAATTAATATCAACTTAACTGAAATAGACAGAGGTCAAATATCAATACAGTTGTGTTTGCCATTGTGTAAGCTTTAAGATTAAATCCTATAATACTTTGTATATTGCATGGTTTTTAAATTATTAATGCAAATATGAACAAGCAATATTTGATGCCCAGAGGCATAAGTGGAATGTAACCCCAGAAACACCTAGAGGCATCACCTGGCTGTAAAGTGATTACCTAGGATAGCAGTGTTTCTATTTATGGGGAGTTAATCACAAATATTTTGGAATGTGGTGTGATTTTCTGGAGACATGGAGGTGGTTCCATAGCACAGACTGACCTGATAGTTAATCTTATTTAGCATGATTTGAATATATATATATAAGCTCCACCTGAGAGTTTCTAGTAACCTGTCTCAAGGTTTTCTAATGTGTTTTTGATAAACATGGATATACCACCCCATTTTCCATCAGGCCTCACATATTGTTGTACCATTCATTATAACAAATCACTTCTTAATTCATACATCAATTGCAGATGCACAAAACCAGATACTGAGGGAGCACAGTCTGGCACATAAATTGGGGATCTGTAACAACACATACATGAATGTGCTCCAAATACAGAATAGCCTCAAGGTTTGGGACTTTGTTGTTTAGACTTCTAATATTAAGCAGTACCATCTTGATATGGTCTTGTGGTTTATTTGTTTTGGAAATTAGGTTGAGAGGTCCATCAGCAGGCCCTTATCTGAAAGAAGGAACAATCCAGGCAGCAAACATTTTTGTCATTATATGGAAGCCTTGGATGGTGCAGTGGTGTAGTGGTTAGTGCTGTCACCTCATAGCAAGAGGTTCTCCATTTTGATTCTCAGCTGGGGTGCATTCTGTGTGGAGTCTGCATGTCCTCTTTGTGTTTGTGTGGGTTTTCTCTGGGTGCTCCGGTTTCTTCCCACATTCCAAAGACATGCAGTAGGTGGATTGGACACTCTAAATTGGCCCTAGGTATGAGTGTGTGCATGGAGTGTGTGGTGCACTTTCTAAGGAGGGCAGGGTCTCAGGCTAGCAACCTGACCCTGTAACACTTGTACCCGCTATGGAAACAAGTGCTGAAGGGCATTTGTTACCTGATATGCTAAATGCATGGGAGTGAATCCAGGATAGAAGCCTTGGGATGAGAGGTGCAAACAGTCCATGATAAAGCAATTCCAGTTGTCAAGCATCTCCTCCCATGCTGACACATACTAGATCCCCATAGAACAATGTCAGATGTTTAACCAATTGTTAAAGCCAGTCATCCTTTCTTTATACCCTTCCATAATTTTTGGTAATAGAAGGATTACGCTCAATACCAGTGTCATTCTAGCATTTATGACATACATGAAGAGCTATGTCATGTCCCTCTTCATAACTAACATGGTTCTGCATGCTAGGTCATTTCCCAGCATGGGACATCACCTCACCATACAAGGCCCTTGTAATGTAGGAGTCTTGACCCCCTGAGAAGCAACTTAGTGTCACCTGATTTTGCCTTGCCTCATTTAGAATCCATTTGCCTAACTATGGAATCACCAGTCAGCAATTACTAATTCATTTCTATTTGTATTTGAAGGTTGCTTTGGTGTTATTCATATAGGATATACTGTTTCCTTTTGACTAATTGAAACTGCAGTACCTAGTTTGTTTTAGACGTTTGACCTACTATCAATTTGCTGCTTGACCAAGGATTTTTTTAGTGCTTCTACATATGATGATTTGGTGTGGACGTGTGTGAAACGTGGTAAGTAATGCTCACAGAATGTTGTTTTTTTTTTTTTTTTTTTTTTTTTGTAAGACTATGGCTTTAAATTTGGCTGGATATTTGCATCTTTCAAAAGCAGACATTAGAAGTTTGCAATCTGTGAAAACCATGTGACTTTTACATTGCTTAAGTACATTAAATATTACTAGGCTGGCAACAGAGGTTTGACTAGCTGAAAGACCATCCATTTTGATTAGGAGTGTGAGGTATGTTAGGATGAATAAGATAATACAACAGTGTTTCAGCTTTTGGATTTAAAGTACTAGTTCAAGAAAAATAGAAGACTTAGATTAATTTATGTTTGGGAACCAAGTTAACAAGACATAATCAATATTCTAGTTGAGCCTAACTACAAGGTGAACAAGTAAGACAACATAACAGCATTTCATCTCCTAATTAAGTTACAAATTTGGGGTAAAATAATAAATGTAGAGAAAAAAATGGTTCAAACACCAAAACCTTGTAGGCAGTAAATAACTTGCATAGATTGGCTATGAGATTGGTTTTAGACATGCAGCAGTGTGCCATGGCCTGTGTGATTTATACAGCTTTAAACAGTATGTGGAAGGTTTACTTAAAAGAGAATTTGAAATTGACATTTCCTGCATCTGTACACACAGCTTTGAGCATCATTGTGAGGAGCACCGTCTCCCACTGTTAAAATGAAGAGATAAAGTGAAATAACAAGTAAGAAAGCAGCTAGAAATCTGGCTAGAAATGTTTACCCTCAAAACCATCAGCAAATTATTTCCTGCCACAGAATAATCACTACCACCTCAACAAGTTTATACCATTACCAGAAAACCAGCTAAAACTGTAATTGTCTGTAACATTAAATGTAAAAATGGAGAAAAATGTAGAAAATCACAGGCAAAGCACTTTGTTTAGCAAAATAGAGATGATATCTAATGAAATAACAAAGAAGAGCAATTA
>NC_056727.1:1032010498-1032072998 GCF_019279795.1 Protopterus annectens | reverse complement strand
ATGCGAACAAACATTGCATTCATGGATGGATTGTAAAGAAAATGTAGAAGAAGAAGGAGGGTGAATGAACATGAAGAAATTGTTCAAGAACATAAGATAGAATTGGAACTAGAGAGAAAGGAGGAAGAAAATATAATGGTAGAGAATATATGATTTGAAAAAGATGAGGGAGAAAAAGAAGAGGAGGAGGAAGTAATAGTAAATTCAAGTGAAGAGGAAGACATTAATTGGGTGACAATTACACATAAAAACAAGTCTGTTGGAAAAATGGTAAAAGAAAGTAAAAATTTAAGAATGTAGGTTTCAGAGAAAAAAGGCAAAGGATGAGAAAGATAAGCAATATTTAAAAAGTGAAGATCTTATTTATAAATATGAATAACATAAAGAATATTAAAGAAGGTTATGTGTATTAATATGATGTAAAATGCCTGATATGGATATTATAATATTAGAAGACAAACATTTTCACAGGAGTGAGACTGCAAGTAAATGAACTATGGGAAGGAGGTATTTATTTGGGATATAGGAAAAGAAACTTGTTCAGGTACTGGAATTTTAAGTAAAAACTCAACAGAAAATTTTAATTCTACTTTAGTAATATTAGGTAGAGTAACAGTACTAGATGTTAGATGGAAAAAGAAAATTCATAGGTTAGTACTAGGCTAACTGACCTTTTGAAGCTTAGCCAATTACTCCATGTGAAAATCAAACCCTGAACCTTGTGTCTTTAAGATAAAAACCTTAACCATTATGTCATCCTCCCACTCAATATTTCAAATTATTGCAGTATATGCATATATTAAACAAAAAGAAAGATAGTTGAAGTTTAAAAAGATCTTTGATTATCTGAGGGTCAATATGCAAATAATAATGGCGGGGGATTTTAATTGTGACTTAAGAAAAAGGAAAAAAAGAAGAGGCTGGTGTCAAAATAATTGCAGAGATTCTAAAAACTGTAAAATTATATTTATGAGATAATAAACAATAGGCTTATACAAAGGGAAATTAAGAACAAAAAATGACTATTTTATGATTTCAGAAAATTTGAAAACTTTACATAAAGGAACAAAAGTAACAGGTTTCTCAGACCATGTGGCAATTGGATAAAGATCCAAGAAAAAGAAGGATATATAAAATAGGTAGAGGTAGTAAAAGAATAAATTAAACAGACTTAAATTAAGGAGGTAGAAGAAGGGTTATACACCTATGGAATTAATATATATACATGAGAGTGTTTTATGAGAACTGGACAAGTTGGTGGATATGTTTTAAAGAAAAAATATAAACTATTTTTTTAGAATGTCAAAGGGTAAAAAGAACAGAAGAGAAACAAAAGTATGAAAAAATCAGTCATGAAGAAGTTAAAGAGGTAATTAGAGACAGAGAATGATTTTTGAAAGAGAAAAAAATGATATATGAAAGGAATCAGGAAAAATGCTATTTAAACAATAGTATTTTTATAAGGAAAGAAAGAGGATGTAACACCATACTTAAAGATGTAAAAGAAAATACATGAGTAATAACAGAAGAAAGAAATTAAAAAGGAAACATTGTTAAAACACAAAATAAATAACGGATATAGTAAAAATATATAAGTAAGGACATCTTCAAAGTACAAAACAGAAAGAGGACATAAGTGGAGAGTGAAAAAAATTACTAAAGAAGACAGTGTAGGGATAGAAAAGAACATAACCATGTAGGACATGGAAAATGTTTTAAAGACAATGAATATGGAATAAGCCACAGGGCTTGATGGGATTGAATATTTCATGTATACATATATGTATATATATATATATATATATATATATATATATATATATATATATATATTTACTAGAGTGGCAGAAGAAGTACTTTGTAGAGATGCTAAATGAATGGTTAGATAAAGGAGTGTAAGACAAAGAAATATGTATAGGAACTATGAAATGCATATTGAAAAATGGAGACATAGAAAATATAACAGAAATGGAGACCAATATTGTTAAACAAAGTAGACTATAAGATATTTATGAACATAACAGGCAAAAAGGCAGAGAAGTTGGCATAACGGTTAAGGTGCTTACCTTAAAAAGCATAAGGTGCTGTTTGATTCTCACATGAGGTAATTGGCTATGCACAACGGTAGTTAGCTTAGTACTAATTTATGAACCTAAGAATGCTACCCATATAAAATAAAAATTAAAGATACCCAGAACTTGTCAAAGATTGGGATGCATGACTAGATCTTAAAAAGGTCCTTGTGGTTATTAGCCTAGTAAACACCTATAAACCTAAGAAGATATTGGGAAATAAGTAAGCAAATTATTGAATGAGTCATTATTTAGAAAAAAAGGTAAAGAAAGCCAAGAACTTTTGATGATACTAAGTGAAATTCCAGATGATATATTAAATAGGAATTCAGAGATCAAAATTTTGACCGGTGATTTCTGTTACGATTTGTTTAAGAAACAACATAAAATTTTATCAGAGATTTTAAAAGAGTATAAGTAAAAAAAAATAAGAAAACATTTGTTTCAGTATATGAAAATAATGAAGTAAAATTAACAGTAAATGGCCGGTTAAGTGAAGAAATGGATATAAGAAGTAGCACAAGACAGCATTGCCCAGCAATCAGTATATTATTTGCATTAATTATGAATGCAGTTGTTAATGCAATAAATTTAACATAAGAGTAACGGAATATACCACAAAGGAAGGAATTCAAGTTCCAGTGATGTTTTATTCTGTAGATAATATAGTGTTAAATACTAAAAATTAAGAGTGGATGGAGATAGCTATTAAGAAACTTAGTCAAGAACTAAAAGTTATTGGTCTATGTATAAATAAGTGTAAAAGTAAACATTTAGGATTAATAGAAAGGTTTAATAGAGAAGAAACTGAGTTTTTAGGCATAACATTTGATAGTAATCAACACAGAATAACACAATGTCAGAATATGATACAGAAAATGAGAAATATATGTTTGTTTTGGCGAACATATCTGTTGACAGATATGAAAAAATGTATTTGATCAGTTCTGTTCTAGCTGGTAAAATAGCATATTTACTGAATGTGTTTGTGGTACCTGTGAAACATGAGAAAGAATTTTTGTCAATAATGTTTGCATTTATATGAGGATCTAGATTAAATATGGTTAAAAGAGGGTTGTTATATGTTAAAAAAAACAAGAAGGAAGATTAGGATTGATTAATCCTGTTGTTTATGCAGCATCATTGAGTTTATATATAGTGTTGACATGGTTAAAGAAAACTAGTAAAGGACTGATAGTTGTAATAATGAAGAAAAAGTATAAAGACATTTGAGACAATGTGAATAACCTAAAAAGAGGAAATAGATATTTGAGTGAGAAAATGAAAGACTATCAAGAAAACATTTTGTTATGGAAAATAAGTATATGTAATACAGAAAAGAGTAGATGAGAATGATATGAATATAATAAAAAAATATTGTTTATATCAGTGGAAAAATTTATAGAAAGGAAAACATAAAGGCAAGGATAGAAAGATGTAAAAATATTTTGAATGTACAGTCTTTCTGTGTAGATTAACAATAAGGAAATTACCAGTAAATGCAAATATGCCATATAAAAAGATAGAAGAATGAATTTGTAATCATTGTGCTGAAGTGGAAACTACAGAACATGTTTTTTTAATTGTGAAAGGGTAAAGAAAGAATGGAAAAATATGTGAAAATGAAATTATAAAAGGTTTGAATGGAATAAAGAATATAAATATGGATATGATAGAATATGGTAATTATGGTGATAAAAAGGAAGAAGGTATCAAGAATACAGATAGCAAATTGATTTGTATAATATGGATTATTTGGAATGCAAAGGTTAAATGAGATAACATTCAATGGAAAATGGATATTGTCAGAAATATTGAAGGAAATATAATTTTGTTATGAAGAAATGAGTGAGGAAGAAAATAGGAATGTAAATAAAAGAAAGTGAATGTATATAAAAGTGAAAATTTAAATGAGATTAGGAATGTAAAAGCATAAAAGATTGTAAACAATTTGTATATGATGTAGTGTTTATTTGATGTAAACAGTGCAAATATGAGATGGCGCCTAATGAAGAACCCCTACTTTTTTTGAAAGATCATGGGATCCTTTACATCCACCTGAGCTACCAGAAAATCAAGCAAATGGAGGCTGTTTTCACTGTCTCATCTGATGAGTAGCACAATCAGGTTTGCAGCATCCCCTTATGCTGCATTACATTGTCAGCAATCAATCTACCTGTTGTGGGAATAGAACCCACAGCATTCTGCCAAAGGCACTTGTGCTAACTATTGCATAATTGACACTGACTTGTCCTTTTAGATCCATGTTTTTTATAATGCTTGCACTCATAAATATGAATGAAAGATAATATATCAATTGGTGTTTACTGTCTGATAACAGCACATCCCTAATGGGTAATGTACTGATTGCCCTGAACACTAGGTGTGTACGCTATTCAGACAATAACTTAATAATAAAGCACAACTTGGAGTTTCTTATTCCACTTATAATATTGACTCACAAAAACAAATAAATAAAAAGACAGGCCCTGGGATTCATGAAAGCTCCATGCAAGAATAAGTCTATTCTTGCACAGAGCAGATCATGTCCGTGCAGCACAGCACAGAGAGTACTAGGGAGAAAAATGTCAAGCATTAGTTAGCAGTTTCCCAGTAGCTCATTGTGATGAAACACAGCTGTGGTTTACCTTTTTGCTCAAACAGACACGGTTTGAATCCTGGCAGTGGTAGTATCCTGAATGCATTTTGTCAAACAAGAATATATGAATATTTGAATAAAAAGTCAGGAAGTATTAACATAAATTACCTCCACAGGTCTGTGAGGGAAGGAAATGTTTGTAATAGCTGTAAGAAGGGTTTACCAGCACTCTCTGTGTTCAACATATCCACTGTCTAAACCCAAGGCAGCAAATGGCAGCAAGACAAGTACATACACCAATCACTTTGTTCCAATACATGTTCCTCAAGTGTCACGCTGTGACAGCTAATGGTCACTGCTGCTAATAACCAGGGAGTATGTCAGTACCACATTCCCCAAGCATGAGTGCCGGGCACTCCTGTCAGTGTCACATATGTAACTGTGAAGATACAAATATGTGTAGAAACAGTCAGGTAGTGTTAACACATATTTCTTCAACAGGTCTGCCAGGTAAGAAAATGTGTCCGCTAGCTGTAGGAAGGCTTAACCAACACACTGTGTACAACAATCCGACTGTCCCCCCCTAGGTCATAGGTATACAGTGAGGTCAGCCATGGAGAGTAATGAGCAGAGGAATGATCTGCACAGTTGTTGAAAATTGAAGCCTAGACAGTTGTTAATTGACCTCTCCCCCCACCACCCTATCTGCATCAATATTTCATACACATTAAATAAGTATGTTCATCTCCAAACCTGCTTTTGGGACATGTGTCCTATTCTTATACAAATATTGAACCGTTTGAATATTAATGTTCCCTTTTCAAATACTATCATTGGTGGCCTGTTTCTACCAATGTAACTTGCATGCTGTTATAATGCCTACTGTGGTTCCATGCATGCATGTGTTCTGTTTGCTATGCAACTGTTTAAATTCTGTTTTATGGGGAGAATTGGAACACCAATGCATACTGTTATAACTAATCTTTAAATGTGTTGTTCTTGACTAACCCCCTATACTGTAGAGAAGTACAAGGCTCTCTATTCGACCTTACCAGCCAATCAGTAAAACAGTTCACTGTACCTATCCAGGCATGTCCAAAGGGCAGTTTCAGGTGTACACTCTGGTCCAACTGGTGAATCTGGGCATTTTAAGGCAATAACCAAAAATCCTAAGTCTGGAGGAATGAAGCAGGAGATGCCAAATAAATTTCAATCCTTCATTGAGTCAAAACGACAAACTAGAACCACACCATAAATGCCTTTAACACATAACAAGTGCATTTTCGTCAAAAAAACAGTTCGACTTCATCAGATGCCACCAGCCATTTATTACTCCATATTTATATAATTACTAATTAATTAAAACCTATCAGAATGCTTCTGTTGAATTTAAATCAACCAATTAAGTTAATGCCATTCTTCTTCATTTAAATTTTTTGTTCTAATTAGTAATTATATAAATATGGAGTAATAAATGGCTGGTGGCATCTGACAAAGTCAAACTGTTTTTTTGACGAAAACGCACTTGTTATGTGTTAAAGGCGTTTATGGTGTGGTTCTAGTTTGTCATTTTGACTCAATAAAGGATTGAAATTTATTTGGCATCTCCTGCTTCGTTCCTCCAGACTTTGGATTTTTGGTTATGAGTTCACATTTGGTCTGGATTCTGCTTTTTTTCGTTTTATTTTGAGGCAATGTTACAATTGCCTCATGTACACAGACAACCCTCTCCTCCTTCCACCAAACACTAATACATGCGAGAGATGCAATTATACAGCCAAAATGGAGGCTAAGCTCTCTCAACCCAAGACTGTACCAGGAAGTCAAGAGAAGAAGGGAATTACTTGCATCACACCACCAGTCTCACATAGACCTATGAAACCAGCACTGGCAAAAAACATACATAAATACACGAAAACTTACTCGGAGGCTCTAAATAAATATCTGCAGAAGCAACAGAGACCTCTAAAGCAGATATCCAAGCAACCTCCACCCCTCAACACAAACCATGAAAGACATACTTCACAAAACCAGTGTTTCATACAATCACAGCCCTTAAGGCAAAATAACATACCCAACACACTAGTAATAGGTGACTCTATAGTCAGGCATACTGACGTCCCACTCACAAGGCTGAACAAGGAGAAGGTTACTGTTAGCTGCCTGTCAGGTGCCAGGATCTGCCACATAACACAAGCGCTCAGGTAACTCCAGAACAAGTACAAATATGACTCTGTCATTGTCCATGTTGGTGTGACTGACCTAAGCCATACCTTCCTGGACTACATGAAAAGAGACATGGAGGAGCTCTCTCAACACATAGCCCAGGCCGGTATGACCCTGATCCTGAGTAGCATCCTGCCCTCACCAAGAATGATACCACAGTATAGAGAAAAAATGATCAATTTCAACAATTGGCTAAGCTTCTGGTGTCATTCAAAGGGGACCCAGTGTCTGTCAGCCTGGGATGACATGCTCGACAAGCCACTCTGCTTTGCTAGAGATGGAGCACACCTTTCATCCTTAGGCTTTTGAATACTGGCCAAGGCTCTTGCCACCCCATAGTGTCTTTTTTAGGCAAGGCTGAAAAGACAAACCCACCGCCATAACTAGCACAAGTAACAAAAAACTGAGGGTAATGCTACTCAGTGCCAAAAGTGTAAACCTTAAAATGCATGCACTCAAGGCACTCCTCAGTATTGAGAAAATTGATATATGTGCAGTAACAGAGACCTGGTTTAAGGCTCCAGAGAGCACCCCAGCACTACCAGGCTACAACTCATACCATACAGTTCGTCCACAAAACCCGGACTGAAATACAAAAGGTGGGGGATTATCCATATTCATCAAGGATACCCACACCTCCAGGTTAGTGGCACAGCACAATGCTTCAGAGATCATCCACGTGCAACTAACAATGGGAAAAACTGCTATTCAAATTATAGCTTGCTACAGATCACCCACCATGTCCCAGGCCTCCCACTCAGCATTCCTGGAAACACTGGGAAACATAAAGGTCCTACCAAATGCCCTGATATTGGATGATTTCAATTACCCAAACATTAACTGGAAGAACTACTCAAGTACAAACTCCTTGCCCAACATTTCCTATAATTTATAAACTCAAACGCCCTGGATCAACTGGTCATCACCCCCACCAGAGGTGACAACATATTGGACCTGGTCATCACCAGCATAGGTGACCAGTGTTCCACACCGGAGGTCAAACCCTCGCTGGTTAGATCTGACCATAAACTAATCACTCTGGATATCCACATTCCACCACCACCCCCGGTCAAAGAAACCACTATGAAAAACTTTTCAAAAGCAAACTTCACTTTACTTAAGACCAAGGTGGGAAGTTTCAAAGCCCACATGCTAAAGGATAACGCTGTCCAAGCTGCAAAATCCTTTACTAATCCACTCTATGGGCACCTACAAGAATGCATGGATTGTGCTATCCCAAACAAAACCAAGACGCACTCCTCCAAGAAAAGGAAACCAGTCTGGTGGATCCCTGCCATAAGCAAGCTATACAACAGAAGAAGGAAACTAGTACAGAAAAGAGTAAAATCCCAAGAAGGGAAGACATCCCCGAGCAGTATCAACAAGAAACTACGTTCCCTCATAAAATCATCCAAGGCTAGCTTCGAAAGAAAAATTGCCATGGACTCCAAAGATAACCACAAGGCATTCTTTAGCTATGTCAAGAATGTAAGTGGCAATTCTCAGATCTGCTTGGAGTTAGTGCAGAATGGCACAAAATACACTGAACTGACCGATATAGCCAACATCCTGGCAGACAGGTTCAGTGCAAACTTCACCCCCCCTCTCACCCCCAAAAGGGCCCATAGCTATACCAGAAGACTGTAGTGCCCTGAAAATCACAGACACTCAGGTTAAAACAGCCCTCTCCAAAGCCAAAAACACAGCATCAATGGGACCAGACAGTGTCCCAGGCAGCATCCTACATGAGCTCAAAGATGAACTAACCCCTCACCTAAACACACTGTTTAAACTCAGCCTCTCCACAGGCTATGTGCCCACAGAGTGGTGCATAGCAATGGTTATTCCACTCCACAAAGGTGGAGCCACAATGGACCCCAGGAACTATCGCCTATAAGCCTGACTAGCTTGGTCTGCAAAGCTATGGAGTGCATCATCATGGACCTCATTAACAAAGACATTGGAAACCTCCAAACACTGGATGCTACTCAGTTCGGCTTTGTTAAGGGTAGATCATGCCTCCTAAACCTGGTGAACTTCTTTGAGACAGTTACCAAGGCTATAGATGAGGAAAAGGTGGTCCACACAGCCTACCTAGACCTAGCAAAGACATTCTACACCATTCCCCACTCAGGTATTATAGACAAGCTCACCAGGCTGAAGATAAACCCCTACGTCATGAGATGGGTTGCCAACTGGCTCACAGACAGAACCCACATGGTAAGAGTTGCAGGAGCTAGGTCTGACTCCAAAATGGTTACAAGTGGCATTCCCCAGGGCTCAGTCCTAGGACCCCTCTGTTCGTCATATACTTCTCAGAGGTACAGGCAAGCACAGGAGGACTATGGCTGACCAAGTTCGCAGGTGACTGTGAACTAGGGGCTATAATTGACTCTCCGGCTGACACAGACATCCTCCAAAAGGGTCTCACTGAGACAGATACCTGGTGTCAAAACCACGGCCTCAAGCTAAATGCCAAAAAGTGCATAGTCATCCCCTTTGGAAAAAATAAAGTACCCACAAACTACCACATAGGTGGTAGTTCCCTAAATATGGAAGACTTAATAAGGGATCTGGGGACCCAAGTAGATAGAAACCTCTCCATTGATAATCACATTGCCAAAGTGGTTAGAAAATTCTTCTATGTGACCCATCACAAAAGGGTCTGCATCCAGATCAAAAGAAATCATTGGGCCCCTCTATGCATCACTCATCAGACCCATCATAGAGTACAATGCCCCATTTAGGATGTACCTTACAAGACACCTGCAACAACTGGAAAGACCACAGAAGTACCTCACCAAGAGGATCACTGGCCTCAAACAGATGCCCTATGCAGCTTGACTGAAGAAACTCCAGCTGTATTCGGTTGCTTACCGCCTACTCAGAGGTGATCTCTGCCTGACATACAAGGCCATGTCCAACCCAGAATTGATGGACATGCTCCACCTAAAGAAAACCATTTCCCCTCGAGCCACACGCTCCAGGGATCTAAACCTCACCACAACAATAAATAGGATATGCTGGAGGAATAGATTCCTGTCCCAGAGACTTCCCATGCTCTGGAACAAGATTCCAGTCTACATTAGGCAGAGCTCCTCGCTAACCCTCTTCAAGAGAAACCTCGACGAGTGGATGGGAAACAGAAAGTTTACCCCGGGGATCACTTCAATGGCTTTGCTGGACAGAGGCACAGGGAACTAATCTAAGGGGGTGGCGAAAGCCAACACATTCTGGCTAGGCTTATAAATGCCTTTGGGCAGATAGCCTAATACCTATCTATGAACCTAAGATATCAAAATAGGAATATACACACACACACATATATATATATATATATATATATATATATATATATATATATATATATATATATATATACAGATACACACACACACACACACACACACACACACACACACACACACACACACACACACACACACACACACACACACACATATTATATATATGCTCATAACATGCAGTGGATTCATACCCAGCACCATACCTCTCCCCCTCTTAGTGTAAGAATTCTGGACAAAGGCTGTCAAAATGGGGGCACAATGGGACAAGACTAGGGACATAATGTACGTACTGCAATTATAAATGTAGAATGTTGCTACAGTAACAGGGTTTGTGTCAGCATACATGTACAGAAGGATGTGAGTTCTTAAATTTTAATGTATGTCATCATTTACTGACAGAACTCCTCACATCATCACAGTGATTTACACCAGAAATGAAAATAATGATTTTGTGGAACATAACAGAAATATGAGCAATAAACCTAGACAGTCTGAAACAATCTGACCAGTCGAGAAGTATGCTCAGAACCCCTTAGTGCAACAAATCTGGAACAAGCCTGACAAAGGGGGTGGTAAAGCCATGAAACTGGGGAAATATCCCAAATACTGGAGTAGATAAGGTGACACAGTTGATGCAATAACACTCTCCTGTCTGTTGTAACATATATTGACTGGAATAGCCCAAGTCCAAATTACTCCCCACTACTTACTGACATAAATCTTCACATCATCCCACTGATGTGTCAGAAATACACAACACGTATGGGGGCCAGGCAACAGTACATCTGTAAATATCTGGACATAACATCACAGTAGGGAAACTACACTGAGCTGTTAGGCATGTCACAATCACTGTCTAAACTACAGGCAGACTGACACAACACTAACCCAATTTTGCTATGGGGGAATACACATGTAATTACAAATATATCAGGCAATACAGTGATGTAACAGCTCTGACCAACAGACACCAGTATGAAAGTACATACCCATAACCAATCTCATCGCATTCAAACTGACATATTGTTAAGCCACATGAACAGTAGTGCATATGTGCTGTGTGAACAAAATCATCAGCATGTTTGCCACTCACACACTATACCTACATATACTGGCCCAATTCACAGTGTAGTCTGACACCTGTCTGTGGTATGGGACATGTGTCAGTCTGCCCCTACAAACATATACAGTTGATAAAGCACCAGAAACTGGAGCAGCATGCAAAGTCAGATAGAAAAGGACCCATAACACTTACATCTACCCCCCTCCCTACACAGGCCAAATACATTCACCATACACTGCTACACAATTCTGACAGTCTGTCAACAATTGACAGAAATACACAGTCCTCTCAACTGTATAGAGTCCCACAGAACATCCAGGCTTTGTCCTCATATATAATGCCTCCTACACATATGATGTCTGGCAGTTTGATATATCACTGGGATGATATCAGGAATGAAGTCACTATATAATGATATACTATACCTATTCACCTCTTACTGCATGATATCTGGACAAAGTCTGACATACTTGGGAGGCAGAGGCCCAGACACAGCGGAATTATTGACATATTGCTGTTATAAACTGAGAAAGTTGCTGGTATAACATATCTGTTCTGAGGGATATGAAGTCAGAAACACACATGGATGTTACCATTTACTGAATGCAATCCTCAGAGTATGCTACTTAATTTCCAAGGGCAAAAAAATGTGTGAGTAACACACCAAATATAAGAGTTCAAACTCTGGCCAGTCTGCGGATAGTCCTACAGTTGAGAGTTATGTCAACCATATAACACTATCAGACTTAAATTCATGCAGAGCAGCCATAGCCATACAAAACCTGTCAAACTAACATTACTTCAACTGTATAACAGCAATACTTACATTCTGTCCCTATGTCTGTAACATTCTCCCTCAGTTTGTTGGGCTGTCTTCACTGTGTTTGTTGTAAGAGGTATTTCCAACTACCCTCTGTGATGCTGTTTGTCACACACCTCCATGAAGTCCTCCTCACAGACAAGGAAAAGGGGTAATGCCCACATGAAGTACTCCATTATAGGAGTGTGGTCCATGCTATTTTGTATGGGAATGATACCACAGCTGTTCTACATGCAATTAGCAAGTGGGGGACTCCAGTTGGGGCACAGGCCATCAGTTGCTCATGAGCATTACCTACAAAAAGCAAGCTGCTGCCTATACAAAACAGATGTATATCCTACATCTGTCTCAGAGAGAGAGAAAGAGAGAGAGAGAGAGAGAGAGAGAGAACAAACAAACAAACAGACCAACAGACAAACAGACCCACACACACACACTGAAACTGATGGATTATACCAACTGAACTGAAAAAAAAACACAGGTACGTCAAACAATTAAGCATGTAATAGAATGCAGTAGGGGTTATGTAAACATGTAAACTAGGAAGTTAAAAAAATATTATGTCTCAACAACACATGCTTTACTTATGTATTGCTGAGCAGAACCTATGACCATAGCATCTGTGTCTGTCTGCAGTGACATAGAACACAGCTCAGGGCCTTGAGTCACCCCAGGAAAGGATGTCTCACATATGACCACTACTGGAATGTGTGCTGCACAATACTGACTGTGACACTGCTAGGCCAGCTACTGGGATGTCACAGATATCCATATACTAATTGTGAATACAAATATGATATACATGTTTGTCTCAGACATGTGATGGACCTATACAGGGCATTTGCATACTGAAATATTGTTGCAGCTGCGTGTGTTGAACTGCATGTGATATACTGAGCTCATACCATTCAACTGTCCAGTATTAAGCACATTGACCATATGTGTGCCTCATATTTGTAGTTGTGTCATCAAGAGTTGTGTTATGTCTGGCAAATAATTGTAAACCTGTGAACACTGACATTACAACATCACCTTCTCTTTCTTTCGGCTGTAACCATTAGTGGTCACCACAGCAGATCACCTGTCTCCATGTCTTCCAGCCCTCTGAAACGTGCTCTGTCACAATAACCACCTCATGTCTGCAATCGCCACATATATATCAGGCCTTCTTTTTGTCTTACCTGGCAGCCTCATTATTTCCCAAATATACTCGACATACCTTCTCATCACATGTCCAAACCAACATAATCCTGACACTCTCTGGCTTTATCCCCAAGCTGTCCAACCTGGGCTGACCCTCTAACATTCATATCCACCCTCATCACACCCAGTGCAAATCTTAACATCATTAACTCTGCTATGTCCAGCTCTGACTCATGCCTTTTTTTTCAATGCCAATGTCTCCAACTCATATAACATAGCTGATCTCACTACACTTTTGTAGACCTTCCCTATCATATTAATAGTACTCGTCTGTCACAAATCACTCCTGACACTCTTCTTCACCACCCACATCTTGCCTGTAATCTCGTCTTCACCTATCCCCCACACTCGCCATTACTCTGAACTGTTGTTTCCAAGTATTTATACCTATCCACCTTTGCAAACTGTATTTCTGAATCCTCACCAATCTTCTATCCTCCCTCCCATTCACACACATATATTCTGTCTTAGTCCTGCTGACCATCATTCATCCCCTCTCTAGACTATACCTACACCTCTCCAGGGTCTCCTCAACCTGATGCCTACTTAATGTCATCTGCAAACAGCACAGTCTATAGGGACTCCTGTCTGATCATGTCTGTCAACCTCTCCATCGTCACTGCAAACAAGAAAGGGCTCATAGCTTATCCCTGATGTACTCCCAACTCCACCTTAAATGCACCTGTCACTCCCAATGCAGAACTCACCACTGCCACACTAGCCTTGTACATATCCTGTAGCATTCTTACAGATTCCTCCTCCATTCCTGACTTCCTCATACAATACCACAACTCTTCTCTAGGCATCCTGTCATATGCTGTTTCTAAGTCCACAAAGACACAATGCAGCTACTTCCAACCTTCTCTGTATGTCTCCATCAACACTCTCAGAGCAAACATGGCATCTGTACTGCTCTTTACTGGCATGAAACAATACTGCTGATCAGTAATCCTCACCTCCCTTCTTAACCTAGCTTCCACCACCCTTTACCATTACCTCATGCTGTGACTGATCAGTGTTATCCCTCTGAAGTTACTACAGCTCTGTGTACCACCCTTATTATTATAATCAGTATCCAAACACATTGTATCCACTCCTCATGCATCTTCTCACTTTCCAAGATTACAGTAAACAATCCAGTTAAAAAGACCACTGCCATTTGTCCTAAACACCTCCATGCTTCCACAGGTATGCCATTTGGACCAATAGCCTTTCCATTTTTAAACCTCTTCATAGCTATCCTTACTTCCTCTTTGATAATCTGTTGCATGTCCTGATTCACCATACCCACATCATCCGACCTTCTCTCTCTCATTCTGTTCATTCAACAGCCCATCAAAGTACTGTTTCCACCTGCTCGACACACTCTCCTCGCTTGTGAGTACACTTCCACCATTATCCTTTATCAGCCTTATTTGCTGCACATCCTTCCTAGCTATGTGCCGCTGTCTAGCCAATTGGTACAGGTCCAATTCTCCATCCTTGGTGTCCAACCTTACATACAACCCTTCAGATGGCCCATCCTCAGCCTTTGCCATGACTCATTTTTGCCATGCACCCCATCTCCCTATACATCTGTCTACTTTCTTCATCTGTCTGACAATTCCACTTCTCCTTGGCCAACCTCTTTCTCTGTATACTCCCCTGTACTTCCTCATTCCACCACCAGGTCTCCTTGTCCTCCTTCCTCTGTGCAGATGTCACACCAAGCCCCATTCTACTCATCTCCCTTACTAGCTCAGATGTAGTTACCCAGATATTTGCTAACTCTTCACTGCCATGCACTGCCTGCCTTAACTCTTCCCTGAACTCAACCCCACAATCACCCTTTCTCAGTATCCAACATTTGATCTGCAGGTGCTGCCCTCACATTCCTCCCCCTCTTCCTGATCACCAACATCATCCCACAAACCAACATTCCATGTTGCCTGACTACACTTCCCCTGTCACCACTTTACAGTTACCAATCCCCTTCAAACAGGCCCACCTGCATAGGAGATAATCCACCTGTGTGCATCTTCCTCCACTCTTGCATGCCACCTTATGCCCCTTGGTCTTGTAAAACTACATATTCACCACAGCCATGTCCATCCTCTTTTGCAAAGCCCACCACCATCTCACATTCTGCATTCCTTTGCTTAACACCATACCTAGCCATCACTTCTGCATCTCCTCTGTCCCCTTCACCAACATGCCCATTAAAATCTGCTCCAGTCATCACTCTCTCACTCTTGGGTACACTCATCACCACTTCATCCAACCACACCAAAGTGCATCTGTCTCATCAATCACACACACACAATTAGCGGAGCATATGCACTAACAACTGCCATCATTACCCCATCAATTCTGAGCCTCCTAAACATCACTCTACCTGACACTCTTATCACCTCCACAAACACTATTGGCATAATGTTCCTTCAGGTTAACCACTACACCAGTTCCCATCCCATACACACCATGATAGAACTATTCATACCTGAATCCGATACACACAGCTGTACACCCCTTCCATCTGGTCTCTGGCACACACTATATATCCACCTTTCCTCTGTCCATCATATCAGCTAGCTCTGTCCCCATACCAGTCATACTCACAGCATTAACAGATCCTATCCTCACTATCATACTCCTAGCCTTTCTCCTCTGCCTGCCATATGAGTGTCAGACATCTTCCAGGGTATGTTTGTGAATGCAAAGGCTACTGCACTATCAAATACGTATGTGTGTTACAGCAATATGAAGAAAGTGTAATTTTGGCCCATAGCCCACCATGTATGTGCGGTGTCCTCCAGATGTCCTGCCCTAACAGGTTGACATGACTGACTGAGCAGCAAGACTGTAATTACAGTGTGCCATACTGACATAGAACAGAAATGTATAGCAGGTATTACCTGTGCATATGTATCTATGGGTAGGTGTACCTGGCTGCCTCATAACAACTGACATGGGATGCAAAACATCAGGTAAATAAGCTGTACATGTTGTACATGTGTGTAATCTTACTTTCTGTGCATCCAACAGAGTTACACTTCTACAGCTAATGTTTGTTGCATTGCCCTGATACAGACATGGGTACTAGAATATGCATGAGTACCACGTTGAAAATGGAGAGGGGTCCAACAATGTTATGACCTTGTGACCATGGCTACTACAAACAGATATATGACCACCCACATAGCTGTATGGCCTCAGCAATACCTGACTTGTAAAACCTGTCTCCACCAAAGTAGAGTAATCCCCTTTGCTGGACAGCAGCAATGCTCAAAGCACATAATGGTATGCTATATTGACTGTATAGGGCAAAGTAGGATCATGCACCAACTGGAAAACATGTCAACCTTTGTCTGAATGAGCATATTAGGTCACAGGTGGGTTACTGTAAGGCTAGCTATGAGTACAAATTGGACACATCCACTAAGGACAATCACAAAACCATCTTCATATATACCTGAAGTCTCAGAGGCACCAACCCAACCCATCTTGTAATGGTGGTCAGTCACAGAACATACACACACACCATAGCTAAAGCCAACCTGCTGCAGACAGGTTTAGGGCAAACATCATCCCTCTGGCTCATCATCAGTATAGGTGGATATGCACACTACATGCACTCATGCCCTCATTATCATGGATCAGGTGCAAACTGTCTACTTTAATGTAAAATTAGAAAGTCCCCTTGGGGACTGATAACTTTCTTGTCTGTATCCTACATGAACCCAAGCATATGCTTCCAGCTCCATTACACACTGTATGCAAGCAAAGCTTGGGCACCATTGACATCCCATCTGCAAGGAACATGGCCACTATCATCCCTCTACACAAAGGTGAATGATGAATGGTGGTTTATGCAATGTACTGGCCCTCATGGGGGAACATGACACATCAGGACCAGGAGTACAATGCATGTTCATACAGTGCTGCTAGGTACAGGGGTATGATGTGTTTGTAAGTGGTGACTAATAATAGTCAATATTCATGTGCTGGCTCTGTAAAGAACTCTGGGCAATGTCTGAAGTCCTGTAATGTGTTTCCCTGTTTATGTCTTCCAGGTGCCATGCAGCAGCAAATGCCTTACACTGATGTGGAGACAGCAGCCATCACATAAGATATAATCTTAAACTATGTCATCCTTTTTGGCCATAGCCGGCAAAATCTGCTAGAGTGGACTGCCCTGTGGGATGAGATTGCCTGCAGAGTGAACATCTTGGGCAACCATGTATGCACATATGATCAGGTCAGACATAGAGCAACTGACTTGATACATCATGCCCAGCAAAAGGCTGCTGCTGTAGCGAGGGACCGTACTACTACCGATGGGGGCCAGCCACACAGGCCCCACTTACAGTGACAGGGGAGCTCCTTGCCAACCTTGGTGTAGCCCCCACACAACCTCAAACACAGGAAACAGCAGTCATAATGATTGGTGGCACCCAGGCAACAGGCAAGGAGCATCACGGTAAGGCCAAAGTGAACATCAGTGTAATGAGGTAGCATTTAAATTGTCTTCTATAGAGTCTCTAGATGCATATATCATTGCAAAATGGATTAGTGGGTGGGTTTAGTAATGCACACAAGTGCACATCTATGGTGAAGGACAGCAATTTGTGTAATATCATAGTGTGTACTGTACCTGTGCAGAAACATAGCATTTATCTTGTACCGATGCCTAATGTGAATCTGCTGACAATACCTCTCCCTCACAACTACATAGATCCCTCTGGTCTGTACATGGGATAGCAGTCTGAAGCTGGTAAGTATGGGATTTTCCTGTTGTGGCTCACCAGTACCCCAGGCATGCTAAAGTTAATGCATGTGACCATGCACACAACTGTTACACTCAGCCATTTGCAATATCTGCATGTTCACTTTTGGTGGTGTTTACTGCATTGCATCACGGTGGTTATCACAGGGTCCTATTTTCAGGAGATGTCACATATCTGTAGCATACCTCACAACCTGTCGTTGCAGGACATCTGGACAAAGACTGGCAAAATGGGGGGACAAAGGCCCAAAACTAGGGTCATATTGTATAAATTAGTGGTATACAGTGCATATAAATCGTGTACACACCTGTCAGAATGCCAGGTATTTGTGATATACAAAAATGAGAGCAGAACAGACAGTTTCAAAATACTGCCAACCTTTCATTTGCCCTGTAACCTGTACAATTCAATTGTAAAGCAAACAAATCTGTTAGGGAAACAATAATGACACATAGCAATAGTACAACAAACCTAGATGCATATGTGTGCACAAGCTGAAGCTACTACTGTGTTGAGGCAGCTTTCAATATAACTACAGCAGTACATCTTACTGGGTACACACCTGCCATCAATTACAGTGACTCTTTGATCAACAGCAAATAATAGTCAGCTGTCCTACCAGGAGTATCCTAACATATACCCAGTTGCCTGCTACAGCAACAGCCATGGTTCACATAGAGCTGATGAAGCTGCTAAGGAACTACATGTTTGAGATGTATCAGCCTGGATAAGGGTACCAAAACATTTCCACAGCATTGCACATACCATGGAACACAGTGCAGACAGTCATCAATAGGTGGTGAAAATATGGGGCTACAGTGACATTGTGAAGGAGTGGACATCCCACCAAATTCTATGAAAATACAAGACCAGAACTGGCCAGGGAGGCTGCCATGAGCCCTACAGCAACAGTGAAGGAGCAGGACTCTCTGGGAGGTACTGGGTGTGTACTACATATCACAACAATATTCCGTGGTCTCCATATGTCTGGCCTATAGGGTAGGGTTAGAAGATGGCAGCAGTTCCTCACATCAAACAATATCCAGGCCTGGAGAAAGTCTGAAAACAATACATCAGGTCTCCAAAAAGCAAGTGGGAAAATGTGTTATGGCAATATGGGACCACGGTTGAACTCTTTGGCCACAACTCTGACAGGTTTGTTTGTTGCAATAACATCACTGCAAAGTGCACATCACCACACATTCCTCACGGTGAAGCACGGTGATGGCAGTGTCCTGCTTTGGGGTTGCTGTTCACAAGCTGGAACTGGGGCTGTTGCCAAGTTGGAGGGGATTATGAACAGTTCCAAACACTGGTCCCCTGTGGCTCCAATCCTTCTGGTGTCTGCCACATAGCTTTGTATGGTGAGGAATTCTACCTTTCCACACAACAATGGCCGAAGCCATACATCAAATCAACAAAAGAATGGCTTCACAAGAACACATGCAATGTTCTGCACTGGCCCAGCCAGAGCCCAAACCTACAGCCAATAGAATACATGCAGGGTGACCTGAAGAGGGCAGTGCACAGGGGATGCGCTTGCAATCTGACATAGTTGGAGGTATTTTGCAAGGGAGAGTGTGCAAATATTGGCAAGTCAAGATGTGCCATGCTGATAGACATCTTCCCAAGAGGCATGAATGCTGTGATTAAATCAAAAGGTGCTTTAACAGAATATTACTTTCAGAGTGTGCTCACTCATGCAACCAGCTTATTGTACCTATTTCATTTACCATATGTTCCCTGTAACTGATGTATATGTTCTTCAATTGGATTGCAAGGTTATATGACATACGAAATGATGGGAATGTTATGACCTGATGTCTGAGGTCTCATGTGATATATCACAAAAACCTAGCATGTTAACAGGTGTGCGCACACTTACTATATCCACTGTAAGCTGCATGTTATGCAGTCTGCACCTCAAATTAGGACATTAATTAGTGGTACCAATACACATGTCAACCCAGGAATGTATCAGACAAACACAAGAGTTATGAGGAACAGACCAAACATATGAGCCACACATCTAGACATTCAGCAAAAACCTGTGCAGTTGGGAGGAATGTTCTGTAGGAGTTGCCACTGTGCTATACAGGTGAACAGCAATAATTTACATGGGTGCAGTGTGTGGTAGGTGAAGGACCATCATCGACCAGCACCACTCATGTATTCAAGAGATGTATATTAGTAGTAACAGTAATTGGAAAGGGTTGCACTGCATGATACTGAGAGTCTGTCCAGAGTGTGAATGTTATTGTCTGACTGTGTGTCGTGAATGTCCCCAGTCAGCTAATGTGAGGTCTGTGTCATGCCTTTTAGGCACGTCACCTGTATGTGTGTGTGTGTGTGTGTGTGTGTGTGTGTGTGTGTGTGTGTGTGTGTGTGTGTGTGTGTGTTTGCGTGTGTGTACCAGCAAACTGTATAGTGCAGGTAGTAATTTACATATGTTGTTTTTTTCTCACAGGTGGACATGGTGGCCACGGTCCCTCTCGCTCTGATTCTGATGTCACTGTCTCTGCAGAGTCTGTCCATGATGATATTCATATTGAGGCACAGGTTGGGTTATCAGGGGCAGAATCTGTGCTATTGGTTGGCATCCCGCTATCGATAACCCCATCTCCGCACACAGTCTGAATGCCCACATGTACCCGTCACCAGTGGCCACAGATAATGGACAGTTGGCAGGTGCTGGCATGGAACAGGCTACTGTGGTGACTATGGCAAGTGAGGGTGCAGGCACTAGCCATAGCTAGCCAGAGTGTTGGTGAGTTCCCACACAGGCAGATGGGCAGGGGTGCTCAGAGGAGGAGGATTGCAGCCTGTCATTTCCCTGTTGCATGTGCCACAGCAGCAGTCACTAGACACATGTTTCGGGCCATCATGGAGGCACAGGCAAATAATGAATGTAACACCAGACATATATGCAGGGTCATGGATGAGCACATCCCTGGTGTCTGTGGTGATATTCGTGAACTCACTGCAGCCATCAGTGAGCATACTGAGGTCATGGATAGACAGTGTTGGGAGACTTTGGGACTCCTCAACTGTGGAATATTTGTGCTTGAGCATTTGGTGGACGATGGCCAGCAGCCACATGGACATAGGGCAGCACCACAATCAGCTGAAGGTCTAAGTGGCCATGCACCATCATGTTTCCATACTTGCAGTACCTCCAGCACTACTGAAGGAGGTGTGCTGTCCATGCCACAATGCAACAGGCCATGGGCATGTAATCCTGGATGGTCCTAACAGGGATGCAGATCCAGCAGGCAGCAGTCACCATTGGGGAGTAGTACTGCACCTGGACTCAGTCTTGGTGGTGCCACTGATACCCCTGGCTGGCCCAGTTCCCATGTCCATGGCCGGAGACAGTGAACTGTACTCCCTGCCATGTATGGCACACAGCTGTCCAAAATACCTCTGTGTAGGGCACCCAAATGGCATAACTGTGTGCATACAAACACACACACATCACCATCAAAAAAGTCACCTACACACACACACACACACACACACACACACACACACACACACACACACACACACACACACACACACACTCACACACACACACACACACACACACACACACACACACACACACACACACACACACACACACCACCCCTGCACAGCCCATTTAATGAACACCCCCTAAACACACACAGATGATGTCAACTGGATGGCTTAGCCTAGCCTTCTGGCAAACTCACACAACACCCTGTACATATGATGATACCTGTGCCACATCCCTGCCATACATACCATCGATGCAGGGACATGCTAATATGGGTCTGATCCACAGGGTGACTTTAGTAGAGTGTAGCTATTTAATTCTGTGTAAGGTGCTGTCATCTGGCATTTGTAATAGATACATATCAGACTGTGCGTGTACCTTTTCAGTCACGATGCATTATTGGTGTTAGTAACACTAAGTGAATGTGTTCTCACATGCTGTATTGTGTTTGTGTTCCAGGGGTGTGTGTGTGTCAGCAGGATGTGGCCCTGCAGACATTACCAATGAGGGGTATGGCAGTGTTGCAACACATCATAGCTGAGGTACAGCTGTATCTGCACACATTTCCCAGGTATGTGAAACAGTTCTTGCATGTGCCTCACAGCTTATAGAGCTGAGGATTGTATCTAAGTCTATGGTGGTTGACATCAGCTCTTGTAGAGTGGACAATGGTAAGTGTGGTGGGTGGAACACACCTCAGATTGCTAATGCCCTGAACCCCAGAGGATATTGTGTCAACCAAGCACACAGAGAATACTGTTCACACACACACATCCACACACACACACACACACACACACACACACACACACACACACACACACACACACACACACACACACACACACACACACACACACACACAAAAAAAATTGCCAGTACTGACATTAGCAGACAAACCTATCTTGTTATTTGTACCATACTATTCCATACTGTTGCATGGGGCTTAAATGGCTGAAGAGTGTCTACAGATACCACTATAGTTGATGTGAACAGCGGACCTCATACAGTAGACCTAGGAATGTGTACTGTGAGTACCATGGCATAAATATGAAATCATGCCCATCCAATGGATGTCATTCTCACACAAAAACAAGATACCCTTCTCTCACACACATTTGCCAGGACTGAGATTAGAACCCCATACCTATCTATTTATTATTATTACATTGTTATCCATTTATCCCACATGCCACAGAGGTGATGGGATGACATTTGTCCAAAGGTACTTGTAAGGTGAGGGACATCACCAGGCCTTGCAAATTATGACAATGGGTGATGTGGTGGGTGAGAGAGGCTAGAAAATACTGTAACCCACATATATACACATTTACACATAATAACACACCCACACACCCACACACCCACACACCCACACACACGCACACACACACACACACACACACACACACACACACACACACACACACACACACACACACACACACAGACATTAGCTAAGACTCATATTAGTACTCCTAGCTATGTAATTATTGGTATTATAGTGTTATGCAGTTACCGCACACACAGCAGAGCTTATATGTTTGGGGGGTGTACCAAGGTACCTATATAGTGAATAACATCTACAACACTTGTAAGGTATGGCAATAGCAGTTGTACTGGGTGAGTTGGACCACCAACTACTTTCACCCATATGTTTACACACTCACACACAATTTTATACACACCAATGCACACACATGTTTGACAGTACTGAGATCCATGGGTTTAAAGATTCATAGGTGTGCACTTGGCAAATGACCATGGAGGCTTTACAAGGCTAGCCCATGGGAATACACTGGCATCAAGGCTAGCCCATGGAAATACACTGGCATCATGCCATATGACGATACTCCCTAGTGTGTCTACTGAGTATAGTCACTGGGGTGATCCCCAGGGTGAGTATTCTATTCCCCATCCACTACTCCAGATTTCTCTTGAAGAGGGCCAGTGATGTGCTCTGCTTGACGTGTATGTGACATCTGTTCCATAGCATGGCCAGTCTCTGGGTTGTGAACCTGTCCCTCCAGCATGCCCTGTTGATTGTGAGGATGGGGTTGAGGTATCTGGGACATGTTGTGTGGACAGATTGGTTTCTTTGAATGTAGCATTCCTGACAGGGTTGGGTCACACATGGCTATGTATGTCAGCCAGAGATCGCACCTAAGTAGCCAATATTAGACAGCGATTCATTGGAATTGTTGTAGTCTGTCCATATGGGGGAAGCGTGTAGTACCTAAGATCCTCTTTTTGAGGTAAATTTTCAGCCTCACCTGTTGTTGCAGGTGTCCAGTGGGGTACATGGAAAATGGGCCATAGTACAAATTGATTGTTCTACTGAGGGGGAGAGTACAGGGAAACACTGTCCTTCTACTTCATGGATTCAACACCCTTAGTCAGGAGAAGTGACACTTGGAAGGCCTTTTGGAAGACAGTGGCACTGTGGTGGTCAACATAGATCTCAGTCTCAGCATGTGTTCCCAGTTCCCTTATACCTATATCAGTGTTCAGTGCAATACCATCAATGTATTACTTTATGGGAAACATGTCTTACCCAAATGGAATGGTGGCACATCAGCTGGCACTGAGCTTATGTCCAGGGTTCTGACAACAGTCATAGATTTCAGACAGGCCTTTGTGAAGGATGTCAACCTCATGTGGAGGGGTAATAATAGCACCCACCTTGTAGTCATCTGCAAACATTGTCAGTCAGGCAACTTTGTATTGGGCTGGTCCTTAGAGGTGTGGATCCCAAGCATGAGGGGACCCAGATCCACAACCTGTGGGACTCCACTCGTGACTGTTCAGCAGTCTGACATGGAGTTCGCTGCTTTCACACTGTAGGTTCGATCTGTGAGCCAGTTTGCAGGCTATCTACTGATGTAGGGGTTGCTACCTACCTGAGTGTGTTTGTGTATGATTCCTGAGTGGGGAGTGATATCCAAGGATTAGATGGGCTGCCTTTCTTGATAGCTATTCCATATTGTCACATAGTTATTGCACATGGCACAATGCTTATAGGGCTGCAGTGTCTGCAGGTCCATCTACAGTGGAAGACAACTGGGGCCTTGTAATGTGGACACTGAGACATGTACTGGGTGAGCAACAGCAAAAAGTAGCAAAATCCACCCCCCCAATGGATATGATTCTCACACAAATACAGCAACCCCCCACAGACAGGGTACTGTTCTTGCACACACACTTAGCAGGACTGTGATTAGAACAGCTACCTATCTATTTATTGCTACTACAGTGTTGGGCATTTATCACATGCACCACGAAGCTTACAGGTTGAAGTTATCCAAAGGTTCTTCTAAGGTGCGGAGCATCAACAGTCCTTGTAAAGTATGGCAATGGGTGATGTACTGGGTGAGAGAGGACACAAAATACTTTAAACTACACATATGCACACACACACACACACACACACACACACACACACACACACACACACACTTGGCAGAACAGGGATTAGAACTCCTAACTAATTAGTTACTTATAACTATGGTGTTATGCAGTTATCGCACATGCTACAGAGCTTATAGGGCTGAGGACTGAAGAAAGGGACTTCTAAGGTGACTGATATCTGCAAGACTGATAAAGTAGGGCAATGGGAAGTGTACATGGTTTGAATGGACCCAAATTCTTTAACTTATAAAGGCACACACTTTTATATTTGTCAGGACTGAGATTAGAACTCCTACCTAACAAGTTATTTGTGCTGTAGCATAATGCAGTTATTGGATGTGCCACAGAGCTTATTGGGCTGAGGCCTGACAAAAGGTACTTTTATGGTGACATACATCTTCAGGACTGCTAAAGTAGGGCAATAGGAAGGACACTGGGTGGAAAGGCCTGTTAATTCCTAGATCCTACTGACAATTCTCTAAGTGTATGAGCATGCCCAGTGTGACATTCTATAGCAAATGTGGGACTCTATTCCAGGGATTGTTGTACTCCAGTCTGGTTTGTTTTGTGCTACAGCCATACCTCTGAACCTGTTGATGCAGGATATCTGGAGATAGCCTATCAAAATGGAGAGACAATGGGCCATATGGTGATTGTGACTATTTCTCTTAGTAATGTATGGGTTGCTAGGGTTACAGGGTTTGCTTTAGCAGACAACTGACATATATGATGTTTGACACTGTCATGTATTGTTTCAGTACCTCATGACATACCTACTCAGATCATTACAGTGGTTTACCAGAGGAATACAGGATGGATGATGCACACACTAATATTATGGGCCAAATGCTAGGCATTCTTGCACAATCCAGCCTGTTGAGAGGTGTGCCTACAACCAATTGACTGCTGGAGCTGTGGAAATGGTCCAGCACCTTGGTGATTTATTACAATGGTGGAATCTCTGTGCATTTTTGTGCTGGCATGGTCTGATTTCCAGTCCTTGGTTGGGAATATAAGTCAGGCAGGATCAGGGTGGCAGGCAGACTCAAGATAGATTTGTACAGGATAAGATATGTGGGGGGAGGGTGTCCTTGGTCAGATATGTTGGCCTATAGCTACCAGTACTTTGCATGGGGGTCTTCTCAAAGGTTGACTGCACTTGGAGGATCTTGTGTGTGTCAGAGTTTTTGACGAGCATGGAGGTGTGTATGTCTCACATATATGTATGGCTCACCTCATTTGGCTTGGCTAGGCATATTTTGGTGTCAGTATGATGCATAGGATGAGTGATCAGGGAAGGGTGCTTTACTCCACATCGCTGTGGGCCAGGGTTCTGTGAGAGCTGACATGTCACCATCCTCCAGGGTTAGGACTGCCTGCAATGAGTGCATTCTCATGTTTAGACTCCTAACCCTGTCTGTCGACTGTACAGAGTATCACAGAGTGTCCAGGTCCATGACTCATATATCTGGTTGGTTACCCAAAAGAATGTGGTTTTCAAGGAAAAGTGTTTTGCAAGTCACTCTGAGATGAAGTCAGATATTACTGACAGTTTACATTGCAATTTCAGACTTCATACCCTTCAGACATCCCATGTTAATACAATCATTCCATCAACTTTCTAACATTATTAGAGCAGTATTTCAAAGGTGTCCTTCTCTTTGGACCTTTATCATCCCATTATTCATGGCTTTGTCCAGATTTCTGGCTCTCTGAGGTTGGCAGGTTTGCTCCTAGCCGTTAGCAGTATGGCCATTCTTTGCATTTTGTAGACTGTGTTATGTTGGTGTTATGGACCCCATGGCACTCCCTAACATGGCACGGTGGGTGAGGCATGGGCATTTGCCAGAGGCCTGTAGGCCAGGTGTGACAGATGCAGGCCATCTGTAGCAAGGCAGTGCATTCTGATGATCATATGTTCCCAGGGTGCCAGGCAGTAGACACCAATGGAATGGCACCAGTAAGTTGACTGGGTGTTACTGACAATTGCTTTCTGTTCATGTTGAGCTATCACTCTAGTTGACAGCTGGATGCTGCTTAAGGCTAGGGACATGTTACTGCATTTCTATGGGACTATGGGTGGGGGTGGTGACACATCTGTACGCAATACATATTTGCACAGACTGTGCTGATATTTGCTTAACATTTTGGTCCCATTTAGCATAGTGGTGTGCCCTATCTTTGAGACTATAGGCATAACAGTATCAACCACAGGTCAGATTGTTCTGTCATAAGCATTTTTAGTTTCAGACTTCTTACCTTTCAGAGGCATACTGCCACTGCAAGACATGCTGTGATATCACTGTGTAAGTCTGTAGGTGGGAATTTCAAGGATGTCACCATGTGGGGGCTTTTGCCAGACATATCTGTATGGTTTTCTACAGCTGATCTGCTGGGTGAGGCTGGAGGTGAATATGGGAACCCCACTTTGACATCCATGCATGTGACCTGTGATCCCCCAGTTATTTGGCTCACCACATATACTGCAGTGGTATTTATCAGCTATGGTGGTACTGCATAGTGTGGGTAAGCCAGTACTAGGCATACACTTCCTGCTGTCCCACATAGCTGTCAGTTGTCTGCTGCTATCCCAGTAAGCCACCCCATTCCCTCGCCTGCTTGCATCAATACCATAGATATGCTATCAGAACATTCTACTCCATTCATTTATTAAGAAGACTGACTTACCTTGTGCCTGAGGCAGTTGTGAGGACAGTGCTTGAGGGCTGACTATGTTGGATGCATGCAGTACAGTGCCTATACATGGTAAGGTATAGGTGGTGTGATGTTTGGCATCCATTTTACTGTGTGTGCGAGTTAGATTGAGATATCAGTCCCTCGGGCCCTACAGTGTATGTGCTATGCGTTGCCTCTTTGCCAAGGACAGGGCATACTGGGCATGCCTCCATCTGCCTACAGGAGCAGGCTTAGGATATTCCTCCTCTGAGTCCCTCTGTGCCTGTGGAGACCTTGGCAATGGTGGGGGGGTGATTGTGTGACCCTTCCCCATTTTGTTCCTGCTGCAGCTGTTTCCACAGGATCATACTGTGTAGCATGGCACATACTATGAACATGTATGCACATGTGGCTGGAAAGTACTGCAAGGCTCCCCCAGATGTGTCAAGGTCTGTGGAACTGTGACTTGAGCATCCCAAACACATGGTCTATAATGATCCTGGTTTGTGCATGTACCTCATTATGGCATTCTTGTGTGGGTGTGTGTACATTTCTGATGGGCGTCATCAGCCACGGCTCCAGTGCATAGTCAACATTCCACACCAGATTGCCATATGGGAAGTCCCCACTGGCAAATGCCTGGTATAGCTGTGATGAATGCCAAATGTGGGAGTTGTGAGAGCTTCCAGGACTGCCAGTACACACATTCATGATAATGGGCATCACACATGACCTGGCAGTTGATGGAGTGGAACCCCTTGGTGTTTAGGTAGACCCTACCCTGGTCACCGGGTGGTGCTTTCATGTGGATGTGCTTGCAGTCTATGGCACCCAGTACCTCTGGGTATTCTGCTACATGGTGGAAGAGATAAATATTGCTGGTACTCTCCTCACGGGTGCTGGGGAAGTAAATGTGCTCAGTGGCATGTGGTCATATGGCATCCAGATCCAGAAACTGGTGGAATATCCTGGATGAAGATGCCTGTGAGACCCCCATGATATCCTCAGCTGGTCTTTGGAAAGTTCCTGTAGCTAGTATTCTTAAGGCTACACATACCTTAGTATCCACTGGGATGGGTTCCCCTCTGTTGGTTCTGGGTCTGAGGTGAGGCCGGCACAGCTCAATGAGTTGCTGAAGTTTGTCCCTGTCCACCCTGTAGCACTCTACTATCTCCAGATCATGTAACCTCTGGTAGGTTACCATGGGTGTGAACACTCTTCTCCTACTCCTCGGTCTGAATCAGTTGTCAGCATTATCCTCCTCAGCACCCTCGGCCTCTAGAACATACTGATAGATCAAAGTGACAGCAGCCCCTAACATTTTTTGCTAGTTTTGTCAGTTCAAATTCCCCCATATGTGTACACCTATGGTGCAGAGTCTGTGGGAAAAACCAGACTGGAAGGTGTTTGCATAGTTTATAGTGGTGTGCTGCAGATGCTGCCTGTGTGATAGGCTGACTTTGAGACATTCCATCTGCCAGCTATTTTACTTGTATTTGAGTGGCTGTATTTTGCTATTTCCCTTTTCTTTTTCTTTTTCCCTTCCCATTTCCACCCCTTTTAAGATCCGAGGCACGATGCACAAACCCCCTGCCTAAATGTAAACGATGCCACTATTTCTGTTTTTTTTTTTTTGTTTGTTTAAGTCCCACTGCATGCTACACACACCCATTTAGCTAAGGGAAACACATTTTAGCAGAAATGGACCTACCCTGGACACGAACACGGTCTTCATTTCATGGTGCAAGACATTACAGCCTCAAACACACCCCCTTGCTTAGCTGTGCTTAGGCTAAGTGCAAACCTGGGTAACGGAGCTCCAATGTTCTTACCACAAGCATGACACACACCCTTTTTATGTTAGCTGCTCCTCCTGCCGACACTATCCTGTTCTACTACCTACATGGTTAGGTGCAGTATGTGGACTTAGAATATTTTGTGATTCAGTAAATTTTCTCTCATTTGCATACCCCACTGCCTTAGTCCATAGTTACTGCTCTGACATGGAGCTCTTCCCCTTGACAACCAGTGTTCCCTGGTAATGTTTTGATTCTGCATACCATTGACTATAACAGCAAAATGCAGATTTCCCCTAAAATTGTGTTTTAATATATATATATTTTTTTGGCACAATCCCATTTGCGTGCCACTGCCCTATGCTTAAACGGCCGAGATCGGCCAAAAAAAAAAACTTTGATTTTAAATATGCCAATGGCCATATATTTGGCCATTGGCATGCCAAAAGTTTATAATACATGCTTTTATTTCAGGTGTCATGCCTCCATTTTGTTATTTGCAGAACTTTGTTCAGTTAGTCACCGACATTTCTGCAAATAGCACTGTTCCTGCATGGATGTCTGCCTGCTTCTGAATTACTAATTCACATCATTTGCATGTTTTTCACCAGCAAATGAGATAATTAGCATTCTGCATGGCTTTCCATGCAGGAACAGTGTCGGCAGGCACATGTCAGATTGGTTGTTTCCTGACGCGCTCAGCAGCTATATTCCATGTAGGAGTAGCTACACTGTTAATGCATGGACATTTTTGTTTAATGATTCCCGGGGGGGGGGGGGAGTAAGCAATAAAATAAATAATTATTAAAAAAAGACAGAAATAGTCATTTTGATTAGACACACACACACACACACACACACACACACACACACACACACACACACGCACGCACGCACACACACACACACACACACACACACACACACACACACACACACACACACACACTATTTTATTGCTGTAGAATTCTACAAGCTTCATATCCAGTACTTATGAAATGTAGTCAATGGACATCTTAGACAGTCATCAGTAAAGAGTAAGAACACATTCACTCAGCACTTCACTTGTGGGGGGGAGAGAGGGGTAAAGCTGGCACTGAATGTGTTGCCAAGACTGTGGCCAATATCTGTTGTCTCAGGATAGGTATTAACTTTGTGCAGTAATACGCAGCACTTGTGTTTAATGCTGTGAAGATTGTTGATGTAACTAATAAAGGCTGTTGTGACTGTCAGTGTCTGTTGCATCTCTGCTGCCATAGATGCCTGTCGAGGATTCCATGAAGCATCAAAAATTGTGTTTGAGGCTAATAAGGGAGTTCAACAGTAATGGGACACCACCTTTCCCTGCAACAGTGTCCTCCTTCAGATGTACACTTTAGTAATGGCAGGGGACCATCACATTGTCTCCCAGTGTTTGCAAGTCAGTGTCTGGGTTCTGTTGGCTCTGGCTAGTACCATACATTCATGTACCTATTTGTATAGTGCCTATGTGTATGATTCTACAGTCATGCAGCTACATCCCATTGCCATGGGTGCAGTGAAGACATCCACCCCTGTTTTCATGGCTACAAAGTCAGCTTTGGAGAGGTTTTGCTAGGTGGTAATCTTTGTGGGGGGTGTGGCTGACATGTTGAGTTCCATGTTGATTACAGCCTGTGTGAATCTCACCATACAGGGACTGACATATGTTGATGAGCAACGGTCCCATATTTAATTGGTTAACACAGGTCAAGGTTGTTGCATCCTCTAACAGGGGTCAGTATGAGCTGGTCTAGGGCAATGGAAATGATGAATCCCAGAAGTGTTAGGCCACTATACTGGTGCTTGGCTACATTCCTTAGGTGATGGAGGGGTAATTGAAGGCTCATACTATGTCAGTGTTGCGTTGGACCATCATACATGGCAGGGTGTTGAGGAATGTGCATTGACAGTCTAGGGGACATAGAAGTGGACCCATAGCAGGCTATGGTCTGGATTGCACTATTTCCCTAAGGCATTTGTACTGGAAGTATCACCAATGCATTATGATGGGATACTAGTCTGGAGGTGTTCCTATCCATAATGAATATGGAGGTTCTGGATCCCCTGAGAATGACACATAACATGTAAGTCAATGTTGCAGTCAGCCATCTGTTGCTAGTACTGCAGCCTCATTCTGGGTGACAGCGGTACACTGCCCAGGACTACTGTCACACCTGGCTAGACTATATAAACAGAGAGTTCAACCATGTCTCATGTGATGTAGTTCAGGATGGTGTGTTCCAAGTCATTCACACCCACATGGATATGGAGTGATACTTGTAGTTGTTGTGAAGTGACATGACTAGCTGTGTCATGTGTTAGATGCTGGCATGTGATTGATATTTGGCTGTTACCTGCTACATATTCAACTTAGTGAGTGGGATGTGTGTGCCTCAGTATTGAGTTACCCATGATCACTGTATTGTGCAAGGTGGTTAGCCTTAGGGGCTTAGGTTTGGGGCACACTGTGTAGGTAAAATATGTGTCCCTTGGCATGTGCCATGTTGTGGTGTCTGAGTGGATGTCTGCCTTGCTGGTCTGTGCTGTTTGAGTAGATGTCTATTGAGTGCCTTTGGGAAGGTGGGTGTGTGGCTTTTCACTGTATGTCATGGGTGTCAAAGTGGGTGTCATGGTGAGCTACATGTTCCACATGGTGTGGTACAGGTGTTGATCATATCCTCTTGACCTGCTAGTCCAGTCTTTGCTGGAGATTGCATATGTCCACATTGGGTGATATATATGTAACCCTCACAAGTCTAAGTGTTTTGAGTTTAGAGGGGAAGGTTGTCTGTGTAAATGCAGCAATTACAACAGTGCCCCAGAATGGACAAGTGCACCAGGTGAATGGGTGAAAGCACAGATACCACCCTTTAAACATGCCGGGAGGGGTGGGCATAACTAATAAATATTGGGGTGACATCTGTGATGAACGAGTACTGCTGATGGCTCACAGGTGTTCCACACTTCTTGATACAATAATCTGGTGAAGTGCCAAGCCTAAAAGGTTCATAGATTAGTACTAAGCTAACTGCCCTTGTGAGCCATTTTAAGCCTAGCCAATTATCCCTTATGAGACTCAAACCCTGTACCTTGCATTTGTCAGTCAAACACCTTAACCATTAGGCCACCCTCCCAACCCCTGAAGTGCAAGACAGAAAGAACAAGCATGATGTATGGGTGGAACAGAAGTCAGACTGTCTGCCACATGTAATACTTTACCAGTTATTAGCAGCTTTGGCCATGTGAAAACTCAGTAAGCTCTGTAGCGCATGCAGTAACTGTGTGACACTATAGTAGACATACCTAGATAGGGAAGATTTCTAATCCCAATGCTTGCAAGTGTGTGTATGTGTTTGTGAATCTTGTACTATCTGGCTCATACCATTTATGAACTGTGTACTACACTTTACACTTCCCTTCACTCCAGTATAGTAGACCTGTTGATGTCATCTACCTTAGAAGTACCTTTGGAAGAGATGGACATGTGCAAGCTCTGTGGTGCATCTCATAACTGTGCAAAACTGTATTACTAATACCTAGATAGGCAGTTGTTCTAATCCTAATGCTGGTAACTGTTTGTGTGTGTGTAAGGATAGTATCTTGTGTGGCTTATATCATTTTGATGTGTATACCATACATGGCTGGTGACCACCTCCCGCAGCCATTACTTTATATAGTGTGATAACAGCATCTGCCTCACATGCAGCAGGTAACCATTGTACAGTCCTCTGTACAGATGTGTCTGAAATATCCATATGTTTGAAACCTATACGTGGTCGTAAGTGGTCTGTGTGCCTTAACAATGCCCATGTATGTGATATTATAGCCAAATAGGCCACAGTGAGTGCATTGACACACATGGCAGCATGAGGTAAAATACCTGACTGAAACATCATGCTGATAAGATGTTTGCCACCCTCACAGGTGACCATTCTTGTAGGTGCAATACATGAGTCCAGATGCTTGGTTTTACAAGTGAACTGTACCTGTTATAGGTCATATTAAAGGCTGGAAGAGGTGTGGACTGTCATATTGTGGTCCTAATTAGCATGTAACAGGAACATCTTGCATCTTAAGAGGGGTGAGTACACAATTTATATCCACTGTATACCAGTAATGTGTCATGCATGACCCTACCTTAGGCCATTTGTCCAGGACAATATGCTGGCCTCTGTCCAGCCATCTTGGCACTGACTAGTTGTGAGGTATGCTACAGGAATGTTGAATTCATGTCAGATAGGCAGTAGTGGTGACCACTGTGATGCAATACAGTTAACCCCAGCAAAAGTGAACCTGTACAACAAGCAATATAGCTATTACATAAAGCAATATAGCTATTACTGATGGTTGTGTGGATGGTAAATTTCATGCGCTTCACATGCCTGGAGTATTGCCAGGCAAACCCAGGAACAATGTCAAACTCACCAGCTTCAGGCTTCTGTCCCATATGCAAACCAGAGGGTCCCAGGTAGTTGGGAGAGGGAGTTATTGTCAGCAGACACACATGTGGCCATGGTACAGGATGAATGCAGCATGTTTGCACATCTACAGTACTAACCACAACAATACACTATGTCCTATCATCACCATAGATGTACACCTCTGTGAATTAGAAAACCCCATCTGCAACTGCAATCGGACCTGACACATGCATGTAGATACAATACAGATACATGTATGTCTGATACATTAGTGTACTAATCCCCACTGGGCCCTTACCTGTATGCTCCTCACCCAGTGTGTGTGTGCAGCCCACCTCCACAATGCTTCCCTCAGTGTCATGACTTGTGCATTTGGCGTGCGGCCCAAGTGTGGTGAGGATCTCCTTGGTGAGTGTCAGTTGGGGCCGGATGGTTGGGCCCCCATCTGTGGCTAGCCGGTCCCTCGCTACAGCAACAGCCCATTGACGGGCATAGTATTTGAGGTCGGTGGCCTGATGTTGTACATGCTAATAAGTTCTGCTGTGCAGGCCAGCATCATTTACTCTGTGGACCACACTGTTCCACAGGGAAGTCCTCTCCCACACATCTTCTGCTCTCCATCCAAATGACCAGGTATAATGTCAAATCACATATTGGGTGATGATAGCTGTTTCCCCAACAGAGAGAATGCTGGTAGGCAAGCACTCTGCATGTTACCTGGAAGACATAAACAGGAAAAAGGTCACAGGACCTCATACGGTTGACAAAATGCACATCGACAGTGGATATTACTTGCAAATAATCCACACTACACAGAAACTGTCCAAGCTACCATGGCTATAGCAGCTTGCATTACATGCCTGTCCCTGAGCTATCTTATTCCACGCAATGTTGGACACTTGATTGCATAATCCTCTAACCTCCATTCATTTCTGTGTAGAGGGTTGACAGTGGGCATCTTCCATGTGGATGGTGTGTAGATGGTGGTAGGTCTGTGTTTGGCTGTGATATTTGATGAAGCTCTGAGCACATGACTAAGGTCATGTTGGAGGCAGACACTGATGTTATTATGCCCCATGGAGATATGCTGTTGTTGCCATCAGTAAGCAATATGTACATGCTCACCATTGCTGAGGGGAGGAGTGTAGTTGATGTGCATATCTCCCTGTACAACTGAGGTGGACAGGGTGGCAATGTTCCCACCTAACCTGTGTGATGCAGGCTGCCTATATCCATGGCATGTGTGTATGAAGTGTTATTTACCCCCAGTAATGGGTGAATTGTGTTGTTTCATCTGAGACTTACAACATATGTGGAGACACAGTTGCAATTGTTCTTGGTGGTGTGGATATATCCGATTCATAGTCATAGTCAGCCTTACAGGAAGTCACCTATGAACTTACATGCTTGCTCAGATATAGGTGGACTTGCTTCAAAGTTGTTGCCTGTACCTATGTCTCCCTGTACCGCCAATCTAGCAACCCATTATGTGGTTTGTGTATTGCTGCTGTCCACCAAAGGGGATTATTCTACCTTGGTGGAGGCTAGATATACAGGTTAGGTACGGCTGTGCCCATTTAGCTACAGTGGATATGAAGGGTACACACCCCTGATACACTGCCTAGTATTTGTGCAATTGGAACATGATACCACAATAACTCATTTTATACCAATTCCCACCTGTAGTGTGACCTATAGCCTGTAAAATTCAATTGAAAACATAACAATCAGGTCTGTGAAAACATATGGAAATAATACTCAGTACAATAAGCTAGTTGAATGAGTGTGCAAACCATTAAACTGATATGTTGTATATGCACCTGTTGAGATGGTTACAGCATTCACCTGTCTTGGTCTGGACTCTAACATCATTGCACATCTTCACTTGGCAATAGTTGGTCACCTTCCTAGAAACACCTTTGATTGTATAGCAATGGATTTGTACAGGTTAGGAGTCACAGACAGATGAGAAACATTATGAAATGATCTTCTGTTGTCTGACTGTCATACAGCACACATACCTGGCATTCTAACAGGGGTGTGTACTCTTGTGATAGCCACTGTATATAGCTGTGGATATAGCTGGTAGTGGTAGGCATGGACAGAGGGTCATAACACAGGTGGACACTTCTCTGATTAATAGCTGCATGCCTACTCTAGTACTCATATCAGTGTCAGGGCACTGCAACAACTAGTAGCTGTACACATTTCTGTCTGTTGTATGCGCTAACACTGATATTACACACATGTGCAACATGCACAACCTATGTACCTGAATGCTTGAAACCCATGTGATTTAGTATTGTGCCTTCCAGCTGAACATAAGCATACATGCATATATGTTTATGTTCAGTTGGAAGGCACAATAAGCATACATACATGTGCTCAGGGGGTACCTGGTATACATTGCTGTTGTATGTTAGTATGGCACACTGTAGTTACAGTCTTGCCACACAATCATACATCTCAACCTGTTACAGCAATACATCTGAATAATGGCACACATAAATGGGTGTCAAAGGAGACATCAGTATTGATACTGTATTAATATAGCTGCACCATACATTAGTACTTTGCACAGTAAGGCTTGACATCACTGTGATAACCTGGAAGACGTCCAACAGTCATAAGTAGGCTATTATGTTACAATGTCATTGCTCACAAACCTGACAATGGTTTGGCTGACATAACACAGGTATATGTGTATGTGACTACAGATATCAGACACAAATGTGCTTATTGTCCAGCAGAACACTGTACAGTTGAATGTTATTAATTCAAGATATCACATACAGTTCAACACATGTCTGTAACAGTACTTTACTATGCACATGCCCTCTATAGGTCTTTTAGCTTTACAAGGCAAACATGTGTCATACTCATAATCACAAGTGACATGTATATGGAAAACATCCCATTAACTGGCCTAGCAGTGGCACAGTCAAAACCCTGCAGTTGTCATATATGAGCTGTTTTTTCACAGGGTGAGTCAGGCTCCTGAGCTGTGATCCCACCTCACAACCTTTCAGAGCATCACATCTGGATAATTCCTAAAATGATGGGGGATAAATAGGGACAGACTTGAAATATCCCTGTTATAAACATAGGAAGTTCGTAGAATGATACATTTAGCATTACGGTGAATATTCTTAAGGATGTGGAGTCTTAAACTCAAGTGTTTGTCATTACCTGATGAATTTAATCCTCAGCTATTTGCCAGAAAAGTACAGATCTCAGGAGGAACAGACAATAATACACGATGGCAAAATGTGTACATTCTGTGAAGATCTATACAGTTGAGAGGTATGTCTGTGATATCTCCCACTGCAGAGAGGGCCAGATGCTATGGCCATAGCAGCTGTTTAGCAGGACTTTAGTACAGCATATCTTGTTGGGACATATATTTATCCAAATCATATTTCCCATTACTACAGACCAGGTACTATATTCAATTATTTGCTTACATGTTCCACTTATCTTTTCTCTTTCTTCTCTTTGCCAATTTTTGTCTCATTTGTTATCTCTCTCTCTCACTCTCTCTCTCTGTGCACTACAGGGATAGAGCTGGTTTGAATAGGTGGCAGCATGGCTTTTGTAGGTGATGCTCATGACCAGGTGGTGGCCTGTGCACCTATTGGGGTTCCCCACTTACTAACTGAATTCAGAGCAGCTGTGTAGTTCTTCCAATAGATAATGTCATGGCAATAAACTCCTGTAAATGAGTACTCCATGTGGGTGTTGGCCCTTTCCCTTACTTGTGAGGAAGACATCCTGTTGTTGTGTGAGCTACTAGCTCTTACAACAAGACTTGTGGAGACAAGCCAACTAAATGGTGGGGAAGGTTCAAGACATAGCGGCAGAATGTAAGTATTGCTGTTATATGTTTGGAATACTGCTAGCTTAACAGGGTTTTTCTGCATTGCTACTACTGCATCGGTTTCAGTCTAACAAATTTCTGTCTCTGCATAGCTCTCAACTGTAGGGCCATCCATATAATGTCCACAGGTTAGCCTATTATGTATGGGCTGTTCCCCAGACAGTTGTTATTCTTGGCAAATCAGTAGCATACTCTGGTGATTGCATTATGTAGATGGTAACATCCATTTGTTTTTCTGACTTTTTATCCCTCAGAAAAGATACGTTACAACAAACCCTGCAACACCAGCAACTTTCTCAGTGTATAACAGCAATATTTCATGTATGGCCATGTATTTGGGCTTCTGTCCACCAATTATGTCAGGCTTTGTCCAGATGTCATATGGTAGTAGGTGGATAGGTATACTGGTCTATCATTATTTAGTGCTGCAATTCCTGCTGAGGTGTATGGCTGGGAGACATGTTGAAGTCTGTACATTCAAGAGGTTGGTGTATAGAGAATGGTCTTAGATGGCCTTGTAACATATGTGGGGGCAGTAACACATGTTTTAAAACTAGGCTGTTAGAACATGTCAGATATATTACTGATAAGAACTATGTCAGTTCTATAGCTGTACATTTGAATAAATCTCACCATGGGGGGCAGTAAAGGGGTCTCAAGGTACTGTTTCTAAAAAACATCTGTTCTTCAGTGTGATGAAACATTCACAAAAGAACAATTGTTATGTACAGACTCAATATATTAATATTAACTGTGATATTTTATCCCGTAGGGGGTTAAATGGCGAGTGTAATTGGAGGCTGAGTATTCAATTATGTAATTAGGTGTTAATTGCTTCTTGTGATTAAGGCATGTATTTCTAGTAATGTTTACTCCTTGAAGGCTTTGGCCAAGACATCAGAAAATAATAAACATGTGTGAATTACTGTCTGGTTGTATTTTTCTTTGCTATACTAAGACATTTTATTTGTTTTGCTAAGACGTTGTATGGCTGGCCATTGTCTATGGCCTATCTTGATTTTGTAGCAGTGTACTGTTCACTTATTTATTTGGACAGTGGGGGGGGGGGGGCAGATGTGAGTGTCATGGATGCTTTTGTATCCAGTCGTGCATTCTGCCCCAGTTGTGGGTGGTCTATCAGCAGCATATGTTTATAAGGGCATTCTGGGACATGTATGCATATATATATATATATATATATATATATATATATATATATATATATATATATATGCATATATATATATATATATATATATATATATATATATATATATGTGTGTGTGTGTTACATGTATACACACACACACACACACACACACACACACACACATATATATATATATACATATGCATATCTAAGTATGTAATATATATATATATATATATATATATATATATATATATATATATATATATATATATATATATATATATATATATATATATATATATATATATATATATATATATATATATATATATATATATATATATATATATATATATATATATATATATATATATATATATATATATATATATATATATATATATATATATATATATATATATATATATATATATGTATACATTATATATATATATATATATATATATATTATATATAATATATATATATATATATATATATATATATATATATATATATATATATATATATATATGTATATATATATACGGCCCCAAAGATGGCTGTGCTGGGGGCTGAGCAGGAGGGCAGGCTGACCCTCTAATTGTACCATGTGACCCAAAAGCTGTCATAGCAGATCTCCAAACTCCTTTCGGAGCTCGCTACACACCAGTCCCTGGACCTGGCTTCAGGTGATGGTATCCTTTCCACGTCCACTCCCGGGGGTGGATGAGCCTAATGCCCTGAGGAGGTTCCACCTGAATGTGGTGCAGGACTAGTGGATGAGGCGGTCCTGAGTGGTCCCAGACTTGCTGGGGTTCAGTGCCATGGCCAGATGAGATGGGAGAGGTGGGTCTGCTGGGCCTTCCCAAATATGCTATGGTGTTGCAGTTTTAGTTAGTGGGTTTAGTGGGTTAGTAATAGTAAACACAATCCAGGATTAGTTATAAAAGAATGCAGAGATATTCCCATTAACCCAAAACAACAGATTTGGAACAGTTGCATAGCAAACAGAACACATGCATATATGGAACCACAGTGGCCATTACAACGGCATGCAGTTTACATTGATAGCAACAGGGTACCAATGATAGAATTTCAACATGGAACATTAATAGAAACACATTTCAATATTTAATGAACAATAGGACATTTGTCCTAACTGTAGGTTTGGTGTAAAACATACCCATTGATTTGCCTGTTTTGATCATTGCTGCAGATATGGTGGGGGGAGAGAGAGATGTCAATTAACAACTTGTATATCCTTGCAGTACTCACAACTTTAATGATCATTGCTCTAATCATTACTCTACAGGTATTATTACAATAACATATGGCCTTGTTTTGGGCAGTGGTATGTTTGTACAAAGTGTACAATTCAACCTTCTGATAGCTACTTTATACTTCTCTTACCTTTAAGACCTGTGGGGCGAATGTTCATTAACACTACCTGACTGTTTCTACACATATTCACAAAAGCCTATTTGAAATTATGCATACAGCTTACTACCACTCCCGGGATTTGAACCATGACTATGTCAGCTAAAAATATAACAATTTGTTTCATCAGAGCAAGCTATTGAGAAACTGCAATCTTTTATTTTGATGTTTTCTGTCTAAGTCTCTCTTGGTTGTACAATCTGACCCTGTAATTACAACATTCTTATACATAGGTTCATAGGTTCATAGTCTGGTACTAGGCTATTGGCCCTAGGGCCTATCCAAGCCTAGCCATAACAATTTCCTGGCTATTTTTTCCCACACTATTTACTTTCCTGGACCCCCTGTCTAGCAGGGTGACTGACATGATCCCCGCAGTAAATTTCCTTTCTCCCATCCAATCATCAAGGTTCCTTTTGAAGAGGGCCAAAGAGGCCACAGACATTTCTAGACATATTTTTTATGTAGCACAGTGTGGGAAACAGTGGTTAACACAACATTACTATTCAGATATCAGATCTTGGTGAATGCAACATTTCATGCCATACAATACCAGAGTAAACACAACCAGTCCAGTGTTTAGAACTTTAATGCCAGGCAGTTACAGTTTTATTTAAATATGACTTATATGGGACTATTACTGTCATATTGTCTGGTTTATTCAGTACACACCATACACATGTTTTATACTGCCAGGTGACATTCTACTCCTTTATATTTATTTGGTATGACTACAGCAAGCAGGATTGTTACTCACTAGCCTTGTGATGCAGCCTTTGCAACCTACAGGCATGGGCTTCCTGGTTTGCAACCCACTCAGCTGGAGCTGTAATGAAAATAGAGAAACATTTAGGCATACCTATCCATCACATACACAGGCTGGACTTTGGTAAACAGTTATTGCTATGAATAGTTGCACACCGCTGGTGCATCACCCCTCTGTCTTGCTTCTTGGACCCACTGTTGCAAGAGCTCACTCTTCCTCTGTTTCAAGTCGGCATAGTGGTGCTGGACCTGCTCACCAGTCTGAGGGATACCCGTGGCACTGGTGAGATCATGGGTGAGACTTTCCCAGGCTTTCACTGTGTATTGGGAGCCCTGGTACTGGTCCTGCAGCAGTCTCATGTCATTTTTTTTACAAGGAGTCAAACCATGACCTTGGACTCCTGTATGTCCTCTCCAACACCTGCCTTAATGCCAACAGTGGGGAGCTACAACCGATTATGATCTGTATTCCCGCCAGTGAGGTTTAAATGCAGCCGATTTCTTGCCCTTTGCTGTGATTGGGTGGTTTAGAATATGCTGAGCTAAGGTTGTAGTGTTTAAAGGGGCAGGTTCAGCACTGCTTACCAATGGGCAAATCCACTTAGCTGTGCTACTCATTGCTTAGCATTCATATTTGCACAATGCTTTCACCCAGTCAGCATAGCTGTGCAATGCTTAGCATTACTTATGTTTTATTTTATTTGACTACCACCTGTATTGGATTGATTCATCATTTATTACATATTATAAATTCGTTTACCTTCTCTGACATCCCCCAATGTGCTGTAATTACATTTATTCTTATGTGACTATACTGTATGGGACACTTGTGTTTATATGGGGGTTTCACTACTTTATTACACTGACACCTCACATCTGGGCCTAATACACTAATCTGGTTGAGAAATATAAGTTACTTCCTACATTAATATACAAGTAAACTACAATTGCAATGAATAGACATACAAATGGCTCTGGTGAGGCTCGAACCGTAAATGACTATTTAGAAGGCATACACACTAACCACTATACTATTGCACTAATGCTCATATTAGATGTCTATTGCTATTTAACTTATCGTGCCATTTCAGCTGGGCTAAGCATAGCTAAGCAATGGGCACACCTGTGCACCTATGCTTAAACTTTATTGCACATGTGAAAAAAAATGTATTTGTTGCATTTTTTTACTTCGTACCCTTCAGAATATCCATGCTGATGCTAAACCTGTTAGTCTACCATCTTTCTAGGTTTGTAGGGACAATTGTCCTTTATGGCGTTGTCCAGATTTCTTACTCTGATGGGTTGAGAGGTGTGCATTATATACCTCATACCTTTCTAATAATTCATGCTAATGCTAATCATGTTATTCTATCAACTTTCTAGGTTTGTAGGGACAATTGCCCCTTATGGATTTCTCCAGATTTCTTACTCTGATGAGTTGGGAAGTGCAACGACCAATCTCACTCTAAATTGCCATACAGCAATTCTGGTCTGCAGGGGGCGTGTGTATTGTGAGAGCATAGCTCTCAGACAAACCCCCTGCACTCATACACAGAACCATGTCTGTATTACAGCACGGCAGCATGCCTTCATGAATATGCATGGCGCACTGCCATGCTGCATGGGAATGGTCCCTTCCATGCAGGAATAAGCTATTCCTGCATGGAAGTTTATGGAATCCGGGGGAGAGTATAGACAGAGTGCTTTTATTCTTTCTCTGTAGCCTATGTATCTCTCATCGGAGATTTTCTTTGTAAAGAAATTTTGCAGCTTTTCTTGGTGATTGATATTTCTAGATAAAGACATGCCAAAGAAAACATTATTTTCAAGTATTGATTGTATGATGGAGGAGTAAAGAGGGGAAATATTATTAGTAGTATAGTAGTAGTATTTGTGGGCGGCCATGGTGGTGCAGCGGTTAGTGTTGTCAACTCATAGCAAGAGGTTCTCCAGTTCAATCCTCGGTTGGGGTGCCTTATGTGCGGAGTCTGCATGTCCTCCCTGTGGTCACGTGGGTTTCCTCCAGGTGCTCCGGTTTTCTCCCAAAGACATGCCGTAGGTGGATTGGACACTCTAAATCAGCCCTAGGTGTGAATGCATGCACGTGTCTGCCTTTAGTTGAAGGTTGGGCACCAGGCTGGCAACTCAACACCGTAAAAAAACTCCACTGCCAATCATGAGTGGACAGGTGATCCACTGTGGTGACCCCTAACCAGGAAAAGCCAAAAGAACAAGATAGTAGTAGTATTAGTAGGATTAGGATTAGTAGTAATGCTACTAGTAGTGGTAGTATTGTTGCTATAGATTTATTTTGTTGTTGGTATTACTATTATTATTACTCCTCTGTTAACTTAACAAATCTGAGTAATATGGAAAAACCAAGACCAAAAAGTATTTGTCTTGTAAAAAAAGTAACATTCTTCTTTCTAACCCTAAGAGATCCTGAAGTAAAGGCTACTAGGTTGCTCAGTAGAGCAAACATTTAATGACAAAAAGTAGCTATCATTATCAGTATGCATCCATCTCTCCAGCAGCCAGATCAACATTTTATGTGAAGCATTCAGCTCTGCTGTTGGTAGACAGTGGGTGTCTATATTACATGATCGAATACTTAGGTGATCGAACACCTAAACATCAAACTTGTAATATCGAAACCAAAAATGTCGAACAGAGCAGGAAAACAGGTCAGTCGGCCATGGAAAAAAAAAAATAACTTTACATCCAAACTGTGCCACACACACCCCCAACTAAATATACTCACTCCAAAATCACTCTACAGTAAACAAAATGGCAAAATCTAGTGAACAGGCAAGGGAAATCTTTCCCTGCATTAAATCAAGTGTTCGCTGTTTTTTGCTTTCGATATTACAAGTTCGATGCTCAGGTGTTCGATCATCTAAGCATTCGATCTTGTAATATAGACCCGACAGTGGCACCCTTGAAAGTCCTAAATTGTATTTACATTTGTAAAAAATCTTTGCCTTGACTACCATGACTTTACTTTCTTTTGTGTTCCTGCTACTTATGTCACACTTTCTGTACCTCTGATTGGAAATAAACAGTAATATAATCTGCATAACAGAATCCTGTATCTCCTCTCTCTGTCTTCTCTTTTGAAAACTGTATCCTACCTTTTTTATCCTCTGTTCATATATCTGGCTGTATTCCAAGGTAACCTAATATACAGAGCTAGTGATAGTGCATTCTGCACTTGACTGGTGGCCAGTAGAACTCCCTGTGGTAGTTAACTTAAATCAATGAGTATTTTTTTACTTATTTGTCATTGTTTAAGGCTGTAGTTCAAAGTAACGTAGTTTACAGGGCTTGGGGTATGTTCTGCACTTTATTGGTGGCCAGTGAAGCTCCATGCATTATTTAAACTCGCACCAGTGAGTAAACCTTTTCTTTTCCTGCTGTTTTTGTGTTGGGCTGTAGCCTGAGGTAACTTTGTATACAGAACTGAGGTGTGGGTTGTAGGGCATGCTCTGTATTTGATTTGTGGCCAGTGAGCTTCCTGTGTTTTTAAGCTTGAAACAATGAGTAAAACTTTTTTCTGTCATGGTATTTGTTTAAATGGGAAACAGTAATTCAAAACATCCAGAAGCTTATCATGCTTTTCTTTTACTTTGTGTGCTCTGTCCATACTTCTAAAGATGTGGTGACATATATATATATATATATATATATATATATATATATATATATATATATATATTTTTTTTTTTATTATTGTTTCCTGGATTGTGCCTCAACAGATTGAGCAACGTTTCAGTCAGACATATTTTCTTGTGATGTTAAAGGCATCCCTAATGAGTGGATATGAGTGTGTGTTTAAGCTGGATAGTGATATTAAAGGCAGTAATTAAGTATCCAGAAGGTTATTTTGTTTTTCTTTTACTTTATGTGTTATTCCTTGTCTATTTAAAGATGCAGTGAGACATATTTTATTTTACTTTTGTTGTTTGCTTCCTGGAGTGTGACTGGGCAGTATAAAGGAGGTTTCTAATCATTCTTAAGGTACCTATGTTATCCGCTGAACAGTGCCACTTAGTGTGTTTGCACTGTGCCCAACAGAATTAATTGAATGCATCTGGTTTCAATTATTGGCTGTCTGAGTGATGTCTGCAGGTGTTGTGGAAACTTCCTAGCCACCGCACAATGTAGCACAACAGCACTAAGCAAAGTTGCACAATAGAACACAAAAACTGCAACAATATAGTTTTCTTGACCTTTTCCCTTTGACAGATTCCCTGTTTCCAGGTGTTCTGTATGCTTCCTGGGTGGGGCAGTAGACCATTTTGCACACTGCTTTGTTTTGCTCAAGTAAGATAAGCACAGACAAACCTGGCATTCATTTTTCTCAATTTCCAATGTTTCAGCTAAGCCATGCATCATGCAAACACTGCCACCCCCCCCAAAAAAAAAGGAAAAGGAAAAGAAAAAAAGGAAAAGTAGTTGAAATGAGGAAAAGCAATCTATGACATACAGACTACAAAATGTTAGTACACATGAAATATTTTTACATACTGTACTTGTGGATTTGAACTTTCACACCAATGAACATTCAGAGCACAGCAAGGGTGCCTTATCATTCTTTGCCACACAAACAATTTTGCACCAAGGAACTGAAATCCTTCTTCTTCTAGTGAGATGCAACATATGAACTCATATAACAGTTACTTGCACATTTATTAATTTTGGATGTAGTGCACTGCGTGAGAAAACAACCAGTAGTGAGTATAGCTTGTAAATATGCAACTCTTTCTTACCTCTCTGGGATTGTTGTTCATTCTTCTCTTATTTGACCAATATTTAGAGATGAGACTTGCAGTCTGTAAGCCATTCTATATCATTGTCCTTAAAATGTGTGAGGATATTAAATGGCAATAATATAATATGCAGTTGCCAACAAATGGAGGGGAGGTTGGATGTTAATGAACAGAATTGGTGAGTTTCGTGCTGCTTAGTTACATTTCCAATCTTGACAAAATTACATCTAACACTTTGCAAGTCTATCCTAACACACACACACCAGATGTAGGACAGTCTGCATTGCTGTTTTGCTTTCCTTCTCCCTAACAGTAATCATTTGCAGTTGCAATCCATTAAAAACAAACACTAAAGGAATGCCTGCACTATGTTTACATCAGATACACTGAGCCAAGTATTTGGATTCAGCAATTCTAATCAATTCAGTTCTAAATGTACTGACTATGTCAATGTATCAAACCTGGCTAACTCTCTCTAGAATGTGTAAAAATCTGTTAACCAGTTTACTGTGTAATTTAATTTAATCCTGACTTGTGCTCAGGATTAACTGTAACCTGTGGAACTTTGTTTAACTTGCTTACTTATGTAATCTCTGTAAATAGTCTGTTTGTAATATGCAATGCTGGTATTATGTAATGCTGTATCTGCTTACCTTTGGAGCTTTTCTCCCTGGGCCACCGCTGAAAATGGACATGCATCCAGTCGGACTATCCCGGTCAACAAATGTAAAATAAAAATAAAAATAAAAATAATCAGAGATCATAAGCTTTGTGTCTGATGCTCAGGGTGCATAGCTGATTTAGTGCTTAGTATATCTGCATTTGTGATGTTGAACTGGTAATTGTACCTTTGATTTATATTGATCTTAGAAAGTTAGACAGTTGATAGGATCAAACTTTTTGCATCCGGTATTGTTAATGAGCTTGTCAGGGTTGTGAAGTCTGAAACTGAAATGTGTCACATTACTTTCTATCTTCTCTCTTTAATGATTTTCCAGTACAAATGTATGGTACTTCACTGAGGGCATGTGGTGACCATCAGTACTTTTGAGAGGTATGACTGTGAATTGTTGATGGCTGAAACCTATGACTTAATAATGGACACATATAAGTCAAATATGTCTCTACTGTCACATGTTAAGTTAATTTCTGTACAGATATCCCACATTTTACTTGCTTATACTGCCAAGTAACAACATTCAAGGATATGCCATTCATTCTTACTATTACACTTACCTAGTAAATCCAGCAGTTGCAACAGTTTTAGTTCAGGGCTGACTCTATCTGATGCAAGCAGTAAACAGCCAATACATGGGGAGGTGCCTGGCATCAATGTTGCTATATGTATGTGTGTAGGAGGAAGCTTCTAGGCCCTTAGGTGGTGAGTGAGTGCATGCTATGCGTTGTCTCTTAGCCAGTGCATAGCATAGTAGTGTGTCTCTATCCACTGCTGATTCTTCCTCTGACTCCTCACCTGCATGTGGCTGTGGTGACCTTGTTGTTTATTTATTTATTTGCATTTATTTACAGAGATGGTCCAGCTGGGTCAGAAGCTCTCATTTTCAGTGGAGTCCTGGGAAGAAAAGCTCTGCATATAAAAAATTTCACATACGATATAGAATTTACATAAATAAAGATATTTAGTACATATTATTGGCAGCTTATACAATTAGTGAAAAAACAGTACATAACTAATCATTCTCAAATCAAAGATATTATACAAGCAATACAGAGTATGTACATGAGAACATTCCATATGAGTAGTTTTCAGCTAGCAAACTTTATATAGGAAACTTCATGCAGTGGGTGCAAAGCAGATATAGGAATTAATTAGAGACTAGGTACTTAAACTTTTCAAATGTTTAGGAGATGTAATAGCTGAGCAATAGGCTATATGAGTCCTGTTGCAGGAATCAACAATGTTGGTGGATATTGTTGCAGATATAAGTGGTGGTATGATATTAAGGTAGGCTGCGAGAGTACCTGAATGTCTCACCTGGTTCAATGGTAAGTCTATAAGGGTTAGGAAGAGAAGGAAGTAGGCAGTAGGGATCAATGGTAGAACAATGCGGGTTAGTAGAAGAGGGAAGTGGACAGGATGGAGAGGTGGAGTAAGTAAAAAAGACAGGTAGATGTGAAAGGAGAGATGTATGCCATTCCCTTTCCCCTTGTTGATTCTACAGAAGCTGTTTTCTCAAGATGATGTTGTGTAGCATGGCATATATTGTAAATATTTCAATACATGTCCATGGATTGTACTGCAGGGCTCCCCAGATGTATCTAGGCACCAGAACCGTGACTTCAACAGCCCAAACACATGCTCTATGATATTCCTGGTTTGAGTGTGTGCCTCATTATGACATTCTTCAGCAGGTGTGTGCGCATTTCTGATGGGTGTCATCAGCCAGAGTTCTAGTACATAACCTGTATCCCCTAGTAAATTACCCAGTGGGATATCCCCCCCTGAACATCTGATACAGTTGTGAGGTGTGCTAGATATGTGAGTCATGGTAACTGCCCGGTTAGCCAGAACACACGTTCAAGATGATTCCCTTGGGATTACGCAGGACTTGGCAGTTAATAGCATGGAAGCCGTTTCTATTAAGGTATAGTCTTTCCTGTCCCATGGGTGGTGCCTTAATTTCAATATATTTGCAATCTATGACACCCAGTAATTCAGGGTAGTGTGCAACAGGGTAGAACTCTTGCATATTTCATGACCTATCTTTAGGAGTATAGGGGAATATGTATGTGGTCACTAGCATGTTGTAGCATAGCATTCTGAAATTGATGGAGGATCCTGAATGCTGATGCCTGTGACACCTCTATCACAGCTAGAATTCTAAGTGCTACACATACCTTTGTCTCCACTGGGATTGGTTCCCCTTGGCTTGCCCTGACTCTGAGTGGAGGACAAAAGAGGTCTCAGAGTTCCTGTAGTGGGTCTCTATCCACCCTGTAGCACTCTACAATTTCCACATCATGTAGATTATGATAAGTTACCTGGGGTCTGAAAACTCTTCTCCTTCTTGGCCTTGGTCTATTAGCAGCAGCAGCAGCATAGCCATCAGCCTGTTGCACATACACATGAATTAAAGCAACAGCATCCCCTAACATTGTTTCGGCATAGACTCCTTTCCGCGGCTGTATTCCAATAGATTTTGGAATTCACAGGGAAAACCAGCACTAAGTCTACCCAGTTGCTTTATAGCTTGTTAAATAGCGCTTCCATTGTGGATTGGTAGATTAGCATACAGTTCAGCTGCTTATGCTGTAAATTGTATGCCACAGTGATTACCTTGTTTGTGCAGGGGTGCACGGCTCTACACACCATGTAGAGCTGCTTATTGAATCCAAAACAGTGCACTATAATATGTCCGTCATGGAAATCGACCATATAGGCTTTTTTCAATCTGGCTAACACATGGAAATTTAAAGTGGAACGTTGCATGATTCTTCTAAGAATTATATTGGTTTTCTTCACCTTGCACACGTCCTACACAAATAAGATTTCTGCTTCATTGTTGCAAAGTTGTTTATATCTTTGTTAATTGTTTAAGTCATTATTCCTCATCTAGCTGCTTTTGCCTTTTAAATATGTAACCCATGTATGTTTTCTATTTTATATTATTATATTTTAATGCATATTCACTCTTGGGTTGGTATTCATAGTTATTACATGGATGCTTTAAGGTTATCCATGTAGTCTGTGAATAAGCTCAGCCAAGACATGATTCACAGAGGCCACTTATGCAGACATGCAGTGGCCACAAATAAGCCTAAGCAAATTAAAGCATTATAAGTTGTAAATTAGGAATGATGTAATCCAGTTTATGCTAATGAAGTGATACCTGCCTATTTGCAATGCACAATGATTTTTTCCTACCTTTACACCCCGTGCGCAGAGACATTATATAAAAGGGAGTTTTGCCAATCTTATCTACTTTGCATTCCAGAAAATTGTTATTAATTGCTGCTACTCTTGCTATTTCTAAGTGTAATTGCTTTTCTTGACTGAGACTGAAAAGTGTCTTAAGATTATTCACTTTTTTTAAATAACTTACTCCCTTTTGAATTATATATTGACCTGTGTTTGTGAAGGTCACATTGTTTGTTTGTTTGTTTGTGTCTTTCGGCTTTTCCCGGTTAGGGGTCGCAACAGTCAGATTGTAAGTATCAGAAATGTCACACTTGAATCACAGTATGTCAAGTTCAAATGTGCCATACACATCTCCTAATGATAGGTTAGCTGAAAGTGGAAGTAATTTTGAAGAGGGTCTGGCATGAGAGCTTTATGGTGAGTTAGTCTGACGTTGTGACCTACTTGATGCAGGTGATCCAGCAAACACTGACCAGACAGTGATGTAAGAACATTATTAATACCTCAAATGAGAGGTTTTGCTCAGTGTAGATGAATGCAGACATGGCCTTCATTAAATCTGTTGTACTTGTTTCACTGACTAATTACAGTACTTTCTTGACAAGCACCTGTAGTCTCATGTGATCTACGACAATGTGTCAATACAGTACCCTGAGTCTTCCCTTTCCAAGACTGCCTCCTGTTTGAGTCTGGCAGGTCCTAACTATTGTACAAATTGAGATGGCCAGTTATGAATGGTATGCCACCATACTATGCATCAGTGTGATCATGGCATTATCCCTACTCTGTGCCATTTCCAAGTACTGCTTGGAATTCTCCTGTACACCCAGGGGGACTCTGACATTTCCAGCTGACTCTCTAGGACAGTAGTCTGAGCTAAGAATGTCACAGCACATTTTCTACTGGGTAGCCAATGCTTTATGTGTTTCCTGGGGTAGTTGTAACAAATTCTTGTATTAGTCTCCCCTTCTTAAATGTGTCACTGTAGACACTGTTACCTCTGAATGGCTGCCACTGGTGTAAAGGTACAGGGGTTCTCCTCCTGTACCATGTGTGAGTTTAATGTCACCCTGTGCTTGACTTTGTGATGCAATGTCACTTCCTGCAGAGTTACTAACATGTTGTTGGGTGTGAGATCCTACCATTAAACTACAACCATGTTATCATAATCTTCAACAGTCATTCTGCTGCTGATGTCCTCCAAATGTATTGGTATACTGGAACTGCATCTAGCCCTGTAAAAAATATTTGAAATCATTACTAAAAAATAAATAGCATACAGTACTGTATGGTTAATAAGCATAGAGTTGCATCTATTATTGTATGCTGTTAAAGAGGTGTGGCAGACACTTACCATGCACACTGCCTTCGTTGTTATTCTGTACAGATGTGGAAGGGTCACTTATTGATAGTAATTATCATGGCTTTACTGCAATCATTCCATGTCAGCATTCATTTTCCTCCAATTGGACAAGCAACTGTTAAGTTGCTTCCTCTGTCATTACTTAATTTGACCAACTAAACATACATCTGTCTTGATAATTGCTAATGAACTCTTGCTTTCTCTTAACTCCCTAACAACTTTCCCACCTCTTCTCTCTCTCTTCTTCCATTTTCCTTCTACTTCTATCCTTTTCCATCCCCTATTTTTTCTCTCTTTTTTTTCTACTGCCAATCCTACTTATTTTTCCTCCCCATCTCCCTTATTCCTCTTTTCCTCTTTTTCTTTCCACCGTCCCTCTCCTGTGTTTATATAAGTACTCCTCTTATGTCTTTCTCTCTTCACATATGTTTTATTCTTTTACATGCATTCCTTGGTACTCATAACTGTATAACGTTGAACTATTTTGTTTTTGCCTAGTATTGTACCATGTTATTGTTCTCTGTACTATTAATATGTTTTAATTTTGTTGTTAGTATAATGTTTTATCAGCTTTATCTATTTTCCAGAATTCGTTTTTATATACGTTTTTGATATTCTCTTTTATGTAGTATTCTTAATCTTTTTGAAATAGTTTGAAATTTTTTTTTTTAACTTTATGTTAGTCTTGTTGTTATCTTGAAACTTTTCACCACAGACCTCCACTGAAAATGGACTTATTTTGGCCCAGGGGACTTTTCCACTAAACAAATGACAATAAATAAATATATTTTTACTGTTTTTAAACCTACTTTCCTGAGCAGTTGAGAGCTGCTGCTGGAGATGATAATAGTTAGTGTTCACATCACCTCTGATTATTCTGCTGCCTCCAACGTCTGTGTCATAGTCACCTCCACAGATGGAGAGGAGGTGTTCCTTATCTGTTGTTAATGTGATCATTTTTGGAGGCCCCTCCCATCACTGATATGGGCAATTGCATTCTGCCTTGCCTTGCTTCTAACACATCCTACCACATCATTTGCCTTCTTCTTGCACTGCATTAATGTAAGTTTTCTGCCACACATTAATGTCCCAGATAACCTGATTCGATGCTTTTGTCCTCTTAGCTTGTTTACCTCCTTTTACTAAAGAGATGTTTGCCATATTTCCTCATCACTGAAGTTGTCCTTTCTCTGCCTCAGTCCCTTGTTTTGCATAATTACTGCACAAAAAAAGGCCATAGTCATACACAAAAAACTTTTGATGTAATCATCTTTCAAACAGTATAAGAATGACCATGTATGCTTGCCATCATCCTTCAAAAAGTTAGGTAACACAAACCCCAAAATTATATACACATGCAAAATCTCAGTCCACCCAAGTAAAGCTGTGATACACTAATGTCTACAGTATCATAAATAAATTCAGAACAGTAATCATTATTCCTATATCCCCTTATAGCCCCAACCATTTTCATGTATCCATAATACTGTCATCTTTAATTATTCAGTGGCGCTCAGAAATCTTCAAGTAAGGACACATGCATCTTCAGCCAACAACACATCCTTACTACTTCAGTGCTTCACAATTACAGCACATATTTATGCACAATCACTAAATAACATCAAAGTAAATTATTTTTCTCAGTGATCATTGATCCTTTCCACTGCTGCTGTAACAATTTTTACTTATAGTACATTTGACAGCGTTACACTATTTACTAAAGTCATGATAATATGCCCATCATATCAGTAAAATAAACATTTCTTCAAGGTAACTCACTAATTTGAAATCATTTTGAAGTATTTCATTTTAAATTTCAATATTTTCTTAATTTTTTCTTTCTTTAAGAAATGTGCAATTTCCTAAGTCATTTGCTGTCTAACCTGAGTAATCACAACATATTATGGCGGTGTGGAGAAATGATGATTTGTATTACTTTTGTATCCATTTTTAATCATTCCCTCAAAGTACACACTTCTGTACAGCGAAGGAAATGAAAATGTCCATGACTTACTATATTTCTGTCTGTGTGTGCACCTTATGGCTATATACAGTTCAGACCTGTTACAAATAAAGCATAATATTTTAAAACATCATTCCACCAAAAATGTATCTGTTTATAACTTGAAGTAAAGGGAAGTCTGGCAAAGTATGATAATTCAGATAGTAACTCGTATTTCAACAAATGCATACTAAGCACGTACTGTAATGAATGGAATGCCTTGCAAGTAAGTATTAGTCACATGAGTAATATTAAGGAAATAAAGGTGAGATAAACTCTGTTATTAAAAAACAAAAAAGTACTTAAAGTTGTACAGTTCCCTGGTTGCCATAGGTTTTTCAAATGTGAATGCATGTCTTGTCTGTCTGTAATATCTGAATGCATACAAGCTAATACAAAGCCTGCAGCTTTCTTTTAGTACTTTGTATGCTCTTAACACTTAACTTTAGGTTCTTGATGTTTTTGCTATAAGAGGCATATTTTTCAAAAATGCCTTCACTTTTCCTTATTCATCGTGAACAACCTGCACTTAGCTTATTTGCATATACATGTAGTGGTGCTCCTCACAGATAACCTATATGTAACTGCAAAGTCTTATACTATGAATACTACCCTTCTTCTTCCTCTTGGTCCAAGATGTGACTGAAAAGAGTCTTTGGACCTGTATATTCTTTTACTTAACAAACTAAAAATAAATAAAATGACATAAATAAATAAAACAATAAATAATTAATAAGAACATGTTGCACTCAACATAAAATAATGAGAATCATAAAAGACAAAGTTGCATGTGCAAAACATGCAATGAAAATGTAAATTGACTGAGATCATTATACTGGTCAACTTAACAAATTAAAATATGAATCAATAAATGAGATCACTGCACTTTGTTATTCAGCATATGGTGCCAGTAAAGGTCAACAACCTTGCTCCTTGTACTTGACAAAAAACTAGAACATTTCAGCACCAGTGCATTAACCAAAATCTAGTACTCGCACCTCATCTGTTGCAAAAATGTTCATATCTCTTCTTGCAAGAGATATAATGTCAAGATTAGATACAACCCTATCTGTAGGTACTGTGCTATACAAACATTCTCTAATAAAAGGAAAATGGTCCTAACTAGAAAGAATAGAACAAAGGTCCAAGCTTGGGGTGTTAAAATTAATCTCAGAAATATTTAACAAAAAGCTCAGGAGCAAGATTAAATAATGAAGACAGAATTATGAACTGAAATTTATTCAGAAATAATACCCAGCATTGTATTCTGATTAACTTTAGTGGCCTCATCCACTCAAACCTTGATGACATGAGAAATAGCCTTGCAAATAAATTTAGCTTCAGTTTCTCCTTCAGTCATCTCTTCTCATCCAGATATAGGTATCCACTCCATATCTCCCACTGTAATCACTTCTGAATAAATGCTAAAAAGTTCTCTCTACAACCATAAATGCCAGCTCAATGAGGCCAAGAAATATACCGAGTTGTTTCTTGGTTAGCATGCAATTTCTCCTATCAGACCTGTTCCTTAAACTATTCAAATATTTATTTTTATTTATTTTTATTTATTTTACATTTGTTGACCGGGCTAGTCTAACTGGATACATGTCCATTTTCAGTAGAGGCCCGGGGAGATAAGCTCCTTGCAAAAAAATAACAAAAACATTTTTACTTACAATTATGTTACAGGTTAATACAGAAATTATCATAGAGGTCTAAGTACCTCACATTGCAAAATGCAGGTACAATACAAAAATGCAGGTATAATATATACTATAGTCTGGGGAGATAAGGTCTGGGATAAGAAGAAATAAATACATTTATATTTAAAAAAGAACATTTCAAGTTAACACAGAAATGATCAAAGAGGACAGAAATATTTCACAGTGCCAAAGGCAGGTATAATGCAAATTACAGAGAGGAGAGAGTACTTTGCAGTGCAATAGGCAGGTACAGTGCAAATTACAGGTAGAATACAGAAAGTAACAATAAAAGGGGCATATTGTACAATTATATTAATAAAGAGTTGTCACACTATGAGTAAGCTCAGGGGATGAATAGAAGGGTTAGGAATAGGCGAAAGGTAATGTGGTAAGTAAGGAAAGTAGAACTAGTTATAGGGAAGTAGTGGGTAGGCAGTGCCTGTTATGAGTAGAAAAATGATTAGTCAGGTTTAGTACAGGGGCATAGCCAGTGTGTTCTCAAGAAAAGTTTCAGTCTGTTTTTGAAAAGTGATGTAGAGGAAACTGAGGAAAGTTCACTGGGGAGAAGGTTCTAGGATTTTCCAACAGTATTATTGAAAAGAGAATCCCCAGCCCTGTTATTAGATTTAGGGTGTTTACAAGAAGTTTGTGTGATGGGCGCAAGGACTTCAGATTATTATAGGGAATGATGAGGGTAGATAGTATAGGAGTACTGGAAGGTTGGTAGAGAGTCTTATGGGCAATGGTTAGTTGATGGAATTTAAGCAGATTCTGAATTTCTAGCCATCCTAGCTGCTTAGGATTATAGCAGTGGTGGGTTCTAAATGGGTTGCCAGTAGCAAACCTGGCAATGTTATTGTAGGAGATTTCCAGTTTGGTGAGGTTATTTTTAGATAAATTAGTAAATATGGGTGAGGCATAGAGGAGTGTAGAGATTAGATGGGTATAAGCAATAGTTGTTCTGGCTGTTGGTGAAAGGAAGGGTTTGACTCTGCAGAGAGAACCTAGTTTTTTTAACGGTTTTTATAGTATTGTTGATATAGATGTCAAAGTTAAGATTGTTGTCTATAGTGATACCAAGTAGTTTTGTAGTTGGGTCAGGTGATATGGGAGTACCATTAGTGGATGTAATTGAGAAATCTATTGGGGCGGACTTACGAGTAGGATTGAAATGGAGGAGTTTAGTTTTTTGGGGGTTCAAGAGAAGGCAATGTTGTGTAAACCATTGTTCTACTGTATTATATACCTTTTGGGTAAGGGAGTGAAGTTCGGAAGTGGATGTGGCTGTGCATATAAGTGTAGAATCGTCAGCATATTGAATGCATGAGGCTTGGGGGATTGCCAGATGAAGGTCACTGATAAATATGGAGAAAAGAAGAGGCCCTAATATGGACCCATGAGGGATGCCAATGTTAACGGGCAGGTGGGTAGATAGAGTGTTGTGCCAAATACCTCAGTTCCACTTGGAAAAACTGTAAGAACAGTAATTCCCCTATACAAGGAAAGAACCTGCAATGACCTTGCAAAATATAGACCTATTCTCCTCAACAGAAATATTTGCAAGATGATGGAATTCACTCCCTAGACATCATAAATTGGGACATAGGGATCCTGCAATCAAAATCAAATTTGAATTTATGAAATGAAGTCCATGGCAGTTAAACTTAGTTGATATTATTGAGAAAGTCACTGAATGAGGATAACTTAAGTCACACATCTTACCTTGGTTTAGCTATAGCTTTTGGCAGTATACCTCACTCTGGCATCACTAACAAAGTAATCAAACTAAGTGTAAGTCTCCATGACACTCATAAGATTGTCAACTGGCTCAATGATAAATACCATTCTATTAGAATTAAGGGCAAACTACCTTCCAAGAAACTTTTTTCTAGTGGTATGACCAAGTACTCTGTTTTTACGGCCAATTCTGTTTGGTTTTATTTCTAAAATTCAAATCTGACACTAAACACCTCTTGCTGACAAAGTTTGCAGAAAAGTGCAAGCTTGGAGCCACCATCAGCTTTTCTGTATTCACACATGGCCTTCAAGAGGATGTAAGTTGGACAAATTCATGGTGCAAGGATAATTGTCTAAAGATGAATGCCAAATAATACAGCATTGTCAAGTTTGGGAATCAGGAACTATCACTCACCTACCATAAATATGGCACCCACATTAAAACTGACATTGTTATTATGGACCTAGGCACCTTATGTAATAACCTCTTATTTGACCACTATGTATCCTCTGTCACTGGAAAAACATTCTATCTCACCCGACTAATTTCTAAAGACATCTCTTATCAGTCAAAAGTTGTCATAGGTCACCTCTAGTCATCCTTTATCAGTCCATATTAGAACACAATCAGCCCCTTGGTATGCAGCTATCCAAATACCTCACACTACTTGAAAAAACAGTGGGTTCTTAGGAATAATAAAAAAAATCTCCTGTACGAGCTCCCTAATTTATCCAGCAAATACAAATTTCCTTGTGTCTCTTCCCCACCTCCAACAGTCTCCTCATGATTGATGTATACATGGTCTACAAATCTGTCAATCTACTAAATATCTGTAAAACTACTAATAACACAAACACAGGATCAAGAAATTGAAATTTATATTTAAACATAAACACAGCTTAGTGTCATGATGGCTATCTCTTCCAAAATAAATTCTCATTTCTGGCACAGACTCCTTCTTGCAAAGCAAAGCACGCCCCTCATTATCTGTATATCTATCATAGACAAATGGATGGGAAAATGCACATTTACTCTAGTCATATCACCTTCTATCCCTCATGTACAGGGGGGGGTAAGTAGCTAGGTGTACCAGTGGGATTTCTATGGCTAGGCATAAAAATAATTGGCCTATTTCTGAGTAGCAGTCAATAAATGCATGACCCTATCCAGTTTTCTTTGTATTTCTCACAAGTTTAGGAAGAATTTTAGGAATACTTTTTTCTGTCTCTGTTTTGCTCACCAACAAAGAAGAATAACATTAATATGCAATAAATACTATTCTTGCAGAGATCTGATAGTTGAATAATGAATAAACTAACAATATCAGCTCTCTTACTTTTTGAAGTTATCCACCTTTAGTTGTTAAACTGGAAATAGCATATAGCATCAAACTAGCTAAAAAAGATACTAATGTTTTAATATCACTTTATTCATGTTAATAACATAGTATTCAAAACTGGTTTGACATGTCAAAACTTTCATATATTGGTTTCAAAGAGAAGGCTTTGCAATATATTTAAACTACTATTATATAAACGGCATAAAAGATTCACCTCTCATTGAATACTGGAATAACATCTTAGATTGTTTCATTTGTAATAATTGATTGTTTGCTTCTTTTTAAACAACTTCTAAACTTACAAACAATTTTACTTATACATTGTAATAAATTCAACAGTATACATCGCCTTTTATACATAGATGGATATAGCATGGTCAATATTTCAGAATGTCGAAGACCATATGGACAAGACCATATGATCAACATTTGAAATGTCGACCATGGAATAAAAAAAAAAAAAAAAAAAAACAACAAAAACTTACCTTCATGCTCCTAGCAGGGGGGCTCCATCCCCCTGCACCCCCCATGGAGGCCCCACCACCCCCACACACCCCGGAACTTAAATATACAGTGCAGAAGATGTAAATCTTTCCATTCCACATTGTACAGAGATGCCGGTTCCCCATGGTCAACATTTCGAATGTCGATCATATGGTCTTGGCCATATAGTCTTTGACATTCTAAAATGTCGACCATGTTAAGGGGATCTAGCTGGATACATTTCAGTTAGTTTGGATTGTTTGTGACCTATACTTTGTTTTATTTTTATATTAATTGTTATATCTTTCAAATTCAAATATAATTTTTTTTTTGAAAAAAAAAAACAAATGATTTTCTGTTATAATTTAGTTAAACTGCTCCAACATAACATTGTACAATGTAAACACAATCAGTGTAGAGGTGCTTTATAATAACAATATAAATATATTAGCTTTTATTTTTGTGTTATCAGGCATCAAATAAGGTGTGAACTGCTACATTAAATATGAATATGGTAAAGGGGTACTGTAACTGAAAACTGACTTCAGGAGCATGATTCAGTTATTGATGGAAAAATGATAGACCTCTAATGATGCTGGCAGAGTTTTGATAAATTATGTGGTGATGCAGCCAAGTAGTGATAAATAAAATACAGGGTATTCAGAAATCTGTACCATTTATGCAGATTACTAATTATAGTGAGTTATCATTTTAATACTGACCTACTTTCACAGAATGTGGCTAGTACTGCTTCTCAAATACACTTTTGTTGCAAAAAAATGTATATGAGATGCAGATCAGGTTACATGCAATGACAACAGATAAAAAAATGTCTGTCTGGAATTAGTGCTGCCCATAAATGCTGTGGGTTTCTGAGTATTCCTTAATATCTTCCAGTCCACTCAGATTCATAACCTATCTTAACATTTTTGCCTTCTTGCATTGCTAGTGTGTGTGTGTGTGTGTGTGTGTGTGTGAGCACTTCCTAACAAGGCAAACATTTTCTGAAAATTGCATCAAACTAAACAACACAGATACATTTATAAAACTGATATGATATAAACATGTTTGTACACTAAAGTGCAGACTTTTGTTTTTATCACCATTTTAACAATGACTTCAACATTTACCATCATTCTTTGTTGTGAAAGTGTACATTTGTCACCCTTAAATATATGTCATCAGCCATGCAACTGTGCTCTAACTGAAATAGAAAATGAAACCACACATGTCATATGTTAGAATAACATACAAATCCCAAACCCCCCCCCCCAAAAGGACCAATCCCAATACCAGTAGATTGCCAGGCACCCAAAATTACTGCTGCACAGGTTAAAACAGCACTGTCCAAGACCAAGAATACAGCTTCTATGGGACCTGACAATATCCCTGGTTGTGTTCTACACAAACTACAGAGTGGCACCTCACCTGTGTGCCCTGTTCAGTCACAGCCTCACCTCAGGCTTTGTCCCTGCCGAATGGTGCACTGCTACAGTCACCCCTCTCCACAAAGGAAGAGTGACTACAGACCCTGGGAACTATTGCCCCATTAGCCTGATGAGTCTGATATGCAAAGCTATGGAATGCATCCTCATGGACCTAATAAACAAGGATATAGGGAATCTCCAAACTCTGGATCCCACACAGTTGGGTTTTGTGAAGGGTAGAGCATGCCTGTTCAATTTGGTCAACCTCTGTGAATCAGTCACCAGAGCTCTGGATGAAGGCAAGGTGGTTCATACAGCCTACCTTGATCTGACCAAGGCTTTTGATACCATTCCCCACTCAGGAATCATAGAAAAACTCAGTAAGCTTGGCATCAACCCCTCTATCACTAGTTGGGTTGCAAACTGGCTTACAGATGGAACCCACAGTGTGAAAGTAGCTGACTCCAAGTCAGACTGCTGATTAGTCATGAGTGGAGTCCCACAGGGTTCGGTCCTGGGTCCTCTCCTGTATGGTATCTACTTCTCTGAAGTCCAGGCCAACACGAAGGGACTCTGGATGACAAAGTTCACAGACGATTGCAAGTTAGGAGCTATTATTAACTCCCCAAGTGATGTTGACATCCTACAGAATGGCCTCACTGTGTCCAACGACTGATGTCAGAACCATGGCCTTAAGCTCAGTGCCAAAAAAATGTGTCATCAACCACTTTGGGAAAAACTCGGTTCCCATGAATTACCACATTGATGGTAGTCCACTGAACACAGAAGGCGTTATAAGAGATCTGGGAACACAGGTTGAGAGCAACCTCTATTTTGATCACCACATTGCCACTGTGGTCAGAAAGTCCTTCTATGTGGCACATCTCATTACTAAGGGTTTGGCATCCAGGAAGAAAGAGGTCATTGTCTCCCTCTACTCTTCCCTCATTAGGCCAGTCATCGAGTACAATGCCCCATTTGGCATGTATCTCACTAGACTCCTGCAACAACTGGAGAGGTCACAAAAGTACCTCAAAAAGAGGATCCTAAGCCTTAAACACTTGTCTTATATGGACAGACTAAAAAAACTCCAACTATTCTCTGTCTCATATTGCCTACTTAGAGGCGATCTCTGCTTGACTTACAAAGCCATGACTGACCCTGCTCTGTTAGAAATGCTACATCTAAAGAAATCCCAATCCCTCCACACCACACGCTCCAGAGACCTCAGCATCATTACCACAATTAACAGAACATGCTGGAGAGACAGGTTCATAACCTAGAGACTACCTATGCTATGAAACAGACTTCCCATACAAGTCAAGCAGAGCACCTCACTGACCCTCTTCAAGAGAAATCTTGATGAGTGAATGGGAAACAGAAAATGCATCCCGGGGATAACTCCAGTGCCTCTACTCAACAGAGGCACTGGGAACTAAAGTAGTATGGCACTATGCCAGGGTAATCCTGTGGCTAGGATTGTAAAGGCCCCAGGGCCATTAGCCTAGTACACACCTATGAACCTACGAACAGCAATTGTCTGCCTGAATGAAGCCCTTAAATTCATATTGATCATTATAAAAATAAAAAGAGAACAAAAATATAATTTAAAACAAACTGAAATTGACTAACATAATGTACTATGCTGTCCTTTTTCTTGTACTATTACTCAATGTATTATGAGTCAGCAATTCAAAAAATGCTGCAGTGCTTCAGCGGTAAGAAGGTTCTGTCATGTAGCACTGCAATGATCTTGATGGAGAAAAACACAGGGAAACTCTGCTGTCTGGAAACTCAGCTTGCTGAAATAAGACATATGTACATCCTCACAGCATTTTGCCATTATCTGAATAGCAAGGTGGAGTGATTCAAATATAATCCCTACACCACTGTTTGGGGAACATAGTAATAAAAATGTACATTGTATACACTGTCTGATGTTTATGGCAGCTTCCAGGTTGTTAGTATAACAAGAAGTAAGTACTGCAAAGCAGTTTACATGTGGTGGGTATAAATACACTGTATGTGTGTGTGTGTGTGTGTGTGTGTGTGTGTGTGTGTGTGTGTGTGTGTGTGTGTGTATACATGTGAATGTGCATGTACGAGTGTATGTATGTGTTTGTCAGTGTGTCTGGACAACAACCTTGACTGGGTTAGTAGTGAGAGCACTTCCACGGTAACTAAAAGTACAGTTTTCAATTCAGATACATGATAATGAGCCATTAAAAAGCTTTAAGAATCTGGCAGTTTATCAGCCTGACACGGACCACTGTGATCACAAAATCACTTAGGGTAAAATGGCCATCCATCACTATGCAGTGTTCCCCTTCAACTGTACAGTCATTATCAAAAAATATTGTTCCTAAATTTCTGCCCCATCCCTGTGTATATACTTAAATGGGAACTCTGCTATAAACATAAGATCTTTAGCATACTTACACCATAACTCAAATCTGTCTCTTGAATATATCTTTAAAGCCTTCACCAGACTCATGTCATGAGGGCTTTTACAGGCAAAAAGTGTTATGACAGCAAATAATAATCAGAAGACATTCTTCAATTATGTAAAGAACCTCAGAAACAAAAACCATTACTTTAATGAGCTTATCTCTAAAGACACAACCCACTGTTATCCCGAGAATATAGCCAATATTGTTGCAGA
>NC_056727.1:1031900498-1032005498 GCF_019279795.1 Protopterus annectens | reverse complement strand
ATGTGGGAGGAAACCGGAGCACCCAGGGGAAACCCACATGACTGGACCATATGAGTCTAATCAGCTATTATTTCAGAATCAAATCTCCAGCATTTAATTCTATTTGATTTATAAATAATTGTGTGACAAAAGCTCTGTGTAAGAATTTCCAAGGGAAAACTTTCCAATATTATGAAGATGTGGTTTTATCTGTAGATTTTAATATTATTTTCTTGTATTCTTCAGACAAGTCTTCATTATTAATTTTGTGGAATAGCTCCAACAGGAATTGTCTAAATATGTGAAATTTAACTTAAAGATTATATAAATCTGTGGCAAATATTTATTTTTCATTGCATTATTACTGATGTTTATTAAAAATTCCAGTAATTTGGGGAACAATATCTTCTTTATCTCTGTGTTCATAAAGTCTCTAAATATTTTTAAAATTAACCACTTCTTAGAATCTTGTTTTATTTGGACTTTAAATTTTCAAAAATATATCGGTACCATTTATGAACTGATGCCAATATTTCAATACTAGCATTCTATTGAATTGCACACATAGAAAATATTAAGAGGGGAAGTTAATACAGCCTACACAGTCCTTTTTACCATGTAAGCTTTGTGGCACACTGCTTACATGAAAGTAAGCAGGTTTCTGATTCTGTAAACACAGCTGGGCGGTGATCATGCACGCACCAACACGGAAGTATCTGCGGCATGCAAATCACCTCATAAGTAGGTGAATCTCATACAAATGAGGGAGGTAGAGTGATCTGGCAAGCAGGTAGGCAGCCATGCAGACCCCGTGATAGTGTCCATAGTGTACATGGAAAAATTCTATGTACAGGATTTTAGACAGACAACAGGGGCTGTAAAAATGTAGGTAGATTTACAGAAATGGCATAGCACATACAGATGTGAGGAAAACTATCCACTATGTGCCCAAAAACATAAGGGAAATAATTTAATGATTTGGGTATGTTTGTGTAGCATGCCACAGTATGCAAACATGCTGTTATGAAAAAAAAAAAAAAAAAAAGAAAGAGTGGAAAAACCACATTTAATAGCATATGACAGAAATGTATTATAGGACTCTGCATGGAGTATCTACAATGGTGGAATTGTGCTGTTGTTACGAGGTAGCACCTTGAACCACATAGTTTCCAGGTTGTGTGCACAGATCCCTATGCAAATGAGGTGGGATTACTGAATAGCACAGATGGGTATCCATGTCTGCATATCCCTTCTGTGTAGGCACAGAACCATGTTGGTGTCCACAGAAGAGGTAGCTGACATCAAAATGGGGTGTGTCTTAGGACTCGTAAGCTCATTGGAGCTCAGTTGTGCCTGTTTGTGAGGTGTATAGCTGTGCTCAGTAGGGGGTGTGTGCACACTGACTGCAAAGCTTTATTTACCTTCAGGGTGTGTGTTTGCATGGCACACTGCTGTGCTGAGTGTGACCTTTCAGAGAAGTGTGCACAGTGACTGCTAAGCTTTGTTTGCCTTCCTAGTGCTTTTTTCTGTGTGTTTGCATGGTGCACCACTGTGCTGAGTGCATCTAAAAGCCAATGAGATATTAATTACTGTTGACACCTGTTTCATGTAAAGTAGGGTCATTAAATCTCCGTAATGACGTACTTCGCAGGTGGAATGCAACATAGGTAGCCAATCACACAACACCTACAGTAGAGCCCTATAAAGTATGCATAAACACTACATTCTGATTTTTCACCCATACTCTGCACCATTAGAGTATAGACTTGGGAATTGTAAGTGAAAGAATGCTAGGGGCTGCTACAGGTCTGATACATCTGTATATGCTAGATGCCGAAGTCACTGCTGCTGCTGCTGGTACTGCTGACAATAGGCTAAGGCAGAGAAGGAGAAGAGTGTTCAGGCCCAGGGCATCTTTCCAGGAGCTACATAAGCTTGAGATTGTAGAGCACTACTGGGTGGACATGGACATACCACAAGAACTTAGTGAGCTCTGCCACCCTCATCTCAGACCCAGACCCAACAGAGGGGAACCCATCCCAGTAGAAACAAAGGTATGTGTAGCCCTTAGGATAATAGCCACAGGTACCTTCCAATGACCAACTGGGGACATGATAGGGGTCTCATATTCATCAGCATCCAGGGTACTCCACTATTTCCTGGATGCCATGATACCACATGCCAGTGAGCACATTTATTTTCCCCTCACCCCTGAGGTGAGGGCCAGCAATATGCAGATTGTCAGATGCCCATATTTCATTGTTTGAGAAGGGTTTAAAGTTTATTTCAAGTAGTTCAGATGATATAGTGACAGCATTGAATGACTTAAAGTTGTTTGTAAGAACTCTGAATTTGAAATGGTTGTATAAAAATGAAGCTCAAACTTATGTTTTGAATTGTAAAAGATGAAGCACATTTGTACCAATTAGCTATCCAGTTTTAACAGCATTTCATAATGTCTGTGAGAATGAAATTAGGCAGCTGTATACCAAAGATGTTAAAAAGAAGTGTTATAATTTAAAGTATGATGAGCATGAAGCTATGGAAACCTTGGAGAGTGATACTAACATCATTATTAAACAAGCTGATAAGGGTGGGGCCACTGTAATCATGTGATGCTAACATCATTATTAAACAAGCTGATAAGGGTGGGGCCACTGTAATCATGTGATACTAACATCATTATTAAACAAGCTGATAAGGGTGGGGCTACTGTAATCATGTGATACTAACATCATTATTAAACAAGCTGATAAGGGTGGGACCACTGTAATCATGTGATACTAACATCGTTATTAAACAAGCTGATAAGGGTGAGGCCACTGTAATCATGTGATACTAACATCATTATTAAACAAGCTGCTAAGGGTGGGACCACTGTAATCATGTGATACTAACATCATTATTAAACAAGCTGATAAGGGTGGGACCACTGTAATCATGTGATACTAACATCATTATTAAACAAGCTGATAAGGGTGGGAACACTGTAATCAGGAACTGAACTGAATACATGGCCTCACTAAAACTGTTGTTGAATGATGAGCACACTTTTAAGAAAATTACTTTTTTTCTGAAGTTAGAAAATGTATCAGTGATGTGAACATGGCTATATATGACTTACAGGTTAGTAATGATATAAATATTGAATTGTTTAATTATTTTACTGTGCCTTGTCCCAGAATCCCTCAGATATATGGTATACCTAAAATTCATAAGTCACCCACCAACCCACCACTGAGACCTATTGTCTCAAGAAGGGGTTGGGTGCGTGAACCATTGACCATATACCTGCAGAAAAGGCTAAGTCAGTTCTTGCATATGTGCCCTAGTGTGGTTAATGATACTTCTGACTTCTTGAGGAAACTTAGTGAGTGGCATGTTAAAAGAAGTTCAGAAGGAGACTTTGGTTTTTACTTGTGACAATGGATATAACTTCCTTGTTCACAGTAATTCCGAATAATTTACGGGCTTGAAGCCATACGAGAATTTTTAAGTAATGAAGTTTCTAAGCCAGCAAATGAGATAGAGAATATTTGCCTACTTCTGGAACTAGTGTTAACAAAAAATGTGTTTCTCTTTGATGAACCTTATTTGCAATAGGCAGGAGTGGCCATGGGGACATCAGTGGCCAACACATATGCAAATATTGTATTGTATTGTATCAGTGACAGGCATGTTTTGAATAGTAAAGTTGAATGTTATCAAAGATTTGTGGATGATTTTTTTTTTTGTATGGAAAGGGAGTTTTGGTGAACTGCATGAATATCTGTCTTATTTAAATGGCATGACAAATTTTCTTAAATTTAAAATGTAACATTCTGACAAAGATATAGTGTTCTTGGATATATGTCTGGAGAAAAAAAATGAAATAATAGAGACTAGCATTCACAAAAAAGAAGTCCATGCTTGCCGTTATGTGCATAAGTAAATATGCATGCACCTCGTGTGTTTTCACGGATAATGAAGGCTCAGTTGGGTAGGGTCAGTAAGTTATATACTGATGACCAGATATTTAATCAGCAGCTAGAAGAGATGGTGGATGAATTTATAAATAGTGGTTATAATCAAACAGAACTTCTTAGAATTTGTGATGGGGTAAAAAAGGACAGAGAAACCTCTCTGAAACCCATATTTTCTAAGGGATCAGAAGAAGTGGTACAAAAGGGACTTCAATGTATTAAAATTAGGTATATAACTACTTTTAATGCATTCTTTGTAGGTGGTCTATGGGCTACTTTGATTAGGGTATAACATAGGGGAGCCATTAGCTCAGATCGAAGTACTTAAATTTTGTACTCCATGCAGACATTTATGCAACAACGGTCTTGTACATATATTATGGAACGGGAGCCATCTTCCATTTTTTTGGCCGTTCTTTTACAGACAAAGTCATACAAATATTGTAAATGTATGTTATTACATGTGTTTCCATATTTTTGGTTATTTACATTTTGATATGGCATAGAAGAGAACTATATTCATGCTATTAGGTTGGTTTATGCTATTTTGTTTAACAGGGTTGCAGGATTATTGTCTGCGTTGTGGGGTCAGTGTATTATGAACGACCTATGGTTTTTACAATAGCTGGTTGGGTTTGTCAGGACATTGAACAAGTATGGTGAGGAACCAACAGGATTAGTCTATTTATGTGTATAGTCGGGAATGTTTTTGTACTTTTATGAACACAGACCATTGATACTAGGACACTAATTATCGATTATATAGGGCCATTACTTATAATCTGGAAACATTTAGGCTTTTTTGGGTTCCATTGGATATAAGGGGTAGCATGGCATTGTTCCTAATTGATACTTCGGATGTAGCCTGGCATTGTTGGTTGAGACACACTGAATATTATTTGATTTGGATTTAAGTTTCTGGAACATTTTCAGCAATATTCAATTATACATTTATTTAAGATGATAATTATGTTCAATATTGGGATATTACATTTTTATATCAAGGTAGAGAGATTCTAAAGAGATTTTAACAACTCTATTTAGGGTTAACATGGTCCAACATATTACCAGATGAGATGAAGGTCGTTCTGGTTTAACATGCTTTAAGGCTGCTCAATTTTGCTTAAAATAGAGCACATTTGTACCAGATGAGACGAAGGTCATCCTGGTTTATCATAACTATTAACAACTTTCAATTTTAGAAAGTTTTAAGGTTGCTCAAATTTGCTTAAAACAGAGCACATTTGTACCAGATGCCATAGTGGTCATGGACTATTTAGCATATCATAATGAAGCTCTTCGACAGTTGTCGGACACTAGCTATTATAAACAGCTTAAGTTGGATCCTACTTTACGTTTCAAGGCTGAAATAGACAGGTTTTTGGAGGTGTCAGTTACTCAAGGGGTAATTACGGAGAAGGTAGCTAAGGATTTACAGGTGGAGGAACCTATACATCAGTACCTGTATTTGCTACCCAAAATCCATAAGGATCCAAAAAACCCCCCAGGTAGACCTATTGTTTCTGGGCGCGGTTCTTTAACTGAACCTTTATCCTGTTTTCTTACGGTTTATTTAAAACCTTTATTGAAACATATTCGATCATGTATACAGGACACAACGGAGTTTCTTAACATAGTTCAAGATTCACAATTGGAATCCTCTTGGTGGTTGTGTACACTTGATGTGGCCTCATTATATACCAGCATACCACATGAACTAGGCATTCTAGCGGTTTCATATTGGCTTTATAAATCAAAATTGTATTCTATGGAATTTAACAATTTTTTGACCAAATTAACCGAATTTGTGTTATGTAAGAACATCTTTTACTATAATGGCCAAGCTTATTGGCAAGTCAATGGAACAGCAATGGGGGCGTCTTTTGCCCCCATATATGCGGATCTGTTCATGGGTTATTTTGAGGCCACTTACATATATGATACGCATCACAATTCTTTTTTGGGAGATCTTGATATTTGGAGAAGATATCTTGATGATTGTTGGATGGTGTGGCGTGGAACTAAGGAACAACTTTCTAAATTTGTTGATTATTTAAATGACAACAGTTTCGGAATTTGTTTTTCGGTCAACATAGAATATGATAGCATTGTGTTTTTGGATGTCATGATTAAGAGACTTCAGGATCAAACTCTAGCTACATCAGTCTATAGAAAATTTCCTCAGTACAACACTCTGCTACATGCGAACAGTTGTCATCCACGCCACATCATCCACAACATCCCCAAATCACAATTTATGAGGATGAAAAGAATATGTTCCTCTTCGGAGGAAGGTTCCAAGGCTTGTGATGATCTTGTTAATAGATTTGTTGATCGTGGATATCAAAAACACATCATTATCAAATCTTTGAAAACAGTTAAATATTCATCACGCTTAGATTTATTACAATATAAATCTAAACAACAGTTCAATCATAGATCAGGGAAGAATTCCACTTTAAGGTTAGTTACCACTTATGGGGCCAATACTAATCGATTTGTTGAGATTATCAATCAACATTGGGACATTTTACGTTCTCATGAATTTTTGAATGATATATTACCTCAACAGTGTTCTTTTTCTTATAGAAGGGGTAGAAATTTAAATTCTTTTCTAACCCACTACAAGAGATATAGCTCACAGTATCCATTACAGACCACTTTGGAGGGACATATATTGAAGGGAAGTTTTCCATGTGGCCATTGTTCATTTTGTAAACACATGCCCAAAACTATTGAATTCTCTAGTAGAAATACATCCCAGGTTTTTGGGATTAGGATGTTTTCTAATTGTAGTTCGGATTGGGCGGTATATTTGGCCACATGTAATTGTTCTGCATTTTATGTGGGACAGACCTCCAGGCCTGTTAAACTGAGGGTTTGTGAACATATCAGTGCAATTAAACACAAACGCATGACTAATGCTTTGTATAAACATACCCTTGAACATCCTTCTGCCCATTTTACATTTATTGTTATAGACAGAATCACTCTACATCGACAAATGAAGGCAGGATGGCATAAGAAACTCAATGAAATGGAGTACAAATGGATTATAAGGTTAGGTGGTCTTTTCAGACCAGGTCTGAACACATTAGAACCAATTTAGTAGGTTGTAAACACAAGTAGATTTTGATGTATTCCATTTTTATGTATTCCATTTTCATATTGTGATTTTTTATACCCACTATGGGTGGGCCTTACATGATTATATAAAATATACATCCTAGCCTTGTATATATATATTGTGATACACATTCATAATGTTAAGTCATTGATTTGGGGCATATTTGTTTGAATTGTTCCATTTAATATACCAATTAGTAGTTTGTATATAGCTTTATGTATGCTAAACATTGTTGGAATATACATATGTATATCTAAATTGCATTCCATTTACTATTATTTATTTTTTGTACAAACACCCAACAGAATTTCCAATTTATGGGCTGAATTATGGGTATATGCTGTTTGAATTGTTTGAATTTTTCTCCTAGTTATTATATTGAATCCAATTTGGGCAATACCTCTTTAAGAGAGGGACCTAGGAGGAAACTCCCAGATATGCTCAGAATTAGTTCAAAATGATGTGAAAATTACTGAACCTACACACATTGCCAACATACTGGCTGACAGGTTCAGTGCAAACTTCTCCCCCCCCCTCCCCCCCAAAAGGAGAGATATCTATTCCAGAGGATTGTAGCCCCCAAACATCTCCAACGCCCAGGTGAGAACTGCCCTCACTAAGGCAAAAAACACAGCATCCATGGGACCGGATGGTGTCCCCGGCTGTGTGCTTCATGAACTCAATGAGGAATTAAACCCACAGTTAGGACAGCTGTTTAATCTTAGCCTCACCTCAGGATACGCACTCCAAGGAGTGGCGCACGGCGACTGTGGTCCCACTTCATAAGGGCGGTGCCTCCACAGACCCTGGAAATTACCGCCCATTAGCTTGACAAGCCTTATCTGCAAAGCCATGGAGAGGATCATAATGGAACTCATAAATAAAGACATAGGGAACTTGCAGACTTTGGATCCAACTCAGTTTGGCTTTGTCAAAGGCAGATCCTGCCTCTTAAACTTGGTTGACTTTTTCGAGACAGTCACCAAGGCCATTGATGAGGGAAAGGCAGTCCATACAGCCTACCTCGACCTGGCAAAGGCCTTCGACACAATACCCCACTCAGGTATCATCGAAAACTCATCAGCTTGAATGTAAACCCATACATCACAAGATGGGTTGCAAACTGGCTAAGTGACAGAACCCACAGGGTCAGAGTTGCTGGAGCCATGTCAGACTCAAAGCCTGTCACAAGTGGTGTCCCACAGGGCTCAGTCCTGGGTCCACTCTTGTTCGGCATCTACTTTTCTGAAGTACAAGCAAACACAGGAGGGTTATGGCTGACAAAGTTTGCAGATGACTGCAAACTGGGCGCCATAGTCGAAAACACATCTGACACAGATATCCTCCAGAAGGGCCTCACAGAAATGGATAACTGGTGCCAGAGCCATGGCCTGAAGTTAAATGCCAAAAACTGCATAGTCATACCCTTTGGGAAAAACAAGGCTACCCCTAGCTACCATATAGGTGGCAATCCACTGAGCACAGAAAAAGTCATCAGAGATCTGGGGACCCAGGTTGACAGTAGCCTTTCATTTGACACTCATGTTGCTAAAGTAGTTAGGAAAACCTTCTATATCACCCACCTGATCATGAAGGGATTCACATCTAGATCAAGGGAGGTCATCGTCCCCCTGTACTCATCACTTATTAGACCTATGATTGAGTACAATGCCCGCTCGAATGTATCTGACCAGACACCTGCTGCAGCTTGAAAGGCCCCAAAAGTTCCTCACCAAAAGGATAAAGGGTCTCAAAAATATGTCTTATGCTGCCCGACTGAAAGAACTCCAGCTCTATTCAGTCTCATACCGCTTGCTCAGAGGTGACCTGTGCCTGACATATAAGGCCATGTCAAACCCAGATTTGATGAATATGCTTCACCTCAAAAATCTAGATCCCTCAGAACCACAAGGGCGGAGACTTAAACCTTGACACGGTTATAAATAGAACGTGCTGGAGGGACAGATTCATCACCCAGAGACTCCCTATGCTGTGGAACAAAATCCCGGTACATGTGAGGCAGAGCACCTCTCTGGTCTTGTTCAAGAGGAATCTTGACCAATGGATGGGAGATTGCAGATATACCCCAGGGATTACTTCAGCGTCACTGCTTGACAGAGGCACAGCAAAATGATAGGCATAGTTTTTATTCAAACTAAAGGGGTGGCGAAAGCCACATAACTATGGGCTAGGCTTATAAATGCCCTTGGGCAGATAGCCTAGTATGAACCTATGAACCTATGAACCTATGAACTATAAGTAGGGCTCACAATGGTGATGTTTTACTATTCTGATTACTTGGCATTGAAAAAGGCTTATATTAGCCGAAACCGGTTTGCTTATTCAGCATGTTTTTGACCATTGCTGATAAGATTTGAAGCAATAAAATTATATACATCCTCACAGCTGGTCCGTTTTGGGTGTTTTTACTTTTAATGTAAGGACAGGTGATCTTAAAAGAATTATACAAAATAATTGGATTATTTTGTTGGCTCTATCTGAGCTGCAGACAATTCTGAATGAAAAGCCTTATTTATCTAATAGGAACACTAGAAACTTAAAAAGAAGGCTATGTTATAAAGATTTTAAAGTATATTTCTAGCAACAAATAGTTACAAAGCAAAGCACTTTTAAATGTATGAATTGCAGTTGTTGTAATGATATTTTAACAGGTAATAATAATGTGTTCATACATCCTATGACCAAAAGGCAATATATTTTTCCCTCACAGCTAGTTGTAATACCAGCTATGTGGTGTACCTCACCATTTGTGTAAACTCTTTTTCATTTTATGAGGGGAAAACCATCAGAAGGCTGACTGAGTGAATTATTGAGGAAAAGTCAGATATAAGAAGTAGAAATGGCAAGAATGCTCTAAGTAGACATATCATCAACAAGAGTGAGGACCATTATTTTAAGTTTAGGGTAATAGACATAGTAGTGAAAGGAACCGGGGGGATGATTTAAACAATTTTCTTGAAAATAAAGAGTATGAATGGATTATTAGATTATGTTCAGAGTTTGAACCTGGTCTTAACAATACTGTAAGTATTAAACCTGTTTTAGTAAGAATACAACAAAATATTTAATGTATTTTTAAAACAATTTTTATTTAGTGTCATGTGATATGCTGGCTGTGGTCATGTGATACTTGTTTGCTCTTATTTAAATGGTGATTATTTTGTGCAATGGTATTAGCATTGAGAAAGGGTTGTTACCCAAAAGCTTTGCTTTAATATAAAGTTTTTGCTTGATGTTGGAGCAGATTATTTCTGACACATCACAGCTGTACCAGATGTTTGCTAGAAGGAACACATGGCCATTTACTGGGGGATGTTGGCTATGCCATGGAACAATGGGTGATGATACCAATCAGAAATGCACATACACTTACAGATGAATGCCATAATGAGGCACACACACAAGCTAGGAACATCATAGAGCATGTGTTTGGGCTGCTGAAGTCACTGTTCTGGTGTCTCGATATATCTGGATGGAGCCCTGCAGTACTCACCAGTCACATGTGCACATATATTCACAGTATGTGCCATACTACACAATATGATCCTGTGGAAACAGCTGCAGCAGAATCAGCAAAAGGAAGGGATACACAGCCCCCCACCAGTGCCTAGGTCACTAAAGCCACACTCACAAGAGGACTCAGGAGGAGCCCCCTAATGATGTCCCTGTAGGCATGCCCATTATACCATGGCATTGGCTAAGAGACAATGCATAGCACATTCACTGACAACTTAGGGCCCTAGGGCTGACACTGTACTCCTACTCATATACATATAGTAAATGTGGTGAGGCCAGGCTACCAACATAGCCTGTACCTATCCATGTATTGACTGTGTATGGCTTGTATGACACAGAGTCAGCTGTAAACTATAGGTCTCTCAACTGCTGCATTCGCAAGGGAAGTCTCTAAGCTACACACTAATTGTAAGGTTACTATAATACATTATATATATGGATCTGTTGTTGTTATGTAGGGAAATATAGTGGGCTAATTGGACAGCTGTAACACCCACATGGGACTACAGATACCCAGTCCAATAGTCTGTGTTCCTTAATAGACACTAGGCCTCATGTTTGGAATATTCACTTCATCAGTCAAGGGGGATGTTAAACAGTGGGCTCACATGATATGTGGACTATTGTATATCTCAGCAGATCATGTACCACTGTTCCCAGTGTACCCATGCAACTGCTTTAACAGAAAATCACCTATGGTATATCATTGGACCAGGCAATCTCAGAGCTGTAACATAGATATTGCTCACACCAATGTTTGTCTCTCCTCTCACAGGATAACAATGTACATATTTATGCTGTTGATTGTGTGATGAATGACTCCTCTCTGTCTGTTGATCTGAGTGGCTCACTGGACTAGGGAAGCTAACATGGGTGATGATGTTAATGGTTCTAATCTGGAATTACTCACATCTATTGAATGTGAGGTAGTATTATGTTGTTGTTTTTGCAGACTGTCATACCTCTTTCTGCAAGAAATCTGGACAGAGCCAGTAAGATTGGGGGGAGAAAGCCCCAAACAAAGGGGCAGATTTCAAATATTGTCCCCATAAACCTAGAAAGTCACTGGAAGTACAGGTGTTGCATTGTTACATATGTTCTGAAGAACATAATGTCTGAAACAAATGTTTGTCTGTAAGTAGTATAATGTAGTGATATCGCCAGAAGACCACAAATATATGAAGAACAGACCAAATATATAAGGTAAAACTCTGGGCACTCTGTGGAAATCAGGATAGTTGAGAGATATGCAGATTGTCATTCTGTTGGTGGTGTAACATTACCAATCACAGTCATAGATTAAGTACAGCACACAGCTGGGGAATGCTGTGGACAATTTGAGTGAAGTACAGTACTGCAGAAACAGGGGTGAATGTTAATGTCTGTAACATACAAAATCCCGGACTGGAGTACAGGTAAATGTGGACTGGAGTCACCTTATTAGTACTGACAGTCCCACTGGTCATGCCCATACACTTAGTTAAAATGAGCAAATTCCTGTTGCCCCTTCATCAAAATGACCTGTTATGTATAAAGGTCTATGCAGATAGATATATGCATACATATCCATCTGTCACTATCTCTCTGTCACATGCATAGTATATCTATCGCTATGTAGTATCAAATAGATATGTACTGATATATATATATATATATATATATATATATATATATATATATATATATATATATATATATATATATATATATATATATATATATATGTATACATATGTAGCTATATATATTAAAATGATATATACACCCTCCCATATATCTACATAACACATATACACACCCAGCTACAGTTATATATGCACAGACATGGGGAGTGGCGATGGGCGCTCCCTGTGCCAATGCCTATGCCAATATAGTGGTCTATCAATGGGAGAAGGATTTCATTTTTAAGGACCCTAGATTTAAATATGTCATCCTATATAGGCGGTTCGTAGACGACGTCTTGATTTTTTGGAATGGTGGACCAAAGTTGTTACAGGAATTCATTTCCTATATGAATTCCACTACATCATTTTTTAGTTTTACTTATGAGTGTTCCAGTACAAAGGCGAATTTCCTAGATGTCTCCATCATAAAAGAGATAGATAATAACCTGACTACCACTCTCTATAAAAAATCATGCTGGAAAAATAGCATCCTGCACTATGATAGTCTACACCCACGTTATGTTTTCCGGAACATCATAAAGGGACAAATGATCAGGGTATGGAGATTATGTAGCGATAAACATGATGCGTTGGAGCTAATGAAACAACAAGCTAAACATTTTTTAGATAGAGGTTATCCTCCTGACTTGGTTGGGAAGACTATAAATGATTTGGTTGAAATACCTTCAGGTAAAAGTAAGGAATATTATACGCCATGTTTGAAGAATAGTGGAAAGGGTTTGGCATATGATATTAAGTATACTAATGATGTAGATCAGTTAACTAAGATCATTAGAGGTAATTGGAAAATATTGCTTTCGGATCCCTTATTATCACAAATAGTTGGTAAGCGTCCTTCCTTTAGATTCAGCAACTGTTTGAACATTAAGAGGTTGCTTTGTAAAGAGAAACTAGAAGTCTCCCCTGTTGATATAAGAACCAATTTTAAGACAGGTACCTATCCATGCAGTAGATGCTCTCTGTGTAAATATATTAATAGAACTCAAGAATTCAACATACCTGGCATTAATATAGTTTTTAAACCCACTTTTTATGCTACATGTGATACCCAGAATGTCATTTATTTGGCAATGTGCAATCAATGCGATGCCTACTATGTGGGGATGACATCACGCAGACTGAGGGACCGCATGTACAATCATATATATAATATAAAAAAGGGTAATGTTAGTAATGCTCCAGCGATGCATTGTCAAGATTGTGCTTAACATGGTTTTAGTTTTTTAGTATTGCAAGTTATTAATTTAAATAAATGGGATGGGGACCTCGTAGGCACCATTGAGATGTTTGAACTAAGATGGATACTTAGGCTTAAAGCGCATATAAAACCTGGACTAAATACTATAGTCAATATTCGGCCTGTCTTAACAGGATCTTTTTGATGTAGTAAACATTATTTGTCTAATCCATTTAGTTAAGCCATTGTCAAAACTTCTCTATACCTGCCTTGCTTGATCCACTTTTTTGGCTATGTCATGCGTATTACGTTAGGCCAGCCACTACGGTGGGTTTTGGCTTTCTTTTTCTTGAGTTTGATCGTACGACATTAGTACATTATATCCTCTATTGCTGTTGGATAACCTTTAGTTCCTGTTTAACTATATTCTATGTAGTCTCCATTGACATTCATAGTATTAGATAAAACATTATATTAACACATAGCCATTATAATTTCCTTTATGATATATCCTACATTACCATTTGGGCTTAACCAGCCCGCCTTTTGGCTGTAAATATTTTACTAACATGTTTTTGGTTTCTATGGTAGATTGTAGGTATTATTGCCAACATACTGGATTGTGAGCTCGTTTGTTTCATTTATTTACACACATACATATTTTTATATGAACAACGAGCCAACACTTGGTGTTGGCCACTAGTTGCGATACCAATATGGTTATGGAAATTACTTAGATTTGTTTTGTATTTAGGGAGATTTTTACTTCCTTTCTATGATGCTTAGATTTATAGATGCAATCATGTGATTCAATCTTTGGTGTTATCCCATGTCATATATTTTTACTCCATGAGTAGATATATGCCATCTGTGTATGAATCACGAGCGCTATTAGTGCATCATGGTTCTGTTTTAGGACCGATACTTGGATATGCAACAAGTCCCTAATCAGTATCGTCCCTGTTTTTCTATGTTAGATTTTAATTGTTTTTATTTTTATTCTTAAGTCTGTGTATGAATTATGTAGAAGTTCTAATGGTTTTGAATATACCGTTTTAGTATTGTATTATTTAACTGTTATTTAAGGGCAAGTTTGAAGATTTGAAACTTGATATGGTTGGTTATCAGAATGAACCGTATGCTTTAAGAAAGGCTTTCTTATATGTCATACCTTTAAATCTGTTCAATTACTGCCTTGATTGATTAATTGAGAATTTTACCATTGTATAAAAGCTAGCGATGTTTTTTGATTTAATTGTAACCTGATGAAGCGCACCTGAGTGTGCGTGAAAGTGCTCGCTTCTCATTAAAGTTCACATTTTTTATTTCATGGTGGTTCGTTGCAGTCTTTATCTTTCTACGTTTCAACGATTGTGGTGCAAGGAACCTTTGAATGGTCGGTATCTGTCTGCTGCTAATAGTTTTTCTGGCTCTTTATTTAACCGACCGTTACATGATGGATGTGCCAAACATTGAACTTGATTATAATCCAACAAGTGTATCTGGAACCGATAGTTGGAATTGTCTCTTCTATCAAAAAGAAAATCCGTTGCTGAATCTAGATGTTAAAGGTGATGTACCTATGGCAAATACTAATAGTGATGATAACCTGCATGACTTTTTTGGCCGATTGAGGGGTCTAGAAAATGACCTATACCAGCTGCACAGGCTTGTTTGGCAGAAAAGACATCTGCAATCCTGTCTACATTTCAAAGTTATCCCGCGCGGCATGCGCGTCCTGTGTATGCCGAGCTACGGTGATAGTCAGCCGGAGTTATTGCGGAAGTGGCAAGAGCTTAACATTGAATTTGGTTATAAATACTTACACCTTCTACTGGAACATTTTGCTCCCATTGAGGCTGAACTTCTCAATAAGGTAGAGGAACAATATAACTTCATTACTGTGAATTATCAATCTGATTTCTGTACATCTAAGATTCATAACATGAATAAACAGCTGGCCATTTATAGCAACAAATTGGAACAGTTAAAACTTAGGAAACTTAGGCGTGACCACCAGGATTTTCAGTTGGGTCGCATCTTTGTCTGGCCAAAAGTGAACCAACAAGAAGGACGTGAACATGTTGCCACACCAGAGACCTCACATATGATGAATAGTGTACCCGATGTGTCGTCAGTTTCTTTGGTTGCCTGTCCGATGAGTAACAGCCATACTGCGGGCACTCCTGAACGAGAGCCTAACTCATCCAGTTCATCTTTACCTTGCAATCAACAGGGTTTAGTTGGTATGGATAAATTGGGTGCAAGACCTAAAGATAACAATTCCAAAAATGTTTTTTCTGTACCTTTGTCTTTAAACTTCCCCCTTCCGTACAAGAGCGCAGTGCACATGCGCTCAACCAGCCGGGGAAGAGGAAAAAGAAAAATGTCAGGAGAAACCTTCGAGTCGAGAAGGAAAACAAAGAATTGAACTGCCTATTTTTTAATTTGACCTCAAGGACATTCTCTATGGATGAACAGTTCATTCTGAACTTGGGTCTATCTTTTATTCCTTCAAAAAGAAGTACGTTATCTGATACGCTTATAGGCTTGCGCCTTTTCACCCGAAAATTGTCCTTAAAGGTACTGTTCAAAGATAATTCTTGTGACAAAGTTAATTGTAATTACAATGTACAATTATGCAAAAGAAAAAGCTGTTACATTCCTCCAACACCACACTCTGTTGAGTGCTTTATGCGTGCATGTGAGCATGAATTCTATTTATATTTTGAGGATAAGAAACACAAAGGTATTTTTGTTAATTTAAATCATGCACAACAGCTTGCCCTTGACCATCTTTGTTGTGATGCAGCTACGGTTTTTCGACTAGCTGATAAAGGAGGGGGGATTGTTGCATTAGACACCTGTCAATATAAGGCATTAATGCTTAATATGCTTAGTGATGACAAGGCTTATAGGGTGATAGATAGGTCGAGAATAACATCAATTGTCAAATATGTGCATGATACCATCTATGATTTGCTTATGACTCGGTCTATTGATAAAACACTATATGACTTTTTAGTTATAAATGATCCCCTGATCCCTTTAATTAAGGGACTGCCTAAGTTGCACAAAAATGAAAACCCTCCCCCTCTACGCCCAATAGTATCCGGCGATCATTGGGTTACCCAAAATGCTTCACTATATGTCCAGTCTAAATTAGGTGGCATGGTTGATGCCATTCCCACTGTTCTGAAGAATTCCTATGATCTGCTGCTAGACCTTAAACTTGACTCACTATGCAGTGAAGTTAATGCCAATACGTTGTTAGTTACACTTGACATAAAAAGCCTCTTTACTAGCATCCCTAATGACTATGGTCTGGATGCTATAAGGGCTCATCTTACTGAATCTGGTAAGGTTGACAATATTGAATGTATGAACATCTGTTGTCTACTGGACCTAATTTTGAATAATAATGTTTTCCTCTTCGATGATAGGGTATATGCACAGACATGGGGAGTGGCGATGGGCACTCCCTGTGCCAATGCCTATGCCAATATAGTGGTCTATCAATGGGAGAAGGATTTCATTTTTAAGGACCCTAGATTTAAATATGTCATCCTATATAGGCGGTTCGTAGACGACGTCTTGATTTTTTGGAATGGTGGACCAAAGTTGTTACAGGAATTCATTTCCTATATGAATTCCACTACATCATTTTTTAGTTTTACTTATGAGTGTTCCAGTACAAAGGCGAATTTCCTAGATGTCTCCATCATAAAAGAGATAGATAATAACCTGACTACCACTCTCTATAAAAATCATGCTGGAAAAATAGCATCCTGCACTATGATAGTCTACACCCACGTTATGTTTTCCGGAACATCATAAAGGGACAAATGATCAGGGTATTGAGATTATGTAGCGATAAACATGATGCGTTGGAGCTAATGAAACAACAAGCTAAACATTTTTTAGATAGAGGTTATCCTCCTGACTTGGTTGGGAAGACTATAAATGATTTGGTTGAAATACCTTCAGGTAAAAGTAAGGAATATTATACGCCATGTTTGAAGAATAGTTGAAAGGGTTTGGCATATGATATTAAGTATACTAATGATGTAGATCAGTTAACTAAGATCATTAGAGGTAATTGGAAAATATTGCTTTCGGATCCCTTATTATCACAAATAGTTGGTAAGCGTCCTTCCTTTAGATTCAGCAACTGTTTGAACATTAAGAGGTTGCTTTGTAAAGAGAAACTAGAAGTCTCCCCTGTTGATATAAGAACCAATTTTAAGACAGGTACCTATCCATGCAGTAGATGCTCTCTGTGTAAATATATTAATAGAACTCAAGAATTCAACATACCTGGCATTAATATAGTTTTTAAACCCACTTTTTATGCTACATGTGATACCCAGAATGTAATTTATTTGGCAATGTGCAATCAATGCGATGCCTACTATGTGGGGATGACATCACGCAGACTGAGGGACCGCATGTACAATCATATATATGATATAAAAAAGGGTAATGTTAGTAATGCTCTAGCGATGCATTGTCAAGATTGTGTTCAACATGGTTTTAGTTTTTTAGTATTGCAAGTTATTAATTTAAATAAACAGGATGGGGACCTCGTAGGCACCATTGAGATGTTTGAACTAAGATGGATACTTAGGCTTAAAGCGCATATAAAACCTGGACTAAATACTATAGTCAATATTCGGCCTGTCTTAACAGGATCTTTTTGATGTAGTAAACATTATTTGTCTAATCCATTTAGTTAAGCCATTGTCAAAACTTCTCTATACCTGCCTTGCTTGATCCACTTTTTTGGCTATGTCATGCCTATTACGTTAGGCCAGCCACTACGGTGGGTTTTGGCTTTCTTTTTCTTGAGTTTGATCGTACGACATTAGTACATTATATCCTCTATTGCTGTTGGATAACTTTTAGTTCCTGTTTAACTATATTCTATGTAGTCTCCATTGACATTCATAGTATTAGATAAAACATTATATTAACACATAGCCATTATAATTTCCTTTATGATATATCCTACATTACCATTTGGGCTTAACCAGCCCGCCTTTTGGCTGTAAATATTTTACTAACATGTTTTTGGTTTCTATGGTAGATTGTAGGTATTATTGCCAACATACTGGATTGTGAGCTCGTTTGTTTCATTTATTTACACACATACATATTTTTATATGAACAACGAGCCAACACTTGGTGTTGGCCGCTAGTTGCGATACCAATATGGTTATGGAAATTACTTAGATTTGTTTTGTATTTAGGGAGATTTTTACTTCCTTTCTATGATGCTTAGATTTATAGATGCAATCATGTGATTCAATCTTTGGTGTTATCCCATGTCATATATTTTTACTCCATGAGTAGATATATGCCATCTGTGTATGAATCACGAGCGCTATTAGTGCATCATGGTTCTGTTTTAGGACCGATACTTGGATATGCAACAAGTCCCTAATCAGTATCGTCCCTGTTTTTCTATGTTAGATTTTAATTGTTTTTATTTTTATTCTTAAGTCTGTGTATGAATTATGTAGAAGTTCTAATGGTTTTGAATATACCGTTTTAGTATTGTATTATTTAACTGTTATTTAAGGGCAAGTTTGAAGATTTGAAACTTGATACGGTTGGTTATCAGAATGAACCGTATGCTTTAAGAAAGGCTTTCTTATATGTTATACCTTTAAATCTGTTCAATTACTGCCTTGATTGATTAATTGAGAATTTTACCATTGTATAAAAGCTAGCGATGTTTTTTGATTTAACTGTAACCTGATGAAGCGCACCTGAGTGTGCGTGAAAGCGCTCGTTTCTCATTAAATTTCACATTTTTTATTTCATGGTGGTTCGTTGCAGTCTTTATCTTTCTATATATGCATCCCTGTTATATATAGAAATATATGTGTGGATGTCTGTATTGTTCGACATACCCTAATAATGGAGAGTAAATCTCCACTATCACACAGCCATACTGTTGCTCAAAGGTTCCAAGCTAAAGGTGCAAAGTATAAATTCCACTTACCCACAGACCCCTGTGCCTGCTGGATGTCACCACGTATACAGACACAGGTCAGCAGGTGCTATAATGCATAATGTTGTCAATGCATGTATGAATGGGGCAACTTGTCCCTGCCTGCAGGTATGCTTATGTAACTGCAAGCAGCCACATATGCCCATAATAGTAATGGAACACACATAGCTAGGATAATTACAGTTATCCCACTGCTAGGATACTAGATGCAGATAACAGTATGAAGCAATATCGCACTGCAGGCCACAGATGCTGGTCATCACAGGCCTAGTTTGTGTAATGCACAAGTACTGTGCCTGAGATCACACATACAACAGGCTTAATGTGTGGCACATGTGATAAGTACTGTGATCTGTAGTGTATAAGATTGTGTGATCTGTAGTGTATAAGATTGTGTGATCTGTAGTGTATAAGATTAGATAGGTAGCAGTTCTAATCTCACTCCAGCCCACCTGTTATGTAACTGTGTCAGAGTGTTTGTGCGTGTGTGTGTACATTTTCCTGCAAATGAACAGACATGCCGTCATGGGCTATCCACCTGCAATGATTATACACTTTTTGACCCTGTAACTTGCTGTTAGCTTCCACACCGCCCTCTTCTACAAGGCCTGATGATGTCAGCCACCTTAAGACTACCAGCTGACAGTATAATAGCAGATATAAGCTGAGGCGCATGAGATAAGTACCGTGATCTATATTGTGTACGACTACATAGGTAGGGATTCTAATCTTACTCCAGCCCACTTGGTGCATGATTGTGTCACAGTGTGTGTGTATCTTCCTACAAATAAACAGACATGCCCTTATAGGCTATCCACCTGCAGTGGTTATACACTTTTTGCCATGTAACTTGTTGCTAGCTTCTACACTGCCCTTTACAAGGCCTGTTGATGTCAGCCACCTTAAGACTACCAGCTGACAGTGTAATACCAGATGTAAACCGTGGCATATGCTATAAGTACCATGATCTATAGTGTATAAGACTAGGTAGGTAGGGGTTCTACTCTCACTCCATTCCACTTGGTGCATGTGTATATATCCATATGGCATAACTGTGGTAAACCAGACATATGTAGGGTTTTGCAGTATTTTATTTGTAGTGGGAGATGTGGCCCCCCAAAGGACTGACCACAACAAGGCCTGAGTATGTCATCAAGCATAATATGTCCTAAAATGATAGTACTAGCAGACATGAGGTGTGTTGCATTCACTACACACTGTGATCTGTAGTATGTACCATTACATAGGTAAGTGTACACATATACATATAGCCAATCTGCACTATGTGTGTGTATTGAAATGTCCTGTACACACTGATTTGAAGTGGTGTTAGCCTCAATGTAACCAAGTGTTTGTGTGAGCCTGTTAGAGCATTTTCCATGTTATGAAACCATGGGATATATAGATTGAACATACAGACTACTGTAGCCTTTGAATGTCACTGGTCAGAAAGATTTAGATGCATTCACTGTTGTACAAACAATATCGATAGGCTTGGGATGTACACCCCAGACTGACACTGGTATACTGAATTTTGGAGTCATCACAGCTGTCACTGTGTGCAGTGGCACCCTTACCATGTCACTACACAGGCATATCATACAACTGTAGCAGCCACACAGATTCCAAGGTACACCAATACACCTTGTAGAGAACTTGTCCTATGGAGTTCATGTCAGGACTGTATGTGTGTAGTCTGTCTCTGAAATGCTTTGTAGAGGATGTGTATGGCTACATATAGGGAGGTGTCAGTTCCCATTGTGTACCACTTGTGTATCCATAATAGGACTGACACGTGTTACCTGTGCTACACACCAACAACATCAGTATGGTATGCATAGTTCATGCTAGTAAGACAGGTATGTAACACAGGCAGTACACCCTACATGAAACAGGCCCACCATGCATGTCACAGACACAACTGCTTTGACACACATCATGTGCAGATTACATATTGTGATGCAAAACACAACAATCATAACTGATGCCAGGCAATTGTTGGTACTGGATACAGGATATATGTAGATGCATTATCTCCATCAAAACCATAGTGGCAGTTATGAAGGGTAGCAGACCTTGGCACAGATTAGGGATGCATGAGTATGCTGAGTGCCAACATTGTATTTGTTAGCTTGCTATACACATCTGAGCATATGGAGCCATGCAGTTATATTGTTTTACCTTGGTAATGGCATATGTTCACTGTGGGGTGGGAGATTGGTATAATGGTTAAGGTGCTTACCTTAGAAGCACAAGGTGCAGGGTTTGATTCTCACATGTGGTAATTGGCTAGATTTAAAATGGCCCGTGAGGGCAGTTAGTCTAGTACTAAGGTATGAATCTATGACTTTATGAATCTGTGCTGACATGCCATCCTGTGATGCTTTATTTCTGCGGTGTATCCACAGGTTATCCCAACAGACTCCTTTAACAGAAACATAAACAGGCCCGTGACACACCTGCCATTGTGTAACTATAAAGCCAGTTCAACAACATATAACATAAGGACCACATAAGGTACACAAATGTAGGTGGCATACACCTAATAAATGCCAGCATACAGTATCTCTTATTAACAACTACAAGTGGCATGGTGAACCAACATTGCATTTCATAAGTACATGTTAAGTAATATAGTCATGCAGTGCATCAGACCCATAGCTTCATTTCCCTGCATTGATGTCAAGGATGACAGGGATGTGGCACAGGTATCATCCCTTTCACAGGATGTTGTGTGGGGATGCAGGAGGCCTAGGCTGGCCCAAGTGATAAACAGCATGTGTGTAAGTCAGGACGGAGCATGTAAGATGGACCATGAAGAGGTGCTGTGTGTGTCTGTAGATGACCTATAGGTGACCTGCATTTGACAGTGGTGTGTGAGTGTGTGCATATATGCAGTCATGTTCAGTGCTAGCCCTAAATGTGTGTATGTTGGACAGCTTTGGACTGTAAATAGTAGAGGTGACAGTTCACCATCTCTGGTCCCGAACACAGGAACTGGCTCTGCCAGGAGTTGCACTGGCACCTCCATGCCCAAGATCAGAAGTAGTGCTAGTAGCTGATGGAGACTGCTGTCTGCAGGGACCATGTATCCCAAAGGACTGCCCAGGACCATGATCCCATGGCCTGCCATGTCATTGTATGGACAGCATACTCCCCTCTGTAGTGCTGGATGTACTGCCTCTACAGGGGAATGAGTGTGTACAGCCACATGGACAGATTGTGTTGCTGACCTACATCCATGGGTCCGACGCTCATCTCCAACCACACATTCCAGCACAGACAATGTGTGGTCCAAGACAGACACTGCCTCAGCCCACCTTCTGTCCACTGCATCAATGAATTGATCCAGGGTGTCCCCAGTGTGGTGGAGGTTGTCACAGATGTCAGACTGTGCAGCATCCATAACCCTAAGCATATGCCTGGTGTTCCATTCAGAATGTGCCTGTGCCTCCATGATGGCCCAAAACATTCAGTGGGTGACCCGTGATGTGACACCTGCAACAGGTGGTGGAGGGATAATAGGCCTCCTACAAGCATCAATGTCAACCCACTTGTGTGGGACCTCACCAAGTCTCTGGCTTTGGCCAGAGTCTACACTCACTGGAGCCATAGTTGCCATATTTACCTGTTCAATATCTCCATCCTCTGACTGTCCAATATCTGTGGCCTCTGGGGATGGGGCATATATGGGCATACAGTCTGTGTGCAGTGACAATGATATCTACATCTGGGACAGATTCAGCCCCTGACAACCCCCACCTGTGCCTCTCTGTAGCTACCATCATCATCAGTGTCCGAGTAGACACTGACATCAGGTCATGTAGGGGACAGACTCCAACCCCAATGGTCATCTGTAATAAGAATGAAAAAAGCAGTATATTTATACCTGCAGTATTGTGTATGAAATACATCCAAGACTCATAACAATGAAGACCCACAACTGGATTAACGGTCAAACAACTTCCTTCTTCACCTTTGTCCACAAACCACTACCTCAGAACACAATTCAAATTCAACTCGGGACCTTTATAACCATCAGTTGAAGTAAATCAAGTCAAACATGACCAGTAATATTTAACTTTTGCTTACTCAGTATGACTCTATAATTGCAAAAAACACATAAACCCAGTACAACTCTCTTCACAACGATATAGAGATACATTTTTCACTGTCTGATGTATTTGCCTTCAACCTGTTATATTTTAAAAGGCATTTTAGATTCCTTGCCTCAGTTAAACCAGGAGCCTTATCTGCTCTAACTTGTAACTGCCAAAGTATGTCTGTTTGTTAAACTACACTCCTGAGACTACCCCTTCTCGAAACCATAGGTACTTTTTTGAGACTGGCATTTAAAAATATCCTACACTATTTACACACATAATTACATGTACATAGGGCATTATTCTGGCTCTTAACCCTGCTAGACTATAATTATTCCTTAACAAAACAAGTGTCATACTTACCAGGGGCAGGACCCCAGCCTTCGGCAATACCTGATGGACCTGTGAAAAGTTGATGGTGGGGTAATGTCAGTACTAATGCACGTTGCAACACAACAAGGTAATACATCCATATATCTCACATTTATAGTAGCTACTGTGTTACTGTGCTGGTCCAAATCTGCATATGAGTCTATACCTGAGGTTATACCCCCAAGAACAAAGACCTGACCCCCACAAAAAAGTATCTACAGCCTGACACACTGCTATAGTATTACAGTGCTGATCATAGTAAGCTTACCTGCACACTCCTCTGCTGGGGAAACTGTGGCACCTGCCTCCATGATGTACGGTGTGATGGATGCCTGCAAGGTCTCACATGTGCCTAGGTATGCCAGGAATTGCTCAGTGGCCAAGAGTTGTTGTTCTACTGCAGGTCCTCCACCGGTGACAGCATAATCCCTGTCTATATCCACTGCCCATCAATATGCAGCATTAATCATGTCAGTTGCCCAGTGTCGAAACTCATATGTCCATCCCTACTGGCCCATGGCATTAACATCATGGACAAGGTCTGACCACAATGCAGCCTGCTGTTCCCTATTATGTCTCCCCCTGGAAAAAAAGGATGTCATGATACTGCCTTAGTCCTTGCAAGATTATCTAATTTTCTGCATCTGACAAGGGTGGGTGTCATCTGTAGTACATTATAACTGAAAGACAACATAAGGAGAACTCATTACAGGATCAGATATATGGGCGTCTACTATGTACAGATATAGCAAGGGCAACATGGCTGGCATTATCCACTACTTGCTCACACATGGCAAAACCCACAGTGTGACAACATAGTACATGTGTGCATACAACTGAGATAGTAGAGAAAGTGGTGAGGGCAACATAACTGCTTTGTCAAGCCAATTGGACCAAATTACATGTGTCCAGTTGATACATGTGAGAAATGGAGAGCTATGTATGGGACAATTTTTTTTTAGGACATGTGTCCATTTCTTTTTTAAAGTGAGAGTCGAATGTTGGGTAAGGGACATAGGTATATGTAGGTGAGGTAAGTTGGGTAGGTGAGAATGCATTTGCAAACAGACAACACAGATAAGGCAGCAGACAGGTTGGTGTGTAACACATGAGGGGGGTGAACACCTTTGATGGGCAGGGTGTTATAGAATCTGAGTCTCATATGCCTCCAGACAGCAGCAAAATGACTCACGTCCCCACCCATGGGACTGTCAGCACTGCTCCTTCACTGCCCTAAGGGTGACTGTGCTGAAGGGTGGGCACCAGGGTGATGCTGCCCCACCAGGCCAGCCAGCATGCCCTCAGTCTGGTGCAGACATTAGTTATAGCCACTGTGGACTATCCTGTGCACCAGGACTGGTAGCTCATCATGGGTGACCACTTTCCCTCTGCCAAAGCTCCCAGGTGTCCAGGTATCACCTATCTGACAATGCAGGTATTGCAGGGGCAGCAGAGGGGAGCACCACCAGTCTGGGTCCCAGAAGTGTTGGTTCCCGGTGCCACGGCCAGTTAAGGCAAGGTACGGGGATCAGCCAAAATTGACCTACCTTGACATGCTGTGATACATGAGGTAAAGCAATTTGTTACTGTTAGTAACAACTAAACCATTGTTAGTATTAATGGAATGGAACATCATATTTATTAATCCAAATACATATGAATGTGTATTATATGCAATACAACATAATGTAACGTAAGAGTCAGTATGGTAACAGCATGCCAGTGTGAAATAAACCATATAGCCAACAAAACAGTTAGTTTAACAAAATATGTTAATATTCAATCATAATAAAACATAACAATAATCAACCATATTTTCCAAAATATGGCTAGATTAACAAAATATGTTAATATTAAAAAATAATAAAACATAACAATAATCAACCATATTTTCCAAAATATAATTACCTTAACAAAGTATGTTAATATTAAATCATAGAAAACAAATACAAGAGGATGAGGTGCCCAAAACCAAAACCTATAAATGAAAGAACGCACCAGTAAGCCGTATCCATCTTGAAGGAATGTTTAACAAATTTCACAGCAAGCAAAGCACCAGCACAGCACCCAGTAATGCTGAAACCACTACCAGTTCATTTTCATCTCCACCTTCATTAGAAAATGCTGGCAATCCAAACCCCTCCCCATTTATCCCTTGCACATTAAGAATTAACAATTATAAAATCATGTGACATCAATAACAAATTTAACTCTTTCTTAAACAGGAATTAAAACCATCCATACTGAATAAAAGTTCCTCTATTTTTTGTGTTGAGTAAAACTTACTTTTAAAACATGTAATAAATAAATAAGTAAAATAAATATGTAAACAATAATTTGTTCAACAGAGTACATGTAGAATTCATAACTTTGCTGCCCTTTATTTCAAGACAGGGGCTAGGGAGACCATGTCATTCAAACCTGGCCACTTGTTGGCTTCCAAAACCAATTGCCAGTAAACCTCCCTATATTCCAACATGGTCTCCCAGGAACCACCCCTACCATCCATTGCTACCTCATCCAATACAAAAAAGTGAAGGAAGCACCTTTACAACTCAATTTGTGTTTGTATAAAGCGTTTTTGTTGTTACCTCTCCTAATGTCATAAAGATGTTCATAAATTCTTCTCTTTAGACATCTTTCCATCTTACCTATGTAAAAAGCTTTACATATTTTAGAGTTCACAATGTAAGCAAGCCCTTTACTTTCACAATTAAAGTAAGATTTAGATGTTATATGTCTATTCCTATTACTAACAATAATCTCAGAAGTGTCAGCAATGAAGGGACATTGTTGACATGATCTACACTTGAAGGTACCCACTTTTCTAAGAGACTGACCCCCAAGCTTATTTTCCATAAGGTCCTTAATGCACCTACCTTTTCTGAAAATGAACTTTAATGGGACATCAAATTTTAACTTCAGATCAGAAAACTTAGAGAACCTGTCCCACTCCCTTTGGACAATATCTCTAATAACTTGGGAGTCTCCACTGAAATCCACAATAAAAGCATTCCCATATGTGTCATCTTCCCCATTGCAATTCCTAAAATTTTCTTAATTAAAATCTCTGGATATCCTCTTTCTAAAAACATATGCTTCAACAAATCACACTCATCAATGAAGTCCTTGTAATCAGGGGTCATTCAACTACCATGTACATATTGACCCTTCACTATACCTTTCTTCTGAAAGTGAGGGTGAGCACTTGAAAAATGCAGAAATGAATTACAGTACATCTCCTTCCTGTACACTTTTGATTCAGAACCACTGTTACTCTTCCTAATATTGACATAAAATCAATAGTGTCATAGCCAATCTTATAAGTAAATCTGAAAAAATAAGTACTATTGGAAATGTATTCGAAGAAATTCATGAATTTCTCCTCACTCCCTGTCCAGAATATACAGATGTCATCCAGGAAATGTTTGTATAGTGCCCCACAATCCTTAAACACTGAATTAACCACATATTTCTGCTCCCACCAAGCAATTACTAAATTTGCAAAGGTAGGAGCACACATGGACCCCATGGCCACTGCCTTCAGCTGTTTAAAAAATTCCCCTTCAAAATAAAGAAAATTATTGTTTAATACAAATTCAATTAAGACAGCGAAAACATAAATCTCCTTTTCAGTGAAATTATTGTCATTTCTTAAAATCTCTTCAAAAAACTCCAAACCAGTCTTGTGAGGAATAGAAGTAAAGAGGTTCACCACATCAGTAGTAATAAAAATAACATCATTGGTTATCTGTTTATCCCTTACTCTTTTTAAAAAATCCCATGAATCCTTCAAAATGTTCCATGCAGCTACAGACAGGTTGTTTAACGTATAATTCAAGTATTTAGCAATAGGTGCAGTGACAGATTGGCTAGCTTCCACTATAGGCCTCAAGGGGGGTCTTGTACATCTTTGTGGACCTTTGCTATCCCAAAGATAGAAAGTACTCTTGGTTCCTTGTTGTGTAAGAACCTAAAAGTCTCAACATCAGTGCAGCCCTCTAATACCAAGTCATTAAGCGCTATGTAGATCTTTTTATATGCTATATGCACTTCATTGATAGAGGCCTTTATGTACTTATTGTCATCTAACAAGATGTCCATCATCTTACTATCATAAGTTGTGACATCCATAAGCAATGTTTCCCCCTCCCTTATCTAGCTTCATTACCCTCACATACTTATTCTTCCTAATAGAATCCAAAAGTGTTTTTTCTTCAAATGTCAAGTTAAACCTAACCTTATTACCAGGAAGTTTCCCCTTAGTTCCATTTCCAGGACATTCTCCACATTTTTAAGCTGGGGGTGCAAAGGGAGATTCCACACACTTTTCCTTCTCAATCCTTCACTCAAATCTCTTTGCCCATCTAACAGAAGCTCCAAATTCTTTTTAAGAATGAACATTTTCAAATCAATTAGTACCTTACTTAAAAGACATCTTTTTTGGGGAACAAATTTAAAACCATTTGAAAACAAATCAAAAAAGACCTTAGTAATGTGCAAACTACTGTAATGAAAAATAGTATGTCTCTGACAGATCAGAATAGGTCCATCCTTCACAATACATTAATCAAGCTCAAATTCATGCTCTACAGTAATTGCAGCAATGGCATGAATTTCTTCGAATACATTTCCAATAGTACTGATTTTTTCAGATTTACTTATAAGATTGGTTATGAGAGTATTGATTTTTTTGAATGTCAATATTAGGAAGAGTAACAGTGGTTTTGAATCAAAAGTGTACAGGAAGGAGACGTATTGTAAATCATTTCTGCATTTTCAAGTGCTCACCCTCACTTTCAGAAGAAAGGTATAGTGAAGGGTCAATATGTACGTGGCAGTCGAATGACCTATGATGACAAGGACTTCATTGATGAGTGTAACTTGTTGAAGTGTATGTTTTTAGAAAGAGGATATCCAGAGATTTTAATTAAGGAAATTCAGGAAGAGGTGTGGCAGTACAGGAAAGAAAGATTTACACCAATTTTACATTCCAGTGACACAAATACAAAGGAAGGGGGAATGAGCAACAGGGAAGATGAAACTTATGGGAATGCTTTTATTGTGGATTTCAGTGGAGACTCTCAAGTTATTACAGATATTGTCCAAAGGGAATGGGACAGGTTCTCTAAGTTTTCTGATCTGAAGTTAAAATTTGATGTCCCATTAAAGTTCATTTTCAGAAAAGGTAGGTGCATTAAGGACCTTATGGGAAATAAGCTTGGGTTTGAGTCTGTTAGAAAAGTGGGTACCTTCAAGTGTAGAGCATGTCAGCAATGTCCCTTCATTGCTGACACTTCTGAGATCATTGTTAGTAATAGGAATAGACATATAATATCTAAATCTTACTTTAATTGTGAAAGTAAAGGTCTTGTTTACATTGCGACCTGTAAAATATGTAAAGCTTTTTACATAGGTAAGACAGAAAGATGTCTAAAGAGAAGAATTTACAAACATCTTTATGACATTAGGAGAGGTAAGAACATAAATGCTTTATATAAACACAAACTGAGTTGTGAAGGTGCTTCCTTCACTTTTTTGTATTGGATGAGGTAGCAATGGATGGTAGGGGTGGTTCCTGGGAGACCATGTTGGAATATAGGGAGGTTTACTGGCAATTGGTGTTGGAAGCCAACAAGTGGCCAGGTTTGAATGACATGGCCTCCCTAGCCCCTGTCTTGAAACTAAGGGCAGCAAAGTTATGAATTCTACATGTAGTCTTTTGAACAAATTATTGTTTACATATTTATTATTTTACTTATTTATTTATTACATGTTTTAAAAGTAAGTTTTACTCAACACAAAAAAGGGGAACTTTTTATTCAGTATGGATGGTTTTAATTCCTGTTTAAGAAAGAGTTAAAGTTGTTATTGATGTCACATGATTTTATAACTATTAATTGTTAATGTGCAAGGGTATAAATGGGGAGGAGTTTGGATTGTCAGCATTTTCTGATGAAGCTGGAGACGAAAACAAACAGGTAGTGGTTTCTGTGTTACTGTGTGCTGTGCTGTGATTTGCTTGCTGTGAAATTTATTAAACATTCCTTCAAGGTGGATACGGCTTACTGGTGCTTTCTTTCATTTATTAATATTAAATCATAATAAAACATAGCAATAATCAACCACATTTTCTAAAATATAGCTATATTAACAACATATGTTAATATTAAATCATAATAATACATTACAAAAATGAATATATTAAGATAAGTAGTGGAGAGAGAGAAAAACATTCCATTAGTGATATTGCAGATGAATCCCTGGCAACACTCGTCATACATACCTCTAAAGGTGTGTACTGACAGCTGTGATTACAGTGAATAGAATTCTCCTATAGTTGTTGTAGCATGTACATACCTCTCAAGCTGATAGCATGGGACAACAAGGGCCAAGGAATAACAAATACAGGTACAGAACTACTCAGAACAGTTTCATGTAATGTGGACTTATATAACTACCAGGGTGTTCTGTAAATGGATGTGATAATACTTTGCATTCCAGATAATAATTTATCTGGTAAACATGTGATAGATGGATTAGTCAGTTCTAATTACATTATGAGAAATCGTAACAATTAAGAGGCATGTTTGTGTACAGTAATTCAACTTGACAGCCGTCATGGCTTAGTTGGAAGGCATGGGAGTAGAGCCCACTAGCTGTGACTGCAAGGGTCATCTGTAAATACTTTAATAATTGATTGCAGCAGCATAGTATGGACTAGCAAGTGATACAGTCATACTGGGATTACACAGTTTTATTTCTGAATCAACAATGCTGATGCACACATTCTTGCTACTGTGTGTAACAATCTGTGAGATCTAAACACAATATATCCACATAATATGGGCTAACTCACCCATCACAATTGTTGTCTTCTTGAGGAGAGAGAAATTGTGAGCATTATGAAAATGTAGTGCTACAGAGCACTGGATTTGAACCCAGCACTCTGTGTGGCAAAATGCACAGTGTACAAGGAATTTAACAGACTGAGTTACTGAGGCACTGCTGACTACAGGGAGACTGATACTTGCCTGGAGACCACTTGGAAACATAGTAGGACTTGGGCAATACAGGTTACAGGACTTTCCTCTAGCATTCTAGTACTATTACAGTGTACTACTAGACTGCAGTGTGAACAGAACACACAGGCATGGTATATAACCATACTGCATATATTACTATAGCTTTATTTCACTTTCAACAATACAGGTGAACACATATTATTGTAATTGGTTTGCATTATCTGTGAAGTCCACACACACAGTGTCTAGCCGTTGAGTGGACTACCTCACCCATATACCATTATTACCTGATGTCTGTGGAAGTCAGAGCATTATGTGACTGGAATTGGTCTAGAGAAAGCCTTGAATGGCACTATGAGTTCAGCAATACAGTTTGTAGCCATTAGATTTGCATTCTACAGCTATTACAGTGGTTTACTTGACTGCAACAACCTTACCTTACAGACTCAATTTATACAACTCTACTGCAATGGTTATGACAAGACAATTATGATGTACATCATTTTCCTTGCTGTTATTCATATTGTTTCTTGTTTTTATTGAACTACAGTTGTTATTATTCATTTATTTGCACTATATTTCTACTTCCAAATTTATTGAACTACAGCTCTAATTCTAACTTTATTGCAATACAGACTTTATTGTATAGACTTTATTGCAGTTAATGCTTTACTCTTTCTTACTTATTGCACTACAGTTGGCATAATACATCCATACTCACCACACTCATAGGACAACCGCGTCAGGCGCCCAGCATGAGACTTGACATTGAAAGCCCTCTCAGCTGCAACTGTGGGGAGAGAAGCACACCATTATGCATACCATTTCTTCAGGCATTCAGATTACATATTGGTAAAACAGGAAAAAGTACTTATATACTCCTCCCTCGCTTCTTGGACCCAGGTATCCAAGGTCCCCCTCTTTCATCTTTTCAGGTCATAATGGTAGCGATGATACTGCTCACCTGTGTGGGGGATACCAGTAACACTGGTGAGTTATCTAGCCAGCTGGTCTCAAGCCTCTGCCTTAAACTCTGAGCCTTGGAAACCACCCTGCAGCAGCTTATCTTCATGGGTTTGACAAGGAGCCCAACCCTAACCCTGGACTCCTGAATGCCCCACTGCTGTGCCCAAAAGTGCACACCTTCCCAGACACTACCAGACATATCTCTTGTTTTTCCTGCTTTACTAGTTTAGTCCAGTTTCAGAGTTGCTGATTCCTGGGCTTTGGTTGTAGTTCCTGTGTACTGTTTCCTTGCCTTATTTGGGGGAAGGGAAGCTACCTTGCTTTCCTGCTTTACTAGTTTAGTCCAGTTTCAGAGTTGCTGATTCATGGGCTTTGGTTGTAGTTCCTGTGTACTGTTTCCTTGCCTTATTTGGGGGAAGGGAAGCTACCTTGCTTACCAGTGGGAGTGGGAAGCATTGAGCTGCCTTTTGTCCAGTTTTGTGAGGTTTCAGCCAGTAACTACTAGTTTATTGGTCATTTTGGGCCAGTTTCTAGCTTTTTCCACCCCCCTGGTATAAAACTTTCAGCTTGTACCTACTCAGCACAGACTCCACGTGGGCCAGCAGAGTAATCCAGGCTGCAGAGAGCTGAATAAGCGACTTTTCTTGATACTAAGTATATTTTTTGTTGCTTTCCACATCTGAATACCTAGCAACTGTATTTCGCCTGCCTTTCTGTTACGTTGAAGCTGTTTTTACTGCATTTAACTTAATATTGCACTTGGAATCCTTGTTTGTTACTATTTGACTGTATTTGTAGCAAATTCTTCTGTGTAAGCTGTAGTAGCTGATTCATAGCATTTATAAGTGTTTGCTGTACCTGTTTCTGCCTGTTTTGTGAAAAAAAGAAAAAAAGAAAAAATATCTCTTGTTTTTCCTGCTTTACTAGTTTAGTCCAGTTTCAGAGTTGCTGATTCCTGGGCTTTGGTTGTAGTTCCTGTGTACTGTTTCCTTGCCTTATTTGGGGGAAGGGAAGCTACCTTGCTTTCCTGCTTTACTAGTTTAGTCCAGTTTCAGAGTTGCTGATTCCTGGGCTTTGGTTGTAGTTCCTGTGTACTGTTTCCTTGCCTTATTTGGGGAAGGGAAGCTACCTTGCTTACCAGTGGGAGTGGGAAGCATTGAGCTGCCTTTTGTCCAGTTTTGTGAGGTTTCAGCCAGTAACTAGTAGTTTATTGGTCGTTTTGGGCCAGTTTCTAGCTTTTTCCAGCCCCCTGGTATAAAACTTTCAGCTTGTACCTACTCAGCACAGACTCCACGTGGGCCAGCAGAGTAATCCAGGCTGCAGAGAGCTGAATAAGCGACTTTTCTTGATACTAAGTATATTTTTTGTTGCTTTCCACATCTGAATACCTAGCAACTGTATTTCGCCTGCCTTTCTGTTACGTTGAAGCTGTTTTTACTGCATTTAACTTAATATTGCACTTGGAATCCTTGTTTGTTACTATTTGACTGTATTTGTAGCAAATTCTTCTGTGTAAGCTGTAGTAGCTGATTCATAGCATTTATAAGTGTTTGCTGTACCTGTTTCTGCCTGTTTTGTGAAAAAAAAAAAAAAGAAAAAATATCTCTTGTTTTTCCTGCTTTACTAGTTTAGTCCAGTTTCAGAGTTGCTGATTCCTGGGCTTTGGTTGTAGTTCCTGTGTACTGTTTCCTTGCCTTATTTGGGGAAGGAAGCTACCTTGCTTTCCTGCTTTACTAGTTTAGTCCAGTTTCAGAGTTGCTGATTCCTGGGCTTTGGTTGTAGTTCCTGTGTACTGTTTCCTTGCCTTATTTGGGGAAGGGAAGCTACCTTGCTTACCAGTGGGAGTGGGAAGCATTGAGCTGCCTTTTGTCCAGTTTTGTGAGGTTTCAGCCAGTAACTAGTAGTTTATTGGTCGTTTTGGGCCAGTTTCTAGCTTTTCCAGCCCCTGGTATAAAACTTTCAGCTTGTACCTACTCAGCACAGACTCCACGTGGGCCAGCAGAGTAATCCAGGCTGCAGAGAGCTGAATAAGCGACTTTTCTTGATACTAAGTATATTTTTTGTTGCTTTCCACATCTGAATACCTAGCAACTGTATTTCGCCTGCCTTTCTGTTACGTTGAAGCTGTTTTTACTGCATTTAACTTAATATTGCACTTGGAATCCTTGTTTGTTACTATTTGACTGTATTTGTAGCAAATTCTTCTGTGTAAGCTGTAGTAGCTGATTCATAGCATTTATAAGTGTTTGCTGTACCTGTTTCTGCCTGTTTTGTGAAAAAAAAGAAAAAAAAGAAAAAAATATCTCTTGTTTTTCCTGCTTTACTAGTTTAGTCCAGTTTCAGAGTTGCTGATTCCTGGGCTTTGGTTGTAGTTCCTGTGTACTGTTTCCTTGCCTTATTTGGGGGAAGGGAAGCTACCTTGCTTTCCTGCTTTACTAGTTTAGTCCAGTTTCAGAGTTGCTGATTCCTGGGCTTTGGTTGTAGTTCCTGTGTACTGTTTCCTTGCCTTATTTGGGGGAAGGGAAGCTACCTTGCTTACCAGTGGGAGTGGGAAGCATTGAGCTGCCTTTGTCCAGTTTTGTGAGGTTTCAGCCAGTAACTAGTAGTTTATTGGTCGTTTTGGGCCAGTTTCTAGCTTTTTCCAGCCCCCTGGTATAAAACTTTCAGCTTGTACCTACTCAGCACAGACTCCACGTGGGCCAGCAGAGTAATCCAGGCTGCAGAGAGCTGAATAAGCGACTTTTCTTGATACTAAGTATATTTTTGTTGCTTTCCACATCTGAATACCTAGCAACTGGAGTTCGCCTGCCTTTCTGTTACGTTGAAGCTGTTCTTACTGCATTTAACTTAATATTGCACTTGGAATCCTTGTTTGTTACTATTTGACTGTATTTGTAGCAAATTCTTCTGTGTAAGCTGTAGTAGCTGATTCATAGCATTTATAAGTGTTTGCTGTACCTGTTTCTGCCTGTTTTGTGAAAAAAAGAAAAAAGAAAAAAATATCTCTTGTTTTTCCTGCTTTACTAGTTTAGTCCAGTTTCAGAGTTGCTGATTCCTGGGCTTTGGTTGTAGTTCCTGTGTACTGTTTCCTTGCCTTATTTGGGTGAAGGGAAGCTACCTTGCTTTCCTGCTTTACTAGTTTAGTCCAGTTTCAGAGTTGCTGATTCCTGGGCTTTGGTTGTAGTTCCTGTGTACTGTTTCCTTGCCTTATTTGGGGAAGGAAGCTACCTTGCTTACCAGTGGGAGTGGGAAGCATTGAGCTGCCTTTGTCCAGTTTTGTGAGGTTTCAGCCAGTAACTAGTAGTTTATTGGTCGTTTTGGGCCAGTTTCTAGCTTTTTCCAGCCCCTGGTATAAAACTTTCAGCTTGTACCTACTCAGCACAGACTCCACATGGGCCAGCAGAGTAATCCAGGCTGCAGAGAGCTGAATAAGCGACTTTTCTTGATACTAAGTATATTTTTGTTGCTTTCCACATCTGAATACCTAGCAACTGTATTTCGCCTGCCTTTCTGTTACGTTGAAGCTGTTTTACTGCATTTAACTTAATATTGCACTTGGAATCCTTGTTTGTTACTATTTGACTGTATTTGTAGCAAATTCTTCTGTGTAAGCTGTAGTAGCTGATTCATAGCATTTATAAGTGTTTGCTGTACCTGTTTCTGCCTGTTTTGTGAAAAAAAAGAAAAAAAAGAAAAAATATCTCTTGTTTTTCCTGCTTTACTAGTTTAGTCCAGTTTCAGAGTTGCTGATTCCTGGGCTTTGGTTGTAGTTCCTGTGTACTGTTTCCTTGCCTTATTTGGCGGAAGGGAAGCTACCTTGCTTTCCTGCTTTACTAGTTTAGTCCAGTTTCAGAGTTGCTGATTCCTGGGCTTTGGTTGTAGTTCCTGTGTACTGTTTCCTTGCCTTATTTGGGGAAGGGAAGCTACCTTGCTTACCAGTGGGAGTGGGAAGCACTGAGCTGCCTTTTGTCCAGTTTTGTGAGGTTTCAGCCAGTAACTAGTAGTTTATTGGTCGTTTTGGGCCAGTTTCTAGCTTTTTCCAGCCCCTGGTATAAAACTTTCAGCTTGTACCTACTCAGCACAGACTCCACGTGGGCCAGCAGAGTAATCCAGGCTGCAGAGAGCTGAATAAGCGACTTTTCTTGATACTAAGTATATTTTTGTTGCTTTCCACATCTGAATACCTAGCAACTGTATTTCGCCTGCCTTTCTGTTACGTTGAAGCTGTTATTACTGCATTTAACTTAATATTGCACTTGGAATCCTTGTTTGTTACTATTTGACTGTATTTGTAGCAAATTCTTCTGTGTAAGCTGTAGTAGCTGATTCATAGCATTTATAAGTGTTTGCTGTACCTGTTTCTGCCTGTTTTGTGAAAAAAAGAAAAAAAGAAAAAAATATCTCTTGTTTTTCCTGCTTTACTAGTTTAGTCCAGTTTCAGAGTTGCTGATTCCTGGGCTTTGGTTGTAGTTCCTGTGTACTGTTTCCTTGCCTTATTTGGGGAAGGGAAGCTACCTTGCTTTCCTGCTTTACTAGTTTAGTCCAGTTTCAGAGTTGCTGATTCCTGGGCTTTGGTTGTAGTTCCTGTGTACTGTTTCCTTGCCTTATTTGGGGAAGGGAAGCTACCTTGCTTACCAGTGGGAGTGGGAAGCATTGAGCTGCCTTTGTCCAGTTTTGTGAGGTTTCAGCCAGTAACTAGTAGTTTATTGGTCGTTTTGGGCCAGTTTCTAGCTTTTTCCAGCCCGCTGGTATAAAACTTTCAGCTTGTACCTACTCAGCACAGACTCCACGTGGGCCAGCAGAGTAATCCAGGCTGCAGAGAGCTGAATAAGCGACTTTTCTTGATACTAAGTATATTTTTTGTTGCTTTCCACATCTGAATACCTAGCAACTGTATTTCGCCTGCCTTTCTGTTACGTTGAAGCTGTTTTTACTGCATTTAACTTAATATTGCACTTGGAATCCTTGTTTGTTACTATTTGACTGTATTTGTAGCAAATTCTTCTGTGTAAGCTGTAGTAGCTGATTCATAGCATTTATAAGTGTTTGCTGTACCTGTTTCTGCCTGTTTTGTGAAAAAAAAGAAAAAAAAAAAAATATCTCTTGTTTTTCCTGCTTTACTAGTTTAGTCCAGTTTCAGAGTTGCTGATTCCTGGGCTTTGGTTGTAGTTCCTGTGTACTGTTTCCTTGCCTTATTTGGGGAAGGGAAGCTACCTTGCTTTCCTGCTTTACTAGTTTAGTCCAGTTTCAGAGTTGCTGATTCCTGGGCTTTGGTTGTAGTTCCTGTGTACTGTTTCCTTGCCTTATTTGGGGAAGGGAAGCTACCTTGCTTACCAGTGGGAGTGGGAAGCATTGAGCTGCCTTTGTCCAGTTTTGTGTGATTTCAGCCTGTAACTAGTAGTTTATTGGTCGTTTTGTGGCAGTTTCTAGCTTTTTCCAGCCCCCTGGTATAAAACTTTCAGCTTGTACCTACTCAGCACAGACTCCACGTGGGCCAGCAGAGTAATCCAGGCTGCAGAGAGCTGAATAAGCGACTTTTCTTGATACTAAGTATATTTTTTGTTGCTTTCCACATCTGAATACCTAGCAACTGTATTTCGCCTGCCTTTCTGTTACGTTGAAGCTGTTTTTACTGCATTTAACTTAATATTGCACTTGGAATCCTTGTTTGTTACTATTTGACTGTATTTGTAGCAAATTCTTCTGTGTAAGCTGTAGTAGCTGATTCATAGCATTTATAAGTGTTTGCTGTACCTGTTTCTGCCTGTTTTGTGAAAAAAAGAAGAAAAAAAAATATCTCTTGTTTTTCCTGCTTTACTAGTTTAGTCCAGTTTCAGAGTTGCTGATTCCTGGGCTTTGGTTGTAGTTCCTGTGTACTGTTTCCTTGCCTTATTTGGGGAAGGAAGCTACCTTGCTTTCCTGCTTTACTAGTTTAGTCCAGTTTCAGAGTTGCTGATTCCTGGGCTTTGGTTGTAGTTCCTGTGTACTGTTTCCTTGCCTTATTTGGGGGAAGGGAAGCTACCTTGCTTACCAGTGGGAGTGGGAAGCATTGAGCTGCCTTTTGTCCAGTTTTGTGAGGTTTCAGCCAGTAACTAGTAGTTTATTGGTCGTTTTGGGCCAGTTTCTAGCTTTTTCCAGTCCCCTGGTATAAAACTTTCAGCTTGTACCTACTCAGCACAGACTCCACGTGGGCCAGCAGAGTAATCCAGGCTGCAGAGAGCTGAATAAGCGACTTTTCTTGATACTAAGTATAGTTTTTGTTGCTTTCCACATCTGAATACCTAGCGACTGTATTTCACCTGCCTTTCTGTTACGTTGAAGCTGTTTTACTGCATTTAACTTAATATTGCACTTGGAATCCTTGTTTGTTACTATTTGACTGTATTTGTAGCAAATTCTTCTGTGTAAGCTGTAGTAGCTGATTCATAGCATTTATAAGTGTTTGCTGTACCTGTTTCTGCCTGTTTTGTGAAAAAAAGAAAAAAAAAAGAAAAAAATATCTCTTGTTTTTCCTGCTTTACTAGTTTAGTCCAGTTTCAGAGTTGCTGATTCCTGGGCTTTGGTTGTAGTTCCTGTGTACTGTTTCCTTGCCTTATTTGGGGAAGGGAAGCTACCTTGCTTTCCTGCTTTACTAGTTTAGTCCAGTTTCAGAGTTGCTGATTCCTGGGCTTTGGTTGTAGTTCCTGTGTACTGTTTCCTTGCCTTATTTGGGGAAGGAAGCTACCTTGCTTACCAGTGGGAGTGGGAAGCATTGAGCTGCCTTTGTCCAGTTTTGTGAGGTTTCAGCCAGTAACTAGTAGTTTATTGGTCGTTTTGGGCCAGTTTCTAGCTTTTTCCAGCCCCTGGTATAAAACTTTCAGCTTGTACCTACTCAGCACAGACTCCACGTGGGCCAGCAGAGTAATCCAGGCTGCAGAGAGCTGAATAAGCGACTTTTCTTGATACTAAGTATATTTTTTGTTGCTTTCCACATCTGAATACCTAGCAACTGTATTTCGCCTGCCTTTCTGTTACGTTGAAGCTGTTTTTACTGCATTTAACTTAATATTGCACTTGGAATCCTTGTTTGTTACTATTTGACTGTATTTGTAGCAAATTCTTCTGTGTAAGCTGTAGTAGCTGATTCATAGCATTTATAAGTGTTTGCTGTACCTGTTTCTGCCTGTTTTGTGAAAAAAAGAAAAAAAGAAAAAAATATCTCTTGTTTTTCCTGCTTTACTAGTTTAGTCCAGTTTCAGAGTTGCTGATTCCTGGGCTTTGGTTGTAGTTCCTGTGTACTGTTTCCTTGCCTTATTTGGGGAAGGGAAGCTACCTTGCTTTCCTGCTTTACTAGTTTAGTCCAGTTTCAGAGTTGCTGATTCCTGGGCTTTGGTTGTAGTTCCTGTGTACTGTTTCCTTGCCTTATTTGGGGGAAGGGAAGCTACCTTGCTTACCAGTGAGAGTGGGAAGCATTGAGCTGCCTTTTGTCCAGTTTTGTGAGGTTTCAGCCAGTAACTAGTAGTTTATTGGTCGTTTTGGGCCAGTTTCTAGCTTTTCCAGCCCCTGGTATAAAACTTTCAGCTTGTACCTACTCAGCACAGACTCCACGTGGGCCAGCAAAGTAATCCAGGCTGCAGAGAGCTGAATAAGCAACTTTTCTTGATACTAAGTATATTTTTTGTTGCTTTCCACATCTGAATACCTAGCAACTGTATTTCGCCTGCCTTTCTGTTACGTTGAAGCTGTTTTTACTGCATTTAACTTAATATTGCACTTGGAATCCTTGTTTGTTACTATTTGACTGTATTTGTAGCAAATTCTTCTGTGTAAGCTGTAGTAGCTGATTCATAGCATTTATAAGTGTTTGCTGTACCTGTTTCTGCCTGTTTTGTGAAAAAATAAAAAAAAAAAATATCTCTTGTTTTTCCTGCTTTACTAGTTTAGTCCAGTTTCAGAGTTGCTGATTCCTGGGCTTTGGTTGTAGTTCCTGTGTACTGTTTCCTTGCCTTATTTGGGGAAGGGAAGCTACCTTGCTTTCCTGCTTTACTAGTTTAGTCCAGTTTCAGAGTTGCTGATTCCTGGGCTTTGGTTGTAGTTCCTGTGTACTGTTTCCTTGCCTTATTTAGGGGAAGGGAAGCTACCTTGCTTACCAGTGGGAGTGGGAAGCATTGAGCTGCCTTTTGTCCAGTTTTGTGAGGTTTCAGCCAGTAACTAGTAGTTTATTGGTCGTTTTGGGCCAGTTTCTAGCTTTTTCCAGCCCGCTGGTATAAAACTTTCAGCTTGTACCTACTCAGCACAGACTCCACGTGGGCCAGCAGAGTAATCCAGGCTGCAGAGAGCTGAATAAGCGACTTTTCTTGATACTAAGTATATTTTTGTTGCTTTCCACATCTGGATACCTAGCAACTGTATTTCGCCTGCCTTTCTGTTACGTTGAAGCTGTTTTACTGCATTTAACTTAATATTGCACTTGGAATCCTTGTTTGTTACTATTTGACTGTATTTGTAGCAAATTCTTCTGTGTAAGCTGTAGTAGCTGATTCATAGCATTTATAAGTGTTTGCTGTACCTGTTTCTGCCTGTTTTGTGAAAAAAAGAAAAAAAAGAAAAAAATATCTCTTGTTTTTCCTGCTTTACTAGTTTAGTCCAGTTTCAGAGTTGCTGATTCCTGGGCTTTGGTTGTAGTTCCTGTGTACTGTTTCCTTGCCTTATTTGGGGGAAGGGAAGCTACCTTGCTTTCCTGCTTTACTAGTTTAGTCCAGTTTCAGAGTTGCTGATTCCTGGGCTTTGGTTGTAGTTCCTGTGTACTGTTTCCTTGCCTTATTTGGGGGATGGGAAGCTACCTTGCTTACCAGTGGGAGTGGGAAGCATTGAGCTGCCTTTTGTCCAGTTTTGTGAGGTTTCAGCCAGTAACTAGTAGTTTATTGGTCGTTTTGGGCCAGTTTCTAGCTTTTCCAGCCCCTGGTATAAAACTTTCAGCTTGTACCTACTCAGCACAGACTCCACGTGGGCCAGCAGAGTAATCCAGGCTGCAGAGAGCTGAATAAGCGACTTTTCTTGATACTAAGTATATTTTTTGTTGCTTTCCACATCTGAATACCTAGCAACTGTATTTCGCCTGCCTTTCTGTTACGTTGAAGCTGTTTTACTGCATTTAACTTAATATTGCACTTGGAATCCTTGTTTGTTACTATTTGACTGTATTTGTAGCAAATTCTTCTGTGTAAGCTGTAGTAGCTGATTCATAGCATTTATAAGTGTTTGCTGTACCTGTTTCTGCCTGTTTTGTGAAAAAAGAAAAAAAGAAAAAAATATCTCTTGTTTTTCCTGCTTTACTAGTTTAGTCCAGTTTCAGAGTTGCTGATTCCTGGGCTTTGGTTGTAGTTCCTGTGTACTGTTTCCTTGCCTTATTTGGGGAAGGGAAGCTACCTTGCTTTCCTGCTTTACTAGTTTAGTCCAGTTTCAGAGTTGCTGATTCCTGGGCTTTGGTTGTAGTTCCTGTGTACTGTTTCCTTGCCTTATTTGGGGTAAGGGAAGCTACCTTGCTTACCAGTGGGAGTGGGAAGCATTGAGCTGCCTTTGTCCAGTTTTGTGATGTTTCAGTTAGTAACTAGTAGTTTATTTCTCTTTTTGGGCCAGTTTCTAGCTTTTCCAGCCCCTGGTATAAAGCAGCGTTAGCGATTTAGAGCGATTTAGTGCGGAGCTGCCACTGTTGCACACTAGGGCAGTGCCGGTTAAGCAGGTTTAAACTATTCGGGCTACCTAAAGTCCACTCTTCAAATTTTCCCTTAAAACTACCTTCCACGAACTATACTACTGATCAAATCAGCGTATCCTATAACTAAAAAGATCAACTCTACTTGACTCCAAGTAGACTATTCTCTATCTATTAAACCTAGCACTTGCTCCTACAGTACTTATTACCTTGATACGGCACTCTTGTCATAGATAGTACCCCAAAAAGGCAACCCCCCATTTCTCGGTCACCCACGTCCCCGGAATCTTTTTTTAAAGTTTTTCGTCTACCCTTCTAGCATGTCGAGGTATCAGTTGCTAGTGTCCTCTCCTGCTCAGCTGGTGAACCTGGGAATATTGAGGCAATGTTTCAATTGCCTCATGTACTGAACAACCCTTTCCTCCTCCCACAAAACACAAATACATGCGAGAGATGCAACTATACGGCCAAACTGGAGGCTGAGCTCTCTCAACATAGGACTGGCAAGACCAGTCAGGAGGAGAAGGTTACCACACACACTATAGACCCAGTCTCACATAGTACCATTACAACCTCAAATCATACACATAAACACACAAAGACATACTCGGAGGCTCTGATCAAAAATCTACCAAAACAGCAGAGGCCACCAAAGCAGACACCCAAACAACCACCACCTCAGAACACAACACCGCAACACATAGACCTCACAGTCAGAGTGTCAAACAGTCACAGCCCTTAAGGCCAAACACAATGCCAGACACACTAGTCATTGGTGACTCCATAGTCAGACACACTGATGTCCCGCTCACCAGACTGAGTAAGGAGAAGGTCACAGTAAGCTGCCTGTCGGGCGCTAGAATCCGCCACATAACGCAAGCACTCAGGTCTCTCAACAGCAGGTACAAATATGACTCAGTCATTGTCCACGCTGGTGTAAGCGACCTGAGGCGTACCTCCTTGGACTACATGAAAAGAGACATTGAGGAGCTCTCTGATTATGTAGCCCAGGCAGGTATGACCCTGACCTTGAGCAGTATCCTACCTTCACCAAGAATGATGCCACAATACAGAGATAAGATGATCAGCTTTAACAATTGGCTTAAACACTGGTGTCATTCAAAGGGGATCCAGTATCTGTCTGCTTGGGATGACATGCTGGACAAGCCACGCTGCTTCAAGGGCGGCTTGCACCTGTCACCCTGGGATTTCGGATATTGGCAAAGGCTCTTGCCACCCCCATAGTGCCTTTTTTAGGCAAGGCTCAAATTCTAAACCTACCACCCTAGAACACAAAAAAGGAAAAAAACTAAGGGTAATGCTGCTCAATGCCAGAAGTCTAAATCTCAAAATGCACGCACTCGAGGCCCTTCTCAGTATGGAGAACATCGATGTCTGTGCTGTGACAGAAACCTGGTTCAAGGCTCCTGACAGCACCCCAGCGCTATCAGGTTTTACCTCATATCATGCGTTCCGGCCCCAAAGTCCGGACAATACCAAGAAAGGAGGGGGGGTATCCATATTCATCAAGGACACCCACACCTCAAGACTGGTGGCAACACACGATGCATCGGAGACCATCCAGGTGCAATTAACCATAGGCAAGACTGCTCTGCAAATTGTAGCATGTTACAGGCCACCCTCACAAACTCAGGAAACTCACATGGCCTTCCTGAAAACACTAGAGGGGATAAATGTATCACCAAACACCATCATACTAGGTGACTTCAATTACCCTAATATAGACTGGGAACACTACTCAAGCCCAAACACCCTAGCCCAAATGTTCCTGGAATTCATAAACTCAAATACCATGGAACAACTAGTCACCATCCCCACAAGAGGAGATAACATACTTGATCTCATCATCACGAACATGGGAGCACAATGTTCAACACCGGAAGTATACCCCTCACTGGTGAGATCAGATCACAAACTAATCTCGCTGGAGGTCCTCATCCCATCCCCACCTGAAATAAAAAAGACCACAGTAAAGAACTTCTCAAAAGCCGACTTCACACTTCTAAAGACTAGTGTGGTCTCCTTTCAGGCCCCGAGCGGCGGAAAACAATACTCAAGCCGCTGAATCACTTACAAACGCCTTCTACCAGCACCTGCAGGACTGCATGGATAAGGCAATCCCAAGCAAAACAAAGACTCTTTGTACCAAAGGCAAGCATCCAGTCTGGTGGACCCCAGCCATAAACAAACTCTACAACAAAAGGAGGAAGCTACTACAAGATAGAGCAAAATCCTTAAAAGGTAAGACACCCTTGATCACTATAAGTAAAAACTAAGAGCTCTCATAAAATCATCCAAAGCAAATTTCGAGAGAAAAATAGCTAAAGACTCAAAAGACAATCATAAGGCCTTCTTTAGCTATGTTAGAAACCTAGGAGGAAACTCCCAGATATGCTCAGAACTAGTTCAAAATGATGTGAAGATTACTGATCCTACAGACATTGCCAACATACTGGCTGACAGGTTCAGTGCAAACTTCTCCCCTCCCCAAAGGAGAGATATCTATACCAAATGAGTGCAGCCCCAAAACATCTCCAGCGCCCAAGTGAGAACTGCTCTCTCCAAAGCAAAAACACAGCATCCATGGGACCCGATGGTGTCCCCGGCTGTGTGCTCCACGAACTCAATGAGGAATTAAACCCACAGCTAGGACAGCTGTTTAATCAAAGTCTTACCTCTGGATACATTCCAGGAGTGGCGCACTGCAACTGTGGTCCCACTTCACAAAGGCGGTGCCTCCACAGACCCTGGAAATTACCGGCCCATTAGCTTGACAAGCCTTATCTGCAAAGCCATGGAGAGGATCATAATGGACCTCATAAATAAAGACATAGGGAATTTGCAGACTTTGGATCCAACCCAGTTTGGCTTTGTCAAAGGCAGATCATGCCTTTTAAACTTGGTTGACTTTTACGAAACAGTCACCAAAGCCATTGATGAGGGAAAGGCAGTCCATACAGCCTACCTCGATCTGGCTAAGGCCTTTGATACAATACCCCACTCGGGTATCATTGAAAAACTCATCAGCTTAAATGTTAACCCATACATCACAAGATGGGTTGCAAACTGGCTGAGTGACAGAACCCACAGGGTCAGAGTTGCTGGCGCCATGTCAGACTCAAAGCCTGTCACAAGTGGTGTCCTACAGGGCTCAGTCCTGGGCCCACTCTTGTTTGGCATCTACTTTTCCGAAGTACAAGCAAACACAGGAGGGTTATGGCTGACAAAGTTTGCAGATGACTGCAAACTGGGCCATAGTAGAAAACACATCTGACACAGATATCCTTCAGAAGGGTCTCACAGAAGCGGATAACTGGTGCCAGAGCCACGGCCTAAAGTTAAATGCCAAAAATGCATAGTCATACCCTTCGGGAAAAACAAGGTTACCCCTAGCTACCAAATAGGTGGCAATCCACTGAGCACAGAAGAAGTTATCAGGGACCTGGGGACCCAGGTTGATAGTAGTCTGTCATTCGACACCCATGTAGCTAAAGTAGTTAGGAAGTCCTTCTACATTGCCCACCTTATCATGAAGGGATTCTCATCTAGATCAAGGGAGGTCATAGTCTCCTTTACTCATCACTCATCAGACCAATGATTGAGTACAATGCCCCATTCGGAATGTATCTGACCCGACACTTGCAGCAGCTGGAGAGGCCACAAAGTTCCTCACCAAAAGGATAAAGGGTCTCAAAATCTGTCCTATGCTGCCCGACTGAAAGAACTCCAGCTCTATTCAGTCGCACGCTTGCTCAGAGGTGACCTTTGCCTAACATACAAGGCCATGTCAAACCCAGATTTGATGAATATGCTTCACCTCAAAAAATCTAGATCCATCAGAGCCACAAGGGCGGGAGACTTAAACCTCGACACGGCTATTAATAGGACGTGCTGGAGAGATAGATTCATCACCCAAAGACTCCCTATGCTGTGGAACAAAATCCCGGTACATGTGAGGCAGAGCACATCGATGGCCTTGTTCAAGAGAAATCTTGACCAATGGATGGGAGATCGCAGATATACCCCAGGAATTACCTCAGTGTCACTGCTCGACAGAGGCACAGCAAAATAATGGGTATAGTTCCCCATACTAAAGGGGTGGCGTAAGCCACAAAACAATGGGCTAGGCTTATAAATGCCCTCGGGCAGATAGCCTAGTATGAACCTATGAACCTATGGAACTCCAATGGATTCTGCAGAATTCCTGCCTAATGTGCTTAATATAGGCTGTTTTTCCACCTTTACACATCATTGAGCAACATTCAAAAAAGTGCTGCATTTCTTAGCAGCACACAAACCAGCCAAGCAGAGCTGAGCATTGCACAAACATGCACAATAGTGGTTTTATTGAAGCTAAGCACCACGCAAACATTGGCAGCTGTTACCATGTTTATGTGGTGCTTAGCAGGTTTGAGCACAGTAGCGCAGAGCACAGAGGAGCCATATATTAAAATTTTGTCCATAATGTCTGCAACAAAAATACAGACAGGTTCTGATTTTCATGTATTCAAACCCTGGACCTACTGCACATACAGCCATAACTCTACCCATTTAGCTATGTAATCTGGTATACCTTCACATATACCACTGAGCTACCTGTTAGCAGTGCTGAGCACAGTGCTGCGCCATGCAAACATGCTTAAACAAACCAATAAATAATTAATTGCATCCGGTTTCTATTTTTAGATGTCTGGCAGGTGTCTGTTATGTATGTATGAGCTCCAATTGGCTTAGCTGCACTCTGCACCATACAAACTCCAAATCAAAAAAGAAAATAAAAAAACATAAAATGTCATTATGCTTATTAATTACGTCTGGTTTCTATTTTTAGATGTCTGGAAGGTGTCAGCTGTCTACATTTGAGCACAGCTTGGCATTAATGCACTCCACACCGCGCAAACATGCATTAAAAAAACAAACAGACAACACTGATTCAATATCCTTGTTTCTTGGCTCTCCCTTGGTAGCACACCATCATTAATATGCATGACACACTGTCGAGGTGGGACTGTGGCCATATAAATGGACACATTCTGTGTAAGCTCTACATGGTGCCTTCAAGGAGTTAATTAAATCCTGGTGTAAGTCTTTAATACTGTGGTTTAATATATGTGATCTTTTGGAAAGAGGAAATGATGTTATTTAAATAGGAAATTTGAGAAGAGGGTGTAATTCCATTTTAAAAAAAATCTTTTAGCAACCAGATAAAATTATTAGGGCCTATTTGTTTATGACTTGTTGTGATATATTTATTATTTACTAATAGTATTTCTTGAAGTATTTTCCATTTTGAATCATAAGATAAATTTATCCCGAATGCTATAACTTGTACAATTGTTGAAGTAGCATACAATTGAAAATCAGGGAATCCTATTCCACCATTATGCCATCCTTTTCTGTACCAATCAAAGGAAACTCTTGGTTTATTAGGATGCAAAAATAAATAAAGAAATAGAATATTATTTATTTCTTCATCATTTTTGGTGGACATAGTAATAAAGATTGTAAGCCAAACAATATTTTAGGGAGAATTATCATCTCATTAAGCATTAATTGTTCTTCTATGGTAAAGAAGAATTTGTTTCAATTTGTGACAAAACTTAAAATTTTATCAACAACCTGTTGAAAGTTTGATCATTGCTTTACTATTAAACATAATGGTCATACCAAGGTATTTCATTTGATTGCTATTCCAATTGAAGTTAGAATGTTTTGGTATGATTTTTTTATTATTAATTAATAATCTGCTTGTTTATTATGATTAAATCTTAAGTTTGAGATTTCTTCAAACTGACTCATTGAACTAATTATATGTTTTAATGAATTGTCTATATTTCCTATTGTTACTAAAATATCATCAGCAAAGAGCTGAATCTTTAGTTTGAAATCTTTTATTTTTATATCATTAATGTTCTTATTGGAGCTGATACTATTAGCAAAGTGTTCTATAGCTAATGCAAAAAGTAAAGGTGGCAATGGCCAGCCTTGTTTTGTGCCTTTTCATAATTTAAAGGAATTAAAAAGAAAAAACATATTTTAACATAAGCAAAATAATTATCGTATAACTTAGAAATTAATGCAGTTAGCTCCGGTGAGAAATTATGCACTTTAAGGGTTTTACACAGGTACAACCAATTAACTTAGTCAAAAGCCTTATCTAAATCGAGACTAATGATAGAAAGTTCTTTTTTTATTTTTATTCACATAGTCTATCAATGTATGCATTATTATATTATCCTGTACTTGTCTATTTAAAATACACCAAGTTTGATCATTGTTTATTAGTTTAGGTATATGTAGATCAATTCTGTTAGCTAAAATGGACATGAACATCTTATAGTCCACATTTAAAAGTAAAATAGGCTGCATGATGAACACTTTGTATGATCCTTATCTTGTTTTAAAATAGGTGATAAAAGGAAATATTTCCATGATGGGTGACTTCAGCAGTTGTTTTTTTTTTTTTTATTTCTCTAAAGACCTTATCTAGTATGTGAACTCATTATCAGGTAGCATTTTATATAGTTCTGGTATAAGATCATCTAAGCCTGGCACCTTATTATTTTTAACTGTTTTATTTGATTTTCTATTTCTGTTAAATTTAATATTCTATCCTTTTTTTTTATTTGTTCATGTGTTAATATATTATTTATATTTCCCCTTATGAAACTTTCAGCTATGTCATCATTATCTAGATTATTTGTATTATTATTTATATTTCAATAAAATATTATAAACTCTCAAGAATACCTTTAATTTTTATTATTTATATGCGTTATAATTTCTTTGATATGATTTAGTTTATTCATTTTCATTGATCTTAGAGCAAGTTTATGTAAGCTTAAAGGGTTTATTGAATATGCCTGAAGTTTAAGTTTTTTCAAGATTATTGAAACTTTATGATTTAGAATTTCAACAAATTTTGTAATTAAATGTTTAAGTTCAGACTGACTGATAATGTCATTTGATTTTAGATTTAACTTTAGTGTGTCTATTTTAGCCTGCAGTGTATTTGATTCTTTGTCTCATTCTCTTGTTTTACTAATATAACGGCTTCTAATTCTTCCATTTAAGCCTTTAGTGAATAGAACAATGTCAGTTACTTCATCATTCATGTTTGTTTCTAGGACATTTTGGATCTCCTTAACATACCAAACCTTGAATCCTTTCATTTTAATAATGTATGCTGACAATCTCCTGTGATGTATTAAATTGTCAGTTTTTAAAATAATATTAAAGATTATATCATTATGGTCTGATAATGGACATGAAACTCTTGAAACTTCTCTGATAAGTGATAGATTGAGAGAAAAATGCTATCAATATTTGTGTTCCATATCTATATGAATAATGGATAAACTGAAGTGAGTTTATTTTCCTTAGATCATATATATCCATTACATTTGTTAGATTCACAGAATCCGTTAAGTGTTTGGCTGGGTTCCCTATTATCCGCACAAACAAAACCAAATCATGATTTACTTCATGAACACATACACAGGTATCAACTCCACACTATAGTTGGTTTGAGACACACTTTTAATGCTAGGCAGTTGTAAAAACCTACACAAATAGTTCCAAACACGAAATACAACAGTAAAATGTAAGCGCTTTTCATCTGGATGTTATCCAGACTTCTTCAAAATACTATCTAAGTTAAAAAACATTTTTAAAAAGCCCTCGTCAACTGATGAAATGAAATGGGCATTACTGCTTACATTCAGTTTGTTTAAAAACACACACATTTTTTTTTAATCCAATACTTTCTCCCCCTAAAAAACACATCAATATCATTTCACTCTTATAGTAGTTCATCAATGCTTACTGAAATAAATAAAATCAGTGAAATAAAGAAAATACACAAGAAATAATCCAACTAAATAGCACACTGGCATACGCCAAACTGCAAGTCGATCTTAGCGGCTGGAAAACCTCCTAAAACATACATTTCCATTTTATAACAAATGAATGTCAAAAACTCCTTTGTATTAGTTAATGTAATAAACTCCAATATTACCTAAAACTATGTTGACACCACTGCAAGTTAACCATTACAGTATGCTAAAACCCACTGTTTCTGTTATACAAAAACCTACTAATGCGTAGATTTGTTGATTCCATATAACTAACAACCAAGCATTTTTTTAAAAACACTACACCATATTGTTGCCGTGTAGCACAATAGGAAAAGCAACATAATAAAATTAACAAGGGTCTCATATCACTTCTGTCAACTAGTTGTTTAAATAAAGAAACCAAGTATGTACCAAACAGCACCATCAGGAACCTATGTTGTCTGGGCTGTTAAATCCAAGCACGGGTACTTCCTTAATTCATACACCTTGACAGTAATTATTAACAAATGGTAGTAAATGTTTGGTGAAACTATCTTAACTTTAATTCATAGCTTTAATAAAAACAGTCTTAACAAAGTTGTATGACACTTAGTAAGTTTCATCACCCTACACCTACTTGAGTGAAAATAAATAAATATATGTTGATTATACAGAAATAACACTATAAAAATATGTTTTATTTTTTATATTCCCTAACTCACCTTAATAAACTTTTTAATTTCAATACACTTGTTATAGAGTAGGTTTCATTTAAACCTGGGTAGCTACAGGCATCAAGTCTAAGCTGCCAACACAACTCACTTTTTTCAAACAATAAATTAACCACATTCTCTTCAGCTAACCTTTTGATGTCTTGTGATGCTATTTGAGTTATCACTTTAAATTTGAAATAATGATCCTGGTTAGTTTCGCAATGTCTAGCTAAGGCATTATCCATTTTATGCCTCTGGATAGCATAATTATGTTTGTATATCCTTTCTCATAATCTACGATCGGTTTTACAAATGTAGAAAGCTGGACATCCTTGGCACCGTGCCAAATAAACTACCAATTTACTATTACAGATGAACTTGTCTTTAACATAATCAGTGCTATTCCTGATCCAAAATCTATTTCCTACATCAATAAATATACAATAACGACATGCCTCCCAAACATCTCAGATGCTCAGGTGAAGGCTGCCCTCTCCAAAGCAAAAAACACTGCTTCCATGGGACCAGATGGCGTCCCAGATTGCGTCCTACATGAACTACAAGAGGAACTAATCCCTCAAATAAAACAGCTATACAATCTCAGCCTCACTACAGGATATGTGCCCACAGAATGGCGTACAGCAACAGTGGTCCCACTCTACAAAGGTGGAGCCTCTACGGACCCTGGAAACTATCGCCCCATAAGCCTGACTAGCTTAGTCTGCAAGGCTATGGAGAGGATCATCATGGAGCTCATAAATAAATACATTGGGGACCTACAGACACTAGATCCTACCCAGTTCGGCTTTGTCAAGGGCAGATCCTGCCTTTTGAACCTGGTTGACTTCTTTGAAACAGTCACCAAAGCCATAGATGAAGGGAAGGTAGTCCATACAGCCTATCTGGACCTTGCAAAGGCATTTGACACAATACCCCACTCGGGCATCATAGATAAGCTATCCAGCTTAAATATAAACCCCTATGTCACAAGATGGGTCGCAAACTGGCTCAAAGACAGAACCCACAGAGTGAGAGTTGCTGGAGCCATGTCAGACTTGAAACAGGTCACAAGTGGTGTCCCACAGGGTTCTGTCCTGGGACCACTCTTGTTCGGTATATACTTTTCCGAGGTACAGGCAAACGTGGGAGGACTATGGCTCACCAAGTTCGCAGACGACTGCAAACTGGGCGCCATAATCAACTCTCCAGCTGACACAAACATTCTTCAAACAGGTCTCACAGAGACAGATAACTGGTGCCGGCGCCATGGTTTAAAGCTAAATGCCAAAAAATGTATAGTCATTCCCTTTGGCAAAAACAATGTGCCCACAAATTACCACATAGGCGGAAACCCATTAAGTACAGAGAAAGTTATTAGGGACCTAGGGACCCAAGTTGATAGCAATCTCTCCTTTGAAAACCACATTGCCAAAGTGGTTAGAAAGACCTTCTACATAGCCCACCTCATCACGAAGGGTTTCACATCTAGATCAAGAGAGGTAATCGTTCCCCTTTATTCATCCCTCATCAGGCCCATCATAGAATACAATGCCCCTTTTGGGATGTACCTTACCCGACACCTGCAGCAATTAGAAAGACCCCAAAAGTATCTCACCAAGAGGATCAAGGGTCTCAAACAGATGCCATATGCTGCTCGGTTAAAAAAACTCCAGCTCTACTCAGTTGCATACCGCCTACTTCGAGGCGATCTATGCCTGACATACAAAGCTATGTCAAATCCAGAATTAATGGACATGCTCCACCTCAATAAATCTAAATCCCTTAGAGCCACACGCTCGAGGGACTTGACCCTCAGCACAGAAATAAATAGAACTTGGTGGAGGGACAGGTTCATAACCCAGAGGCTGCCTTCGCACTGGAATAGAATTCCAGTTCATGTGAGGCAGAGCACCTCACTGAATCTCTTCAAGAAGAATCTCGATAAGTGGATGGGGGATCGTAGGTTTGTCCCAGGGATTACTCCCGTGTCACTATTAGACAGAGGCACAGTAAACTAAACCTTAAAAAGGGCACAGTATACTCAAATCAAGGGGTGGCGTAAGCCATACAAAATCGGGCTAGGCTTATAATTGCCCCAGGGCAGATAGCCTAGTATGAACCTATGAACCTATGAACCTATGAACCTATGCATCACATCTGTACATGCCTGCATTCATCTTTATTGGCTTCAATGGTAATTCCAATAAACTTTTTAAATTCAGGCCCCTCCTATAGGTAATATTAGGGTGATCCCCTATTTTGTTAAAAATGTCCCTATCCATAGACATTATGGGCCAAAATTTCCTAATTATTTTTTGTATTTCTTCCGCTATTGGACTGACTGTAATTATTAATGTAAGCGAATAGGTGTTCATGTGATTACTCCTTAAACCAGTGTTACTTAATTCAATATTTCCTTCCTGTTGGGTAAATGTTTCTACCATTAGTAACTCACTTACATGGTGTTTACTTAAAATAGGTTTATACGTACCCTCATTTCATTTCAATTGCACTTCATTAATCACCTTGGATAAAAGACTATTAGGATAATGCCTGTGCAAAAACATGTTTCTTAACTTTTCACACTCTTCTTTAAAGTCATCTTCAATGGTAGTCATCCTTGCAGCTCTTACTAGCTGTACCGTCACCACTGACTTTTTCTGGTGTAAGGGATGAGAACTAGTATACTGCAAAAATGAGTTTGAATAGGTGGTTTTCCTATAAATCCTAGTTATGTATCTTTGTTCCATAGTGTTCTTCTCAAGTTCCACATCCAAGTAGTGGATTTTATGTTCCTGGAAAAAAATCCAGCATTTTTTTGGCTATTTGGGAATCACCATCCACTATTAGGAAGATGTCATCCCAAAATCTTGCGTAGAACAATATTCTTTCCATCCACATACCATTGAAAACAAAATTGTTTTCCCAGTATGCCATCACCAGGTTCGCAAAACTAGCTCCACAAGGGGAACCCATAGCAACCCTATTTTTTGGAGATAGAACTTATCATCAAAGGTAATAAAGTTGTTCTTTAAAATAATACCCAAAAGTTCCTCCACTAGTCTCAAATCATTGTCGATTGCACCCTTAGATCTAATAAAGTCTAGCACCCATTCAATACCCATATCTTGTGGGATAGATGAATAAAGGTTGCAGACATCAACTGTAAGGAAATTCAGGTCTTCCCTAAACTCTGTAGTATTTATTTTTTCTAGGAAGGACCACGAATCCTTACAAATTTGTTTTTCTTTGTTCACAAATTTTTTTAAGTATTGTGTCTACAACCTTTGCACAAGGGTATGTGATAGATTGCCATGCATCCACCAATGCTCTCATTGGTGGATCCTGGGTCCCTTTGTGGATTTTAGATATTCCAAAAACACGGGGTAGTCTAGGTGATAATATTGTGAGGTAGTTACTGAGCTAAACATCTATTGTACCATCTATAATCAAGTCATTGATGAACATTGTAATCCTATTGTATGCGATGTTCAGTTCATTCAAACTTACTACCTCATATGTATATTTTTCTAAAAGTTCTAACATTTTCTTTACATAATGTTCAGAGTTCATCACCACCAGGCCACCCCCCCTTATCCGGTTTCATCAACTGGATGGGAAGGCTGCGGAAAGATGCTAGTAAAAATCTTTCTTCCACAGACACATTATGTTCCTTAGAATTCTTTTTCTTATTATTGTTTTTTACCAAAAGTTCCCTAAATTCATGTTCACATAATAATTCAAACATATTAATTAATGTATTTATTGGTGGATTAAAGGTACTGGTAACCCTAAGTTCATCTTGCCTGAATGTTGAATTACCCAGCAACACAACCAAGTTTAACTTCCATATGAATAATTTAAAGTCAATCAACAAGTCAGCCAAATCATACTTGTTGGCACAAATGTCAAGTCCTTAGAAAAAAGCTCAACAAGGTCACTGTCAATGTCATACTCTGTGTAGTTGTAGATGTTAAAATCACCTTCTTTGTTAACTACAAGTCTACAATGGTATGGTACTTCGGGTCCAGTCAGTGGGTTGTCATCTATATGCAATTCCTCTTGTTGCTGCGGGTGTTGTACGTTTTTTGGGGGTAATATACATTCGAGGACCATTTGTTCCCCCTCCCCCCCCCCTGTAGTTTTTTTGTTGTTTTTTTTGTTGTGGTTGGGGTTGATGTTGTGGATAACTGTCCCTTTCGTTAGGGCTAGTCTGAAAATTATCCAAGTCCACTTGGATAACTGCTTACCCAAAACCACCAATTTTGCAAGGGCCAGGATACCCTCATGGGAGACCTAACCAAGTAGCACCTTCTAGTCCAAGAATACCCTATGACCAAGAAATACCATCAACATCAAGGACTAACTCAAATAAAGGTCAAAATGGCAATGACAATGGTAAATATATCAATGCAGGGGTGGGACTTGGATAATTTTCAGACTAGCCCTAACGAAAGGGACAGTTATACACATCAACCCCAACCACAACAAAAACAATAACAAAAAAAACTACAGAGAGGGGAGGGGGAACAAATGGTCCTCGAATGTATATTACCCCCAAAGAACGTACAACACCTGCAGCAACAAGAGGAATTGAATATAGATAACCCACTGACTGGACCCGAAGTACCATGCCAGTGTAGACTTGTAGTTAACAAAGAAGGTGATTTTAACATCTACAACTACACAGAGTATGACATTGACAGTGTCCTTGTTGAGCTTTTTTCTAAGGACTTGACATATCTGCCAAAAAACAAGTACTGATTTGGCTGACTTGTTGATTGACTTTAAGTTATTCATACAGAAGTTAAACTTGGTTATGTTGCTGGGTAATTCAACATTCAGGCAAGATGAACTTATGGTTACCAGTACCTTTAATCCACCAGTAAATACATTGATTAATATGTTTGAATTATTATGTGAACATGAATTTAGGGAACTTTTGGTAAAAAACAATAATAAGAAAAAGAATTCTAAGGAACATAATGTGTCTGTGGAAGAAAGATTTTTACTAGCAACTTTCCGCAGCCTTCCCATCCAGGTGATGAAACCGGATAAGGGGGTGGCCTGGTGGTGATGAACTCTGAACATTATGTAAAGAAAATGTTAGAACTTTTAGAAGAAGATACATATGAGGTAGCACGTTTGAATGAACTGAACATCGCATACAATAGGATTAGAATGTTCATCAATGACTTGTTTATAGATGGTACAATAGATGTTTAGCTCAGTAACTACCTCACAATATTATCACCTAGATTACCCCGTGTTTTCGGAATACCTAAAATCCACAAGGGGACCCAGGATCCACCAATGAGAGCATTGCTGGATGCAAGGCAATCTATCACATACCCTTGTCAAAGGTGGTAGACACAATGCTTAAAAAAAATTGTGAACAAAGAAAAAAAAATTGTAAGGATTCGTGGTCCTTCCTAGAAAAAAATCAATACTATAGAGTTTAGGGAAGACCTGAATTTCCTTACAGTTGATGTCTGCGACCTTTATTCATCTATCCCACAATCCCATAAATACTTTATTTTGGTTATAATGTTTGATATCTGTTTAGAGGTTTTAGCCTACCTTTTTAAATAATTTGTAAATACTTCATTGTCATAAATAACCTGCATTCATGTTTTCTTGTTTTTGGAAATGAATAAAAATATTTAAAAAAAAAAAAAAAAGATATGGTTATTGAATGGGTGCTAGACTTTATTAGATCTAAGGGTGCAACCGACAATGATTTGAGACTAGTGGAGGAACTTTTCGGTATTATTTTAAAGAACAACTTTATTACCTTTGATGATAACTTCTATCTCCAAAAAATGGGGTTGCTATGGGTTCCCCTTGTGGAGCTAGTTTTGCGAACCTGGTGATGGCATACTGGGAAGACAACTTTGTTTTCAACAGTATTTGGATGGAAAGAATAGTGTTCTACACAAGATTTTTGGATGACATCTTCCTAATAGTGGATGGTGATTTCCAAATAGCCAAAAAATTGGTGGATTTTTTTTAACAATACAGTTATTTTTTTGAGATTCACCATGGAATTCCAGGAACATAAAATCCACTGCTTGGATGTGGAACTTGAGAAGAACACTATGGAACAAAGATACATAACTAGGATTTATAGGAAAACCACTTATTCAAACTCATTTTTGCACTATACTTGTTCTCATCCCTTACACCAGAAAAAGTCAGTGGTGACGGTACAGCTAGTAAGAGCTGCAAGGATGACTACCATTGAAGATGACTTTAAAGAAGAGTGTGAAAAGTTGCGAAACATGTTTTTGCACAGGCATTATCCTAATAGTCTTTTATCCAAGGTGATTAATGAAGTGCAATTGAAATGAAATGAGGGTACGTATAAACCTATTTTAAGTAAACACCATGTAAGTGAGTTACTAATGGTAGAAACATTGACTAACAGGAAGGAATCATTGAATTAAGTAACACTGGTTTAAGCAGTAATCACATGAACACCTATTCACTTACATTAATAATTACAATCAGTCCAATAGCAGAAGAAATACAAAAAATAATTGGGAAATTTTGGCCCATAATGTCTATGGATAGGAAATTTTTAACAAAATAGGGGATCACCCTAATATTACCTATAGGAGGGGCCTGAATTAAAAAGTTTATTGGAATTACCATCGAAGCCAATAAAGACGGATGTAGGCATGTACAGATGTGATGCATGTCATTATTGTATATTTATTGATGTAGAAAATAGATTTTGGATCAGGAATAGCACTTACTATGTTAAAGACAAGTTCAACTGTAATAGTAAATCAGTAGTTTACTTGGCACAGTGCCAAGGATGTCTGGCTTTCTACATCAGTAAAACCGATCGTAGATTATGAGAAAGGATATACGAACATAATTATGCTATCCAGAGGCATAAAATGGATAATGCCTTAGCTAGACATTGCAAAACTAACCAGGATCATTATTTCAAATTTAAAGTGATAACTCAAATAGCATCACAAGACATCAAAAGTTTAGCTGAAGAGAATGTGGTTATGTTATTGCTTGAAAAAAGTGAGTTGTGTTGGCAGCTTAGACTTGATGCCTGTAACTAAACTTATCCAAAAGAAATGAAGAGAGTCCAGGTTCCACAAAAGTAAAAACAAATAGTCCACTTTATTATGTTTTAACCACAGGAGCAACCAGAATAAGCACTTTCGTCTTTGCCACAAGAATTCCTCAGATACCCCTACCATATGTTTCAAACCTTTTATATTAACCAAATTAACCATCAATTAAAAATTAAAAAGACAATGCTGAATAACACTTTGCTTTCATCCTATAAAAAACAAACTGTCAACTAAAACCCATATGAGCTAATCATATTGTTACTTCATATGCATATAAAGCCAATACATAATATTGTCAAATATTAAACATAAATATTATAGAATATTAAACCATTTGCTAAAAAAATAAAATGTCTAATGTAATAGACAAATTTAAATATTTTGTTCATAGCTATTGTGGGTGTTGAGGCTATATATACATTTATACTACCTGAAAATTCAAACTAGTGATGCCTTTGAAATTAATATTGTTTGACAGAAATGTACTCATTCAATCCAGGGGTTATATTCGATTTTAACCTAAGTTACCATTTTAATTCTTTGTTTAGCAGCATATTTTTTGAATCACCACCCCCTGAGTTATTTTTAAAAGCGAAAGCGCTTATTCTGGTTGCTCCTGTTGTTAAAACATAATAAAGTGGACTATTTGTTTTTACTTTTGTGGAACCTGGACTCTCTTCATTTCTTTTGGATAAGTTTGGTTAACTACTACTTTGTTTGGATTTGGTCTTCTATTACAAGTGGTCCGGGTACCAGCATTTACTACAAACATAATACATTGGTATAAGTTACACTCCTTTCATCCTTTTTGTGGGAACATTCAATTTGTTGGTGTTTGATGGCGTTTGAAATCCGGTCCAGTAATTCAACACTCATTGAGGATGACCTCAGTGTACTGGACAATGTCCAATGTACTCAAATGCAGCTATGTGCAGTTAGGGAGGAAATCACGGCTTTGAAGGGTGATTTGACTAAGCTTATTGACTTGCTTAGTCAGAAGGAGCCGAGCGGCAGTGGTGTGCATACAAGCTTGGTTTCCCCTGCATCTGGGAGGTTGAACTTAGTGCCAGTTACGTCATCTCCGCAAACGTTTCTGTGTGCCCTAGTGTGGACATGAACACTCACTCCGCATGGGCTATGAGGGAAGGAAACAAACATAAATCTAAGGAAACGGCTTCTGCGATGGTTGCTATCACCTCTACCGATGGTAATAAAGAACAGGCACCGTCTAGGTGCACAAAAGATACTGTAACAAAAGATTTTGGTTTTTGCGGTATTCCCACTAGAGCGGAGGGTACCAGGAACACAGTTTCTGATACAATATCTTTGGGGGACATTATTGCAAAAAATTGTGATTTTGTCCCTACGAGAGACTCTAATATTAAAGCACATGCAATGGACAATAATGGACAGTCTCCTACACTAAAAGATATGATTTTCAGTTTTGAAAAAAGACTTTTTAAGTTGAAATGTGTCCAAATGGACAATGGATATCTGCAATGTTGTTGTAATTTAAATATTGTTCCGCAAGGGCTCAGAATTTTTAAATACCCTTTAGGTATTAACTACACCCAGGATGTCATTAGTGAATTTCACACTTTCTTCGATGATTGTGGTATTAAATTGCTTAGAAAGCTAATTAAGTATAACGAAGCCACAATAGAAGTATTAAAGAATGAGGTAGAACAGCTGAACAATAACATTTTAAAGGATCTTTTATATATTGAATATGAACATTTGTACAAAAAAGTGTTATTCAGAGTGAATAAAAGGATTGACAATATTTTTTTAAAAAAAACAGAAAAAGTTGATGAGAGATAAACAACAGTATGCAGTCAAAAAAGAATATCCAGGGCCTAGAACAAATGGAAACAATATTCATAACACGATGGGAATAGTTCATATGGTGAGAGAAGGGGGGAGTCTCCAGCACACTAGAGAGGATAGGACTAGGAATGAGGTACATAAAGGTTTGGATGAATTAGATTCTTTTTCAGACCAGCAAAAAAACTTTGATGTACCAAGAAGGTCAGATACAACATGGATTCGGGTCAAAGCTATCCACAAACACCACACCCAGACAACAGGGGTTGGACAAGGGTTTGAATGAAAGTGCAATACTTTATGAGGCTGACACGGACAGTATAGTGGCTGAATATAATGGTTTTAAAATATACAATTATACTGGAATAACTTTGAGAAAAGAACATTTTTTGTTATTGTCTAAGGGGTTCAAATTTGTGTCCACTAGTGACGGAGATATTGCTAATGTTTTAGTTGACTTGAAATTATATTTAAGGAAACTTCATTTAGCTATGGTATGTAAAAATAGTGATATAACAGATCTTGAAAGTAAAACAGGTCCGTCAAGGGGAAGTATCATAAATCCCCCCTTCATCCAGTACTCATGACTTTTGAAAAACAAGTGACCGACGAGTTATATGAAGCATATGCTATGAACAAAAATAATAGGGGACCAACTAATTTAAGTAAAGAAGAAAGAACTTTACTTAATGAATTAAAAAATGAAAATACTTTACGTATTATGAAACCTGATAAGGGAGGGGGTGTTATAATGTACGGTACGGAGGAAAATAATAACGTTATTACAAATATTTTGATGGACACTAAAACATATTCTCCGGTTTCCAAAAATGAGATCAACATAGCGTATGGGAGGATAGATTCACTGTTGGAAGAATATGTTTTGGAAAACAGGATTAGTGGAAAGACTTTATATTTTTTAAAACAATGGAACCCCAAAATTCCCATCATTTTTGGAGTGCCAAAAGTACATAAATGTATTAAGGAACCTCCATTTAGGCCAATTGTATCGGCTAAGGGCTCAAAAACACATCCCATTGCAGTATTTATAGATTACTGGATGAAGGAGATAGTAACTAACACCAATCATTTAATTAAAGATTCCTGGGAATTTTTGAGTAAATTAACACATGAGATTTGAAAGGACAATTTGAGCTTTCTCACTATTGATGTTAGTGATTTATTCACCAGTATACCTAGGTTAGAGGGATATAAATATTTTAGTGACAGTGTTTATAAACTATCCACCCTGCCCTATGATAAAATTCAGCTTATTTTGGAATTAATTGAGGTAGTACTTGCTAACAACTATATCAACTTCCAGGGTGAATATTATCAGCAGATAAGTGGTGTAGCAATGTGGGCAGTGTGCGCACCAGTATATGCAAATTTAGTCATGCTGGAATGGGAGAATAGGTTTGTATTTAAAAGTACCTACATGAAAAATATTCATCTATATATAAGATTTTTAGATGATATATTTATATTATGGGAAGGAGAAGAAGACAACGTGAAAACCTTTGTACAATACATTAATGAAAGCACCCCTTTCCTTAGATTTACTTATACATGGGACAAGGTAGCTATTAATTATTTGGATACCACTATGTTACAAACTAAAGATGGTTTCAAGTCTAAAATATACAGAAAAACAACTTGGTGTAATAGTTACCTACACTTTACAAGTAATCATCCCATGTTTATGAAAAGGAGTTTAATAAAAGGGCAAGCAGTATGCGTTGCCCGTATGATGTCAGATCATGAGGACCTTGAACATGAGTTCAGGAAATTGAAATTTATGTTTGTTGAAAGGGGATATCTGGACACACTTATTGATGGGGTACTGGATGAAGTTTACAGGGGTTGGGGTAACAAATACAGACCACTCCTAGGTAAGCCATTGGTAGATGGGGAAAATATCAACAAAGACAATAAAAATTACATTCACAGTCTGAAGACAGCAAGTGTAAATAAGTATCAAAGAGCATGTGTCATAGAATACAACGTTTTTTCTGGACCATTTATGCAGATAATACAGGCCAATTGAAGTATGTTGAAGGTGAACAACGAACTTTTTGAAATGGTTGGTCAAGCATCTTCTTTTTCTTTCAGGACAGGAATTAATTTTAAAAGAACATTTGAGTTATCAGTATCTCAAAATAAGTATGCTGAAAAGGCAACAGTCCCTTGTGGTAGTTGTAAGCAATGTGCTAACATCCTGAGGGAGAACAACATACAGCTGCAAAATGGGCTTGGCAGCTTGGTCAGATTTTGCAAAGGCAATTGTAACACAAAGATGCTAGTGTATTTGGCTAGGTGTAATGGATGCCCCACATATTATGTGGGAAAAACGGAGAGGGCATTCAAAGACGGGATATCATAGATATAGTTAAAAATAACTCAGGGGGTGGTGATTCAAAAAATATGCTGCTAAACAAAGAAATAAAATGGCAACTTAGGTTAAAATCGAATATACCCCCTGGATTGAATGAGTACATTTCTGTCAAACCGGTATTAATTTCAAAGGCATCACTAGTTTGAATTTTTAGGTAGTATAAATGTATATGTAGCCTCAACAGCCGCAATAGCTATGAACAAAATATTTAAATTTGTCTTTTACATTAGACATTTTATTTTTTTAGCAAATGGTTTAATATTCTATAATCTTTATGTTTAATGTTTGACAATATTATGTATTGGCTTTATATGCATATGAAGTAACAATATGATTAGCTCAAATGGGTTTTAGTTGACAGTTTGTTTTTTATAGGATGAAAGCAAAGTGTTATTCAGCATTGTCTTTTTAAATTTTAATTGATGTTTAATTTGGTTAATATAAAAGGTTTGAAACATATGGTAGGGGTATCTGAGGAAGTCTTGTGGCAAAGACGAAAGCGCTTATTCTGGTTGCTCCTGTGGTTAAAACATAATAAAGTGGACTATTTGTTTTTACTTTTGCGGAACCTGGACTCTTCATTTCTTTTGGATAAGTTTTGATGCCTGTAAATACCCGGGTTTAAATGAAACCTACTCTATAACAAGTGTATTGAAATTAAAAAGTTTATTAAGGTGAGTTAGGGAATATAAAAAACAAAACATATTTTTATAGCGTTATTTCTGTATAATCGATATATATTTATTTATTTTCACTCAAGTAGGTGTAGAGTGATGAAACTTACTAAGTATCATGCAAACTTTTTAAGACTGTTTGGATTAAAGCTATGAATTAAAGTTAAGATAGTTTTACCAAACATTTACTATCATTTGTTAATAATTACTGTCAAGGTGTATGAATTAAGGGAGTACCCATGCTTGGATTTAACAGCCCAGGCAACATAGGTTCCTGATGGTGCTGTTTGGTACATACATGGTTTCTTTATTTAAACAACTAGTTGACAGGAGTGATATGAGACCCTTGTTAACTTTATTATGTTGCTTTTCCTATTGTGCTACAAGGCAACATTATGTTGTAGCGTTTTTAAAAAAATGCTTGGTTGTTAGTTATATGGAATCAACAAATCTATGCATTAGTAGGTTTTTGTATAATCAGAACAGTAGGTTTTAGCATACTGTAATGGTTAACTTGTAGTGGTGTCAACATCGTTTGAGGTAATATTGGAGTTTATTACATTAACTAATGCAAAGGAGTTTTTGACATTCATTTGTTATAAAATGGAAATGTATGTTTTAGGATGTTTTCCAGTCGCTAAGGTTGACTTGCAGTTTGGCGTATGCCAGCGTGTTATTTAGTTTCATTCTTTCTTGTGTATTTTCTTTATTTTGATGATTTTATTTATTTCAATAAGAACTGATGAACTACTATAAGAGTGAAATGATATTGATGTATTTTTTTAGGGGGAGAAAGTATTGGATTAAAAAAAATGTTATTGTGTTTTTAAACAAACTGAATGTAAGCAGTAATGCCCATTTGATTTTGTCAGTTGAGGAGGGCTTTTTAAACAGGTTTTTTAACTTAGATAGTATTCTGAAGAAGTCTGGATAACATCCAGATGAAAAGCGCTTAAATTTTACTGTTGTATTTCGTGTTTGGGACTATTTGTGGAGGTTTTTACAACTGCTCAGCTATAAAAGTGTGTCTCAAACCAGCTATAGTGTGGAGTTGGTACCTGTGTATGTGTTCGTGGGTTCCCTATTATATCAGTGAATGTTTAAAATAGCGAACACTGTCTTATCGACCATTTTAAATCAAAACTGCGAAATCCCAAACACACGGAACAGCAATTTTTTTCCCAGGGAAAAAAATCACTGGGCCGTTTTTGAGACTTTGCCATTTCCTCCACTGTGGCACTGTGGTGCGATTGGTGTTGGTATATTTAAGTAGGGGGTGAGGAGGACAAAGCCCCCCACTTTATTTTGTGTTTCTTTACGCAGCAGCAATTTTTTTTCTGGGAAAAAAAATCACTGTTCCGTGTGTTCAGCATTTTGCCGTTTTTATTTTTAATGGTTAATTATACATTATTCGCTATTTTAAGCATTCACTGTTATAATATAGACCCTTTGGCTGAAGATGTTATTCTCATTTTTCTTTCTGCAGTGGAATCTTTGACTGGTAAGATACAATGAAAATCACCAGCCATTATGACTTCATTTTTCTTGTAATAGGCTATAGTATCGAAATAATTTTTTATATCTTTAGCTCCAACCCCTATAATCCAATAAGAGTTCACCAATGTATATAGTTTTCTGCTCCACTTAATTATAACAATGCTTAACATACCATTTTTATCAACATAGGTATCGTTTACTTTAGGCATTACTGATGAGTTCTTCCATAAAATGAGGGTGCTTCTTCTTTTAGCTCAAAAGCCAGAACCTGCTAAAACCAAATCTTTAATGAAAGTTTATTTACATCTTTATTAAGTAAATGTGTTTTCTGTAGAAATACTATTTGAGCTTTATATAATTGCAAGTATTTGAACAGACTCCCCCTATTTACTAGATTATTCAATCCATTAATATTAATAGATAAGCATTTAGAATCAGGCATTTATATAAGAGACATAAAAAAAAAACAGGGATAATGAAATCCCATTTAGGTGCAGAATTTGTTGTATACTTTATATATACCAATATGAAATCTTACGCTATGGAAACTTTTGAAACAAATACAACAATTACCAAATGATATAACCCCAAAACATTTTACCATAGAATAACCTTTTTCCTACTTTGTTGAAAAAGATGAACAATCTACCTCTCAAATTAGACTAACAATGTTTAGCTCATGATTTGATTCATATAAATGTGTCATATTTTTAGTATACATCATCTTAAAAAAGACCATTAGTGAGTTATTATGAATAAGAAAAGTTAAACAGGTGTTCAGATTTTTAATTATAAGTTGACCAGACTATCTCTACAATCATATTTCCCTGTACCTCACATTATCTCCCTGGTCCACTATAGGGAAGAAGTCGGTTGTTATTTTCATATTTATTAATTTATAGGTCAGATAATTTTATATGTTTTCTATTTTACTTACTGTTTGTAAAGTTGTTCATAGGATCATAAGTTCATAAATTAGTAATAACTGTCCTTGTGAGCCATTCCAAGCCCAGACAATTACCCCATGTGATAATCAAATGCTGCACCTTGTGCCTTTAATGTGAACACCTTAACTACTATCAAAAAAACTGTAAGGCACACCAGTAACACAGCCACCTCTTATAGAAACGTATTTGATACTGGATAAGCACTTTCATGATACACATAGACTAAGGCTTCATCAGATCAAAAGAGCAAAACATCAAAACATATTTAAACTCTACATTAGCCAATCAAATGTGCCAATTCAAAACAGACCCACCGTAATACAAATACATTCCCCATTTAAACATGAACTAAATACTACAACCATACACATAAAACAAGTAATAAAAATATATAAATATATACATAATTAAGTCTAAAATGGCTACCTATGTAGCCTCCGTGTTTTAAGAACTGGCTTCAGAGGAACATATTAGTTTAATCCTTTCCCCTTCATTGCACCTAATCTAAGGATCCACTGCAGTTCTACTACTTCTGTCTGTGTTCTAATATCCCCTAGTCTAGCACTCATATGAAGCCTATCAATAACTAGAAATCTAAACTCATGTTCAGTCCCCTCCTTCATCACATGTTTGGCAAACACATTACACTTGTACTGGATATTGATGGAATAAATGTGCTCCCTCACTCATTCCCTTAACCTCCTATTGCTCTTCCCAACATAAAAGCATTTAACACACCTAGCAAGATATACTATATCCTTTGTGCTGCAATCTGCTTGTACTCTAAATTCAAATACCCTACCTGTATCAGGGTTAACAAAACTATTGCTAGCATCAATAAAATGGCAATATCTACAATTACGACATGGGTGGGTACCAGAGTAACTCTGTTCAACAGATTCTCATTTCTTTTGGTCCAGATAACATAGCATCCTTTTCAAATTCAATTTGTTCCTATAAATAAAGGTAGGACGTAGACCAACTACCTCTCTAATTTTATCATCAGTCAGTAGAACTGACCAGTTCTTTTCGATCACATTCCTAACTGACCTAGTATCTGTAGTACACTGAATATAGCAAGCTAGAGTCCTCTTATTATCCCAGCAGTTTTACTGACACTAGCTGCTCTACTTTTCCTAGATAAGTAAGATCTAGCCCTGCTCTTCCTCAGGGCTTCCCCACTACTCAACCCAAGGACCACCTCATGCCCATTATAGCCCCTGTTCAAAAAATATCCTTTCAATGTTTCCAGTTCATCCTGATATCCATCATCACTAACATTCAGTTGTGAAGCCCTCATACTCTGCCCTTTCACAATATTAGAGAATATGTGGGGGGGGGGGTGCATACTGGTTCTATACAACAACAAATTATTATAGCATCCTTTCCTAAAAAGGCTAGTATTAAAAGATGAATCAGCGAGCCTTTCAACAGTAACATCAAGGAAATCTATCTTGTCTGGTGAACTCTTCAAACAAAACTTTAAGAATAAAGTTGTACCATGCAAATACTCAACGAAGCGTATCAAAGCAGAATGTGGACCCGTCCACAAAATAAAAACATCATCCACAAACCTAACGTATAGGCTGATGTACTCAGAAAAGTCATGCACATCTAATACATACATAGACTCCCATTCTGCTAATAACATGTTGGCATAGCTATTGGCACATGAGGGGCCCATAGCTATGCCACATCATTGAAAATAATACTCATCGTTGAACAAAAAAAAATATTCTCCAAAATGATTTCCAATAGAAACCCTATCAACTCAATATTATAACCTTCCAATGCCCCATCCTTATACAGATATCTAGTCAGCCATTCAATCCCTACATCATTCGGGATGATGGTAAAAAGAGAAGTGATATCCAGGGTAACCAGTAGACAATCATCCGGGATAACTCAACCATTTACATGCTCAAAGAGCACTTGCAGAAACTGTTTCGAGTCCCTAAGTACAACTATTGACTTATCTAATATTGGTCTGAGCAGCTTCTCAACATAGATCAAACAAGGTTCGGTAATCCACCCACCACCTGCCACTATGGGTCTAAATGGGGGTTCCCTTAAGTCCTTGTATACTTTAGGGAGGCCATGGAAGGTAGGTACACTAGGTGAATCAACAATAAAGTACTCATACATCTCCTTCATGATCCATCCATCTAAAAAACAGTCATGCATGAAATCATGTACTCGATTAATAATATTGTGTACATCCTGTAACATAATCCTAACATACATATTTTAATCATTTAACATATTAGTTATTGCAGTAAAATAGTAGTCACTATTCATGATAACAATTGCCACTCCTTTGTCGGCTGGGTGTATAGCTATGGATGCATCATTACGCAGAGTCTCCAAAGCACATCTCTCATGTTTGGTAAGGTTATTAAAACCATACCGTGTAGATCCAGTATCAAACACATTTGCCAAATAATTCTCGCATAATCTCAAGAATGTCTCTACAATGGGGTGATTGATAGGCACAAAAGTGCTAGGCATCCTATACTCTATAGAATTACTAGTACTGTTTGCAAACAATAACTTCAACATTAAATTACATCCAAATAATCAAACATCTACAATGGTAGCAGCCAAGTCCGCTTTCACAGCAGGGATAAAAGAAAGTCCCTTCTCCAAAAGAGAAGTTTCATGTACATACAAATTTCTGTCAGATAAGTTATAAACTATGGACTGGTGATGTCCTGCCACATCTTCTTTATGTCCCTTTTGTTCTGTATGTCCAAGGACTGTTTCCTTTTCCTTCTCCACTGATAACCCAAAGAATGGGCTCTGTTCGGTGACAACGTGCCCCTGTATTGATAGGTAGAGGGCGTCAAGAAAAATCATGCTCTGAAGGGCCAACAACAGACCCACTAGGCCCTTCCACATGCCCAGGTATAACTTTACCTCTCACATCAGTTGGCTTAGTTCTAACAGTGGCATCAACTGTGGGGGTAGTATACACAGATCTCTTAGCGGACATATTGTCACTGTCTATAGATTCAGGTTGGGGGTCATGCTCCACTCCCATAACCACCATAGAGCTGGTGGTATGACAAACAGTCTCAGGCCTGTGTTCAGCCCTATTATTATTCATATTATTGTTGGTATTCCTGGGCCATGAAAATACATGGCTGTTCCTAAAGTCATTCCCATCTCTGTCAAGCTTCTTCTTTTTTTTGTATCAACAGTCGTTTTTCATACAATACAACATTGTCCAACACTTCACTAAGTAAAATGTCAGCCAAATCATTAGCACCAAGCTGGTAAATATAATTTTGTTGAACCCTCAGCTGCTGAACAAGTTCCATCTCTGTCTGCTTAAGAAAGTCTACCAACAGTCTCAAATAATCAAGACTTTCTTGCAGTTCAGTCTCTGCCATTTTGCCAACAAATCTGGATAAAGATTCCCATAAGTGGGCATCTTCAGCACTCTTAATCCCCTCAGCATGATACCAAGCTTCAGACATGCTTCAAGATGATAGCGCTGTAGCTACAACCATTTCAGCCTATACAAATCATTCTCCAAGGCACGTAATTTAAACTTCAGTGCCTTCTCTTTATTTTCAGGCACTCCAGTCACATCTACCGTGTCAATAAAGGTCGGATTAAGAAGCAGATTAGCTTCGCTGTTCAAAAATCTGGAAAACCGAGTGTTATTGGCCTCCACATTGGGAGATTCAAACTCCACATTCACATTAGCAGTCTCCACCATGTTTCCTGAACAAACAGCGAACCACACAAGTAAATCCAAAATAATGAAGCGTTTCAGAAACAAAACCAAAAACAAGCACAAGCAAATAATTGTAAAGCACACCAGTAACACAGCCACCTCTTATAGAAACGTATTTAATACAGTTTAAGCTCTTTCACGATACACAAGACTATCACTTCATCAGATCAAAAGAGCAAAACATCAAAACATATTTAAACTCTACATTAGCCAATCAAATGTGCCAATTCAAAACGCACCCACTGTAATACAAATACATGCCTGATTTAAACATGAACTAAATACTACAAGCATACACATAAAACAAGTAATAAAAATAAAAATGTATAAATATATACATAATTAACCCCCGGATTTACTAATCTTTCGTGTAAGACTAGATTAGTCTTACACAAAAGCACCAGTGTAAGAGTATGATGGCAGCGCGCCATGCATATTAATGAGGGCGAGCTGCCTCAACTCTAAAGCTTACACGGAGCGTGGATGAGTGTAGGGGGCGTGTCGGATTGCCGAGCAGTCCAAAAATCCACATCCCTGCAATGAAGAAATGCCACAACTTCCAGTTACATGAGTGAGTCCGCTCACATGTGTACATTGTAACACTACACTCCCCCATATGTTAAACAACTTACAAAATAAAAAATAAAAATATTTTTTTTTCCTCCGATATAGCTGCCCGTAGTTGCGCGGGTTTGTGTGGGTTTGCCATTGCTTGGCTACAGTTACCAGCTTAGACACCAGAAGAGGATAAAAAGAAAAATATATGCAAATTAAGCAACATAACGATAGCGTAGTGGTTAGAGCCTTCGCACAAAGAGGAGGCATTCCCGCTTCGAGTCCCATTACTGCACGATCCATTTTCTGTGAGAAATCTGTATACAAAAATATTTCCTGACATTTTTTATGTATAAGTTTTGCAAAAAGCATTGAAATGTTAAATGTAGTAGTGAATGAATTTTATATATATATATATATATATATATATATATATATATGAAGGTGAACTGTTTATGCATTCTGAGGCATGAGTACCCTATTTTAAGCAATATAAAGCACTGCTAAGCACATTTTACCAATATTGAGCATATTTAAATACAATTATGTGTAGCTGCGCACTGCGCTAACCAGCAGAATGTCTTTGCATGTAGCTGTGCACCGCACTAACCAGCACAACGTCGGGCAATGTCGGGCAACATCGAGCAATGTTGGGCAAAGTCGGGCAAAGTTGAGCAAAGTCGGGTAAACACGCTCACACCTGCTTTACTGTTCCTTAATCAGTCAGGTCTGCCCAGCAGGAAAATAAAAAGCAGTGACAGGGTTCCAACTCAGGATACTGTGCACTATCGTCACAGTACTTAACCACTAAGCCATGACAGCATTTCACAAACTTGCACTTTCCACAGACCCATATCTATCAAAGGAATTTTAAACATTGCCAACATCAGCTAAGCAAGCGTGCCTACAGCTGAGTTTTTCCAAAACTGGCCAATCACAAATAAGTGTGGGAAATGAGGCATATTTAAGCTCCACAGGTGGGAATACTTGCTATAACTGGTTGTAGCTTCCTTCTGCAGTCAGCATGGCTGGTGTTGGTGAAGGCACTCGATTTAGAGAGTGCAACTCTGGGGCATCCAGGAGTCCAAAATTATGGTTTGGCTCTTCGTCCACAAACATGAGGAAAGACTCCTGCGGGATCAGTTCCAGGGTACCCAATATAAAACGGAGACCTGGAACAGTCTTGCCCTTGATCTCACCAGTGCCACTGGTGTTCCTCAGACTGGTGAGCAGGTCAGTTACCATTATTCTGACCTGAAGCGACGTAGGGGGGATGAACTGGACCGGTGGATCCAGGAATCCCGTACGATGCCTAATGCCCCAGTACTGAGTAAGTAGCCATTGTATTAAGTAGTTAAGAATTGCTATGCTTGTCTATACTATGGATAGGTATGTCTCAATATCACTGCATTTCCTTCACAGCTGCAGGTGACAGGGCTATGAACCTGCAAGCCCATGAAGATAGGCTGCAAAGGCTGCGTCATGAGGCAGGTTAGTAATTATTCTGCATGTACTGTTATATAAAATAAATGAGAGAGTCTTCAAAAAGTCTTCTCACCCAATAAATAAAGGTGTAATAATCCTTTAATAAATGTATGATTCATGGAGTGTGTCTGTGTCATTTTCTTTGATATGTTGTTGTACTGTTGCATTCTACAAATAGTAGTGTTGTATTAAGCAGTGTCAACTCACACTTGGGTAGGCCCATATAACTTGGATGAAGGGAGTGCCAGTAGCTTGTATGCATATGCACAGCCCTCAACAGTTGGTTCATAGCCAGCATGTACAGGTTAATCTGGCACATGAGTAGCTTGGTATTGTGTTCCCCAGAAATGTCAGTATGCTGCCAGAAATGTAGGGAGCTGTTAACATATAACTGATACTTTCACCTGAACATATCTAGATAATTATATGAAAGTAGAGCTGTCAGTGTACCATCTTAGCAGTAGTGTGTGTGAGTGACTCTCAAAATATGTTGCAGTAACATCTGCATCTTGGGCAGTTTGTATGTAAGATACAGCTCATGTATATAATGATCTAGCAACATTGCACAATATTAGGACATTGGGTAGTGTAATAATACATGTAAGGGACATATAACTGCAGTTAATAGGAATGTAGTGAAAAGTAGAATTATATATAAGTTGTTAATTGAGCTATCTTTTACCACTCTACTACAAGTGCATAAAAATGCAATTCCACACCTCAATCGGTATGTCTAATCTCAAAACATTTGTTGGGACATATGTCCTATTGGTTTATAAATATTTGCATTTATTTCTATGCATGTGCCCTGTTAAAATACCACAATATTGGTGGCCTGTTGCCATCAATTAAACCTGCATGCTGTTGTAATGTCCACTATTTTTCTATATATATGCATGTGCCATGCTTGCTTTTCAACTGTTGAAAATCTGGTGTATTGGGTTAATGTGAATACTTCTGCATGCTGTTATAACTAATTGGCGATGCTATTGACTGTTACTAACCCATATCTTTATTGAACTTTCCAAAACATAGTTCGTATGGGAAGCTCGGTCCCAGCAGACCCACCTGACCCACCTCATCTGGCCATGGCACCTGGCATGCCAGCAGATCCGGTGCCCAGCCTGGGACCTCCTCCTCCGTTGGCCCTGTGTCACCTTCAGGTGGAAGCACTGCAGGGGATGGGGCTCAGCCCACCCGTGCAAGTGTGGGCAGAGAGGCACTTATCACCCTTCGTAGGGTCCGAGCTGTGGTGCATAGAGAGATTGAACATTCTGTTGCAGAACCTCTATGCCAGCCTGAGGTCCGAGTGGCACAACTCACGGGTCAGCCTGCCCATCATACTCAGCTCCCAGCACAGCCACCTTCTGGGCCGTGAAGGTGCAGTGGTGACTGCCCATGGGTGGAGACCTCAGTCCCACTGTTTCCATCTGGGGGCTCATGGGCTTGCGATTTCCAAAGATCCCTCCCCATCAAAGGTGTTCACCCACCACATGTGTCATATACCACCCTTGTATGCCTTGTTTGTCTTGTCTGTTTACCTCCCCAACCTACCTCCCCAAATATACCTACTTCCCCTACCCCACATTCCACTCTCACCTGAAAAAAAAAAAAGGGCAATCTGCTCCCAAAAAAAAAATTACGCCCCATACATAGCTGCCCATTTTGCACACATGTCCACTGGACACATGAAATGTTATTCAATTGGCATTACAACATACTTTGTTGTCCTCACCCCTCTCTCAGGGGTTGAAGGGTTCATATCTACCTCCAAATTCATTGCATATGCACAGCTGTTGCTGTTGAAGAAATGGGCAGCTATGGACCTTCCCTACACCCGTCCTGCACATGCCGAGCTATTTTCCATACTGTCTTTCCCTCTTTGTGCCCCTTTTTCACCACTTTCCTATCTCCCCATTTTTTTTCTTTCAAAGAAATTAGTGCGGGGGTCAGCAGGAGTAAGCAATATTAAGCAGTAGTTAGCGGGTTTGTGTGGGTTTGCGCTTGTTTGCTCTTAGCTAAGCAATGCGCAGCATTGGGCAAACCCACACAAACCCTCTTACAACTGCTTAAAAGTGCCTTAGTCACTCTGTATGTGAGGGCCCTTGTTCTGCTCAGGAACAAAATAAAACATCCCTGTAAGTCTCGAACTCCGGACCTTGCACACACTACACAACATGAAGTACCACTAAGCCACGGTAGATAGACATCAAGTTGGTGCTAAAATAATTATATTATGCATCAGAATGAGTGAATGTAAAGGAAAATTAGGAATATCATACCACACAACTTTTTCTGTGGATGTTGACCAACAGTTGTTGTGGGATTACATTACATGACTGTGATAAGAGAAGCAGCCATTCTAGCAGGAAATAATGTTACACCATCACTTTACAACCCCACACAGTATCACAGCAGGACAAATGCTGGCATATCTGTTTAGGGCAACATACCTCTCAACTGTCCCTAATTTGTAGGGACGTCCCTGTTTTTGACCCAAATTTTAGCTCTGTCCCTCTGAATCCCTCCTAAAACTACTGACTTTGGACTGAAAGGTGGTGAATTACACTTAATGAATAATGACAATAATTAAGAGTTAGACACTTCTTTTACTTCAGAAAAGGTGTATTAATTCATATGCTCTGATTTTCTCAATGTTTCAACTTAATGGCACTAATATTTTAAAGGTGTCCCTGATTGTCCCTGACTTTTTCTTGACTTTTCCCTGATTCTGTTCAAATATGTACCTGATTGGTTGAGAGGTCTGACAGAGGCAGAAACATAGAGGCATTTTAGCCTTTCTGCTGTTATACACTGTGCAAATAGCTTTGGAAGGAGTTTTGGAAGCATACCCTTATGTAGGAATACAACACTGAAATACAAATGGATGTAGCCATGTACTGGTAGCAACCAACTGTAAGAATGCCATTGTTCTATTGTTGAAAAGACCTGTGTGGTGCACAGACAAAAAAATAACAGGCTATTCTCTGGCTATCATGTGGATAGGTCCACAGTTGGGAGTTATGCAGAATACATGCCTTGATAAACTAACACATACACAGCAACCCTGTAAGTCCAGCAAGATAAAATCCACACAATACTACTTACACTGTCTGTACTCCTGCAGCCCTACCCAGATGTAGAATATACCTGTGTGTGCAGGGTCTACCAAGGATGTAGGTAAGCATACTCACAGTACTGAAAAGTGTCCAGTTTTTCTGAGCATCTCATGCTAATGTCAACACTAAAAATGCACAAACTGTTTAGAACTGAGTAAATGAATATTCACAGTATAGCAGTTCACAAACAATTATTGTGCCAAAGGAATACATCTCTATAACTAGCTTTCTATGGCAGTTAATTGTAACAGTTGAAAAGAAATTACATCTTTCCATGAATCTTGCTGTAGCATTTTGAGGGGTGAGTACATTTCTACACTGACAAGTGGGTACTGGAAGCAGCAACATTAGGTCTGAGTACAAAATGTAAATATCTGGCTAAACCCCTGGCTTCTGATATAAGAACTATACCAATCTTCTGTCTGAAACAATGATGTCCACACCAAACAAGGATGATCTCCATCTTGGAAAGCTGAAAGGGCCACACCTACATGTGTCAGCAATTTATAGTACTGGGTTGCTATGACAGTGATTACTGCAATTACTACACAGCAGGCTGCATGCAATTAGCAAATGGTGGGCACTAATTGGTGCAGAAGCCATCACATGCTCATGTGCAATTCCTACAAAAGCAGGCTGCAATATCTGCCAACAAACTCAATCACTCTATTGCAGAGACTGACAGAGAGACAGAGAGAGAGAGAGAGAGAGAGAGAGAGAAAGAGAGAGAGAGGAAAGGAAAAATAAATATTACCAAATCATACAAAGGAAAGGCATGTGACACATATGTATTCAATGGCATGTAGCAGATGTTATTGAAGAATAGTCTACATAATGTAAAACATTCATATGTGGAAGCAGTACTTCTTTCTGCACAGATGTTCTGCTTAACTACTGCTATGGACAATACTGTGTGTACCTGTGGGCAGTGGGATATACCTGTGAAATGTGTAGCTCAGCATTAAATGTCAAAGATCTGATCCATGTTATCTGTGTTCTGTACAGTAGTGTGGACAATGGCTGTTGGGGGGATTAGCACTGACATTATATAAATATGGGTGTGACAGAACAACACATGCATGATAGTCATATTAAAGTGTAGCTTAGCACTGGCAACTGCTGTAGTAGTCTAGTATGCATATCTAGCATCTGTTGCAATATATACCCCTTACCCAATGTTAGTCTGTGTTCATATGTGACACCTGTTTGTGTTGCTGTAAGGCCCAACAGTTCAGCTGTGAGGTCCAGGGACTTACAACAGTGTGGACCATGTGTGTGTATGCCACACACATATGGAGAAATATATATATGTCATATATATTCACATCTGTATATGTGCATAGAGCAAGGGACATATTGCAACTGTTTGCGAAGGGGGAGATATATATTTTGGTGAAGGTTAGTATGCGCATATTTGTATGTGGGTTTTAGTGTGTGACAAACAAGACAGCATACAGTGCTGGTATATGACATGTGGTGGTTAAACACTGTGGGTGGTTCATTCAGTTTGCAATGTTGAAGCCAGTAAGACCTGCTAAAGCTACCTGGGCTGTGAACACCTTCAATGCATTTATCTGAAGACTGTAAGATTTTATTACATTACTGTACACCTTACATCCTTTGTATAATTGATATTCCCACTATGAAAGGTGAAATGTATATGTGCCTATATATTTATATGTGTATGTAGACAAATGGATGTGTATATATATATATATATATATATATATATATATATATTTATTTATTTATATATACTCATACACACCTACATCTGTTTGTTGCAATAGATTCTCTGTACTGTTGACTGACTGTGATGGTCAATATGTTTGTGAATACATCAAAGATATGTATCTGTGGGATAACTTAGTGGGAAACGGTTTATGTTATGGTATTATGGGTCATTGCTTTGATCCTAGTAAAAGCTGTGTATTCTGTTGCTAGGCAGAACAAGTGCTATTGCATACAGTGTGATTAAGTCCCTTGGTTTTAACTAGGGTGTGTTATTGGTGGCTGAAGCACTACATCTATGATTATTGATTGGTACCGATGTTGAATGAAAATCCTGTGTGTATTGTAGTACTAATTGAAGCTCTGGGCATGTACAGCAAAGTATGGTGTATGTCCACATTGCTTGCATCCACTGTTTTGTGTGGTCCCTGTATTTATCACAGATTACATTTCTCAAGATTAAGGTTGTGTAAGTACTGACACACAGTACTGTATAGTACACACTGAAAGCTTGTCTGGGTTGTCATACCTTTGTGTCCTGTAATTATGACTGATGTGTGTGTGGGTATGTCTGTAACATGTCCTTTGACATATGTGTGGTAATACGTATAACTGCGTATCTAACAACATTCATAGTGTACTACAGCAGTATGCGACCTATATTCCCAATTGTGCAAATATTTTGGCCATGGGTTTAGCATTAACAAGCTGTGTGGTATAATAGTAATACATTTACTGGACCTTACACTGATTGTGATGGATTATATATTTCTTTACACGTCAGCTTGATGTATATCTGTTGTGGCTAGGTGGTCCATCGTGTTGCATACAGTGTGCCAGGTACTCTTGTATAGTCTTATATATTGATTTTATTTTGTTGCTGTGCAGAACATGGTTCATTAGATAGAGAGTGAGCAAGGCACTTTCAAGCAGTTGTGGGGTGAGCAGTGATAAGTGGCAGTTACAGTGTTTCACTCTCGGTTTGCTTATAGGTTGCTATATATGGCAGTTCAGTGATATCTGTACTGTATAATGGCAAATGTGCCATATGACTTGCTCAGACATATTTTTGCATTTATGTCTTCCAGGGATCATGGCCCACCACAGGAATCCAAGTTACAGTAGGGCTGAAGATGATATCATCACTAGCAGTACGATTCAGCACTACCGTCTAATGTTTTCACGAACCAGCCAGGACCAGCAGGTGTGTACTGCAATGTGGCAAGATCTTGTCCACAGGGTCAATGAGGTAGGCCTGCATAACTGCACATATGAACAAGTACACAAACACTGCAGAGATCTTATCTGACATGTCCGTCAGCGTGCCGCTGATGTGCGTAGAGAACAGCTTGCAACAGGGGGTGGTGTTAACATCCACCCCCCTCACAAGAGTGGAGGAGCTGCTCATGAGCCTGGTGGCACCTGCCCAACAACAACAGTAGCAGATATACACCATGATGGAGGTTGGAGCCACCCAGCAAGCACACATGGAGCATGCAGGTAACATGGCATATCTGTAGACTACTGCTATCTGTATTGGTAGATCATGCATATGTGAGATGTGGACTGTGTTGTTCAAAGATGTGGAGCCTGTTGTTGTGCAATACTGATCATTTGGAACATAATCTGTAGCCCTGTGAATGTAAACTGTTGTACTGTAAGATTGCAGACACACAGTAGCAATGCCACAGTTGTGGCCACTGGCAAACTGTCTCATCTCTTTGTAGGTACCTCTGGGGTGACATCAAGGCAGCGGACAGATGCTGGTGAGTGTGTTCTACATTTATTATTGTAAATAAATAGTGCATGTCATAGTTAAGGTGTAGGCCATGTACACATGTAGCACACCTACCCATAATGCATGCTGTGCATGTTTGGTGTAAGAGCACGCACATCTCACTAATGCAATTAGCTGCCTCAAACACATGCAATACCCAGACCATCTCAACCAAATGTGGCTAGACTGTAGTGACCATTGGATAGGCACAGTTGATACTCAACATGCACATAACATAGACATCTATGTCATACACAGAGCATTTTAACATGCTACACATAAAGGATTCCCAAACCCTCTGTAAAGACACACTCCAGTATCCAAAATCTCATCCACACATTACACATAATATACCTGAGGGGTAGAGGCCTATCCTGGGGCATTTAAACACTCTGCAACACACTACACATTCATGTTAGGGAATGCGCCTTACTGGCCTCCTTGCAAACTCACGTAACAACTGGTTGTGAAATGGTGAATTTAGCCAAGGTAGTACAGTTCTGGCATAGCCTGATTTGTGCTGGTTTGTGAAACATTTGTAGTCTTGAGTGACCACCCGATGCTTCATGATGATGGCCTATGGTACTATACCCCATCCAGTTATTGTAGCCACAGTACTACACATAGCTGTCATTGCTACACACCATAATGATGTGTGTGTGCACACATATGCACCTCTAAACAGTATGCATACCAATCACCATTTGCACAACTGACACATATATGTCTTGTGATGCTATTGAGTGGCTAGGTCATATGACACATATTGGGTATGTGTTGTGTTTAAATATGCAGTTGTGTTTTAGCATGCCATGTCATGGATGAGACTGACATGTCCACAATATGATCTACACTCACCATAAGTACCGTACATTGAGTATGTGGCCGAATGGTATTCCATCAATTATCCATGCACCACTGATGATGTTGTCTGAATACTCATCATGCATGTGCTCAAAATGTGTCTACAATTATTTGCTAAAGACACAGTGGCTGTAATCAGCATTGAATACCTATCTGACACACAGATACACATCCAGCAATGGTATGTGCACCTGTGAGTTATGGTGCACAGTACATCACAGGGTTATGAATACCTGCACAGCAATGTTGTGTCCATGTATGCATTGTGTTCCAGGGGGAGGGCCATCACCTAATAATAAAACACATGCATCAAAGCCAAAAAAACAAAAAAACAAAAAAATAATCCTTGTTTTCCCGCCTCTCCTTAACTAGTTTAGACCAGTTTACAGGCATTGCTGTATTCTGGGCTGTGGTGTAGTTCCTGTGTTGTCCATTACCTTACTTGGACAGAAGGAAGTTTCTTTGCTCACCAGTGGGAGTGGGGAGACTTGAGTAGCCTACCTGTCCCTGTAGGAAGTGACCTCAGCACAAGAAGCTGTAGCAATTGGTTGTTTTGGACCATTTCTAGCTCTTTTGTAGTTCACTGTTTAAAATCCGCCTCTGGGCATTTTTTTCTGGCTATACTGCTCAGACAAGCTCCTCATGGTTCTGCAGAGTGGTCCTAGCAGCATGGAACTCAGAAAAGTGACTACTTTCTGGTTTTAAGTACCTTTGCTTTTTTTTTCACTTGGAATAGCTTCTGTAGCTTACCCTGAACTAGCTTGAACTGTTTTTTAACTGTTTGCTGCATTATTTTAAAATCTGCACTTAAAGTTACATTTTAGTCGAATTTGATCAAAAGTTTGTTTGTTTGTTTGTTTAATTTAACTATGGAGGCTGCCCACTAAAGTGTGCTAGCCTGTGTAACTAATTTATCACTGTTTCTGCATTTTCTGTGTGTTTCTACCAAAAAAACAAAAAAACAAAAAAATAATCCTTGTTTTCCCGCCTCTCCTCGACTAGTTTAGACCAGTTTACAGGCATTGCTGTATTCTGGGCTGTGGTGTAGTTCCTGTGTTGTCCATTACCTTACTTGGATAGAAGGAAGTTTCTTTGCTCACCAGTGGGAGTGGGGACCCTTGAGCAGCCTACCTGTCCCTGTAGGAAGTGACCTCAGCACAAGAAGCTGTAGCAATTGGTTGTTTTGGACCATTTCTAGCTCTTTTGTAGTTCACTGTTTAAAATCAGCGTTTGCGGCTTTATGGTTGTGCGCATAGCGCAGCGCCGGTTAAACAAGGTTAAACTTTTTCTGGCTCCGCCAAGTCTGCTCTTCAAATTTTCCCTTAAGGAAGCTCTACTCTTAGTATAACCAGACTACTCACTATATTATAAGCCTAGCACTTGTTCTCAATACTTCTCTACTAAGTAAGCACTCTCGTACTAAGTAAAGCACTACATCTACTTACCACCCCTGTGAATATCCACTTCCCTTAAAGGTACAGCACTCCCCTATACTGTTCTAGCATGTTGAGTGGTAGATTACTGGCGTGCTCCAATTCAGCTGGTCAATCTGGGTATCTTGAGACAATGCTACAATTGTCTCATGTACACAGACAACCCTCTCCTCCTCCCAACAAACACAAATACATGTGAGAGATGCAACTATATAGCCAAACTGGAGGCTGAACTCTCTCAACTCAGGGCTGGCATGACCAGACAGGAGGAGATGGCAACCACACACACAACAATCCCAGTCCCACATAGACCTACCACAACTGCAAACCAAACACATAAAAACACAAAGACATACTCGGAGGCTCTAATAAAAACTTACCAAAACAACAGAGGCTCCCAAAGCAGACATCCAAAAATCCACCACCTCAAAACAAAACACATGCAACACATACTTCAATAAATCAGTGTGTCAACCAATCACAGCCCTTAAGGCCAAACACCTTGCCTGATACACTAGTAATAGGTGACTCTATAGTCAGACACACTGATGTCCAGCTGACCAGGCTGAACAAGGAGAAGGTGACTGTGAGCTGTCTATCGGGAGCTAGGATCCGCCACATAACAAACGCACTCAAGTCACTCCAAAGCAAGTACAAATATGACTCCGTCATTGTCCATGCTGGTGTGAATGACCTAAGACGTACCTCCCTGGACTACATGAAAAGAGACATAGAGGAGCTCTCCGATTATGTAGCCCAGGCTGGTATGACCCTGACCCTGAGCAGCATCTTGCCCTCACCAAGAATGATACCACAATACAAAGACAAGATGGTCAGCTTTAACAATTGGCTCAAGTACTGGTGTCATTCTAAGGGGATCCAATGTCTGTCTGCCTGGGATGACATGTTAGACAAGCCACGCTGCTTCGCAAGGGATGGCTTAAACCTGTCACCACTGGGCTTCCAGATATTGGCTAAGGCTCTTGCCACCCCCATAGTGCCTTTTTTAGGCAAGGCTCAAAAGACAAACCCACCTCCTTAGAAACAAAAATGAAAAAAACTAAGGGTAATGCTGCTCAATGCCAGAAGTCTAAATCTCAAGATGCAGGCACTTGATGCACTCCTCAGCATGGAGAACATCGACGTCTGTGCAGTAACTGAAACCTGGTTCAAGGCTCCTGAGAGCACCCCAGCTACCAGGCTATACCTCGTATCATGCTTTTCGCCCCAAAACCCAGGCGAACCACAAAGGAGGGGAGTGTCCATATTCATCAAGGACACCCACACCTCCAGGTTAGTAGCAACACATGAAGCATCAGAGACCATACAGGTGCAACTAACCATAGGCAAAACTGCTATACAACTGGTAGCATGTTACAGACCACCCTCCCAATCTCAAGAACCCCACTCAGCCTTCCTGAAGACATTGGAGGATATGAATGTATCACAAAATACCATCATACTGGGAGACTTCAACTACCCAAACATAGATTGGGTACATTATTCTAGCCCTAATACCCTAGCCCAAAGGTTCCTGGAATTCATAAATTCAAATTCACTGGAATAACTAGTCACCTCTCCCACTAGGGGAGATAATATATTAAACCTGATCATCACAAACATGAGGACAAAATGCTCCACACCGGAAGTATACCCCTCACTAGTGAGATCTGACCACAAACTAATCACCCTGGATATACATATCCCACCTCCACCCCCAGCACAAAAGACCACAGTGAAAAACTTCTCAAAAGCAGACTTCACTCTTCTTAAGACTGAGATGGTATCCTTTAAGCCCACTGTGCCAGTGGATACCACATCCCACAATGCCGAATCCTTCACAAATGCTTTCTATGGACATCTCCAAGAATGCATGGATCATGCAATCCCAAACAAATCCAAGTCCCTCTCCACCAAAGGTAAGCGTCCTACCTGGTGGACCTCAGCCATAAACAAATTGTATAACAAAAGAAGGAAGCTACTGCACGTCAGAGCAAAATCCCATGAAGGGAAGACATCTCTGATCAACATTAGCAAAAAACTACGTTCGCTCATAAAAACATCCAAGGCCAACTTTGAGAGACAAATCGCTAAGGACACTAAAGATAACCACAAAGCCTTCTTCAGCTATGTTAGAAACCTGGGCGGAAACCCTCAGATATGCTCAGAGTTGGTTCACAACAACAAAAAAATACACTGAACCCACATATATTGCCAACATTCTGGCTGACAGGTTCAGTGCAAATTTCTCCCCTCCTTCACCCCCAAAAGAAGAAATATGTACCCCAGCTGAATGTAATCTCCCTGTCATCTCAGATGTCCAAGTGAGAACCAGCCTAAACAAAGCAAAAAACACAGCATCAATGGGACCTGACGGTATCCCGGGTTGCGTGTTACGTGAACTCCAAGAGGAGCTAAACCCACACATAAAAATGCTATTGAACCTCAGCCTTACTTCGGGATATGTACCTGAACACTGGCGTACAGCAACAGTGGTCCCACTCCACAAAGGGGTGCCTCTACAGACCCTGGAAACTACTGCCCCATAAGCTTAACCAGCCTGGTCTGCAAAGCTATGGAAAGAATCATTATGGAACTCATAAACAGAGACATAGGGGACCTACAGAAACTTGACCCCACCCAGCTCGGCTTTGTAAAGGGCAGATCCTGCCTTTTAAACCTGGTTGACTTTTTTGAAACAGTCACTAGAGCCATTGATGAGGGCAAAGCAGTCCATACAGCATACCTGGACTTGGCTAAGGCCTTCGACACAATATCCCACTCAGGCATCATAGATAAGCTCAACAGATTAAAAGTAAACCGTTATGTCACTAGATGGGTTGCAAACTGGCTAAAGGACAGAACCCATAAAGTTAAAATCGCTGGAGCAATGTCAGACTCAAAGCCAGTCACAAGTGGTGTCCCACAGGGATCTGTCCTGGGACCCCTCTTGTTCGGCATTTATTTCTCAGATGTTAAAGCAAACATGGGAGGGCTGTGGCTGACAAAGTTTGCAGATGACTGCAAACTAGGCGCCATTGTCGATACACCAGCAGACACACACATCCTACAAAAAGGCCTCACAGAAATGGACAACATGGCCTTAAACTAAATGCCAAAAAATGTATAGTCATCCCCTTTGGGAAAAACAAAGTACCCACAAATTATCACATAGACAGCAACCCACTGAGTACGGAAAAATTAATCAGAGACCTAGGGACCCAAGTCGACAGCGACCTCTCCTTTGACACCCACGTTGCCAAAGTGGCTAGAAAAACATTCTACCTTGCACACCTCATCATGAAGGGATTCACATCCAGATCCAAGGATGTCATTGTACCCCTATATTCCTCCCTCATCAGACCCATGATTGAGTACAATGCCCCATTTGGTATGTACCTCACCCGGCATTTGCAACAGCTGGAGAGACCACAAAAGTACCTCACCAAGAGGATCAAGGGTCTCCAACATATGTCTTATTCTGCCAGACTAAAGAAACTTCAGCTCTATTCAGTAGCATACCGCCTGCTCAGAGGTGATCTCTGCCTGACGTACAAGGCCATGTCCAATCAGGATCTGATGGACATGCTCCACCTCAAAAAATCCAAATCTATCAGGACCATGAGAGCTAAAGACTTAAACCTCGGCACAAGTATGAATAGGACATGCTGGAGGGATAGATTCATAACCCAGAGGCTTCCCATGCTTTGGAACAAGATCCCAGTTCGTATTAGGCAGAGCCCCTCACTGACTCTCTTCAAGAGAAATCTTGATGAGTGGATGGGAGATCGTAAGTTAACCCCAGGGGTCACATCTGTGTCACTGCTAGACAGGGGCACAGTAAACTAATTCTATTATATAAGGGGACCTTCACTGTGTCACTGCTAGACAGAGGCACAGTATTCTAAATTTATTCTGTACATTTTTTGTACCATTTCATGGGGTGGCAAAAGCCACATCACTATGGCTAGGCTTACAAATGCCCCAGGGCAGATAGCCTAGTACTATACTATGAAACTATGAAACTATGAAACTATGTATACTGTTAGTAACAAGGACTGACTACACTTGCACCACATGCTGTTGAGCAACACATGTCCTGCATGCTAACATGTGTGATATGACTGTTTTGCTTGTGATACTGTACCCCACCATCACCTGCAATTGTGTATGTTCTGCGATTGCTGGTGTTGTGTGTGTCTGCTTTCGGGAGGAGTGTAGTTTTGTGTGTGTGCATGTGTGCATGTGTGCATGTGGTCTGAAGTCATGTTCAGGTCTTAAAGTGTATTTCCTGTTTTCCTCTCACAGGTGGAAATGTGTTGCTGGTTCAGTACAGCAGGGAACCTGATGTCACTGAGACAGACAGTGATCATGAGGATAGGTGTGTTGAGGCACAGGCAAGTTTGTCAGGGTCTGTTGCTTGGCCACCAATTGACAGTGCACAAGTCTCCACCCCATCCATGCACACAGTCATACTACCTGTACATCCATCTTCACCATTGCCCTTAGCTGAGGGACAGTGTATGGTTGGCACTGGTCAGGACAGTGTGGTATCTATGGCACATGTATCAGGACACAGCATCCATAGCCAGATGTCTGGAATGGTGCCGCATAGGCAGATGCCCAGGGGTTCTCATCAGAGCACTGCTGGTCATCATGCCCCTGGCAGATGTGCCACACCTCTTTCTACCACACGCATGTTCCAGGCTGTCACGGAGGCACAGACATGAATGGAGCGGTACACCAGACAGGGGCTAAGGGCACAGAGGGCTCATTACAGCTCTGTAAATGACAGTATCCATGACCTAGCAGGTGCCATACGTAACTCTACTGAGGTCATTGATAGACGTTGGGGTGAGACATTGGATGTCCTCCACAATGTCATGTCCAGTGTGGGATGGTTGAGACATTGATGTGGACATATGCCAGCAACATCACCAGCTGGAGGTCACCGTGGACATCCAGCAATTCACAGCTGCTCCCGTAGTGCCAGTACCAGCCCCAGCAATGTTGCGGGAGGCTGTCCATAGACCGTCCTAGCAGACCACGTGCACGTGGCTCTGGCCAGTCACAGCAGGGACCTGGATCCAGTGGACATTTGTCAACCTCTTTGGATAGTACCCAATCTGGATTAATACCTGATATTGTCTCTAGCACCCCTGCCAGGCACAGGTTCCATGTCTGTGGCCAGAGATGGTGATCTGTAAAGCCTGCCAGGTACAGTCTGTAACTGTCTCACAAATCCCCGTATATGGCAGCCACATGGTGGAACTGTGTGCATGCAGACACACACACATAAACCAGAAACCTAGGGCAAATACATACCCGCACACATGACATCAACATTGGCCCATAGCAGTACTCATGGCCCTCACACACACACACTCACACACACATGTCAATTGTATGGCTCAGTGTAGGCCTCTGGCAAATGAACAACACTCCCTGTGCATATGATGAAACCTGTGCCACCTCCCGTCATCTGTAACATTGATGCAGGAACAGGCTAACATGGTGCTGATGCACAGGGTAACTTTAATAAAGTATAGCAATGGTTGGATGTGTAGCATGTTGTCAGCACTAAAGTGTAATGACATCCTTGAAGTTGTAGCTGAGCAGGCATGATGCATTAATGCTGTAATTAGCAATGTTGTATTGTTTTCACCAGTGTTTATTCCAACTGTGTTTTGCTTGCCCATGTGCCACTTGGCTGATGTGTGTAGTTGTGTCAGCATGCATTATACAGTGGACAGTAAGTGTGGGGTGTGTGCAACACAGGTTTGCAGATGTCCATTTGTGAACATGGTGGAGGTGCACTGTCTGCATGTACATGCATATTGGACACATGGGCAGGGTGACATGCCCTGTATTGGCCATGTTAACACTCCATAGTTTCTATTGGTGGCCAGTATGCATTGTACTACACACATTTTGGAACTTGAGTACGCATGTGTGAGTATGACATGGGTTGACACTGTGCTGTGGGTGATGCTCTTGCTGCTATCTGTCATTGGTTTGCATTACTAAGGTTAACACTGTCCCAGCTGCATAATCCTTTAGTAATGCACACTGTTCACCTACAGGGTTGCATGGACCATGCTATCACAAACACAGGAAATTCTCACTTATACAGTAAAAGTGCATTAGTCTCATGAACCCATGCCATAAACTAAATATATAATAGAAGGTGTGAAGTTTACCAAAAAAGAGTTACATACCAAGAAGGGATAACCTCTCTGGTCAGTATCATTGGGAAAATACAAGCCCTCATTAAACACACAAGGCAAGCTTCAAAATACAAATTGGCAAGGATTCCAAAGATAACACTAAAGCTTTCTTGTTGTTTATAATGTACAGGGGAAATCTCAGATTGGGTCACCGTTAATGTAAACGGTCACAAAGTACACTTATCTGACTGACATTACCAATTTCTTGTCAGACAGTTTGAATGCGGATTTCACCACACTGTCATTACACAAGGGAAACATTTCTAGACCTGAAGAATGTAAAACCTGATGATTCACAGACACTCTAGTTAAAACATCTCTTTACCAAAGTCCAAACCACAGTGGCAATGGCACTGGACAGTGTCCCTGGCTGTGTCATACACAAGCTGACATGAATTCACCACTCACCTAAACACTCTTGTTCAGATGCAGCCTCTATACAGGTTACATAATTGTGGAATGACGCACAGTAATGGTGTTCACAGTCCACAGGGGTTGAGCTACAACGTCTTCTTCTTCTTCTCCTTTTGGATGCTCCCATTAGGGGTCGCCACAGTAGATCATCTGTTTCCATTTTTTCCTGCCCTCTGCGTCTTGCGCTGTCACACCATCCACCTGCATGTCCTCTCTCACCACAGCCATAAACCTCATCTTAGGCATTCCTCTTTTCCTGTTACCTGGCGGCTACATCCTTAGCATCTATTTCACAATATACTTTGCATCCCTCCTCAGCACATGTACAAACCAACGTAATTCTGCCTGCCTGGCTTGGTCTACTAACATTCAAATCTGGGCTGACCCTCTAGTATACTTATTCCTAATCCTGTCCACCCTCATCACACCCAGTGCAAATGTTAACATAAATTGATTAATGGTAGAGCTACAACAGATCCTGGAAACTCTCACCCTATAAGGCAGACAAATGTTATCTGGAAGGCTATGGAGCACAGCATTATGGAACTCAATAACAGAGACATTATGAACCTGCAAACACTGCACGATACCCACTTAGGTTCTCTAAAGGCCAGATCATAGCTCCTATACCTAGTAGACGTCAAGCCAGTTAACAAGGCTATAGGTGAGGGAGGGGAGGTCCACACAGCCACGCTATAGCTCACCAGCAATTCATACCCATCCCACATTCTGGTATTATACATAACCTCAAACAGACTGACCATAAACGATTGTTAGATGATGGATTGACAACTGACACACAGATGTAGGACACAGTAACATTTGCAGCCTCCATGTACAATTCTATGCCAGTAACAAGTGGTATTCACCTGCACTCAGTCCTGGGACCACTCCTGTTAGGCATATAGCTTTCTTAGGTACAAGCAAACACAGTAGGGATATGTCTGCCCACGTTTGATGAAAATGCATACTGTGGGCTATACTTTATTCTCCAGAAGACACACACATCCTCCAAAAGGGTATCATAGAAACAGATACCTGGAGTCACAATCATGCTGCAAAGCTATAAGCCAAAGAAAGCATAGTTATCCACTTTTAGAAAACAAAGTATCCCCATAGTACCACATAGGTTGTAGCCCCCAAAATGTGGAACAGGTACTAATGTATACATAGAGCCATGCGTTTAGTCATCTCTCCTTTGATAATCACATTACCAAAATGTTTTGGAAATCCGTCTGTGGAGCACATAAGCAATAACGGATTTGCATGCAGATCCACAGAGGTTGTTGCACACCTATAATGATTAGTCATCTTTGCCAGACTTTGCTTGCTTTGGAACAGGATTCAAATATACCTCAAGCATAAACCCTCACTCACAATCTTCAATAGAAACTGTGATGAGTGGCTGTGAAACAGAAGACGTAGCCCAGGGATCACTGCAGTGGCTAAGCTTGTCACAAGCATACAGAAGTGACCTAAGGTCTGGAAAGTGCCAGCATGCTCTGGCAAAGATAACAGATGCTTTCATAGAGAAAGCAGAGTACCCACCTATGAAATAATTGAGGTCACATATATGTATATGGCTTTGCCCCACAGCCACCTTACATGTATTATGCACATACAATTGTCATTGTAATATGTCATACACTAGAAAAATCAAAACCCACTTCACATTGACCAGCAGTGCCAGGCACACTCATACACCTGGAACACACACACAGTTAACAAGTGTGTGATTCAAACTCCTGTCTAACTACAGTATGATATTACAGCAGTATGCATTTACACAACATGCTATACACATTACTGGGACATCAAGTTCCCACAGATATATTTGTAGGATGGTGGCATCATCAGACTTGACAAAGATGAGTATATCACTTTTAAGTGGTGTGAGTAGTCTCCAAAAAGGTTACTTCCTCTCCAAGGAGACACACACAGTCGGTAAGTGCAGGATTCAAACCCCATTACTGGGATCTCAAGTTCCCACAGATATATTTGTAGGATGGTGGCATCATCAGACTTGACAAAGATGAGTATATCACTTTTAAGTGGTGTGAGTAGTCTCCAAAAAATGTTGCTTCCTCTCCAAGGAGACACACACACAGTCGGTAAGTGCAGGATTCAAAGCCCTATCAAACTACATTATGATAACATAGCAGTATGCATTTACACAACACGTTATACACATTACTGGGATTTTACCTTCCCACAGGTGTATTTGTAGTATGGAGACATCATCAGACTTGACAAAGATGAGTATATCACTTTTAAGGGGTGTGAGTAGTCTCCAAAAAGGTTGCGTCCTCCCGAGAGAGACACACAGTTGGCAAGTGCAGGATTCAAACCCCTTCTAAAGGACATTATGATAACACAGCAGTACACATTTACACAACGTGCTATACATATTACTGAGATTTTGTCTTCCCACAGGTGTATTTGTAGGCTTGACAAAGATGAGTATATCACTTTTAAGGGGTGTGAATAGTCTCCAAAAAGGTTACTTCCTCCCCAAAGAGACACACACAGTTGACAGGTGCAGCATTCAAATCCCTACCTAATGATACTACAGCAATACGCATTTAAATGACACACTATACACATTACTGGGATATCAATTTCCCACTGGTGTATTTGTAGGATGGTGACATCATCGGACTTGACAAAGATGAGTATATCTCTTTTAAGGGGTGTGAGTAGACTCCAAAAAGGTTGCTCTCTCCCCAGGGAGAGACAGACACACACATACACAGTTGGCAAGTGTGGGGTTCTTAATCCAAACTAAGTACTTCTTTACACTTCAGCAAGCAATATGGAGTTACAGGGTGCAATACAGACATTACTCACTGACAGTTTGCCCAAATGTTTTTTTCACATTTGCTAACCTCAGCAGGCTTATCATACTAGGTGTATTGTGAGTGTATTGTATGCATAGGCCATGACCATATCATACATGAGTTGATGCACCACATGCTGGCACACACAGGGTTAAACCGGTGGCTAAGCTCTGTCAACCCAATACTGGACAATGCAGTGAAGAGGAGTAGGGTTATACAACCACAACACCAAAAGTCTCACATAGACCTACAATATAAGCACCAGCAAAACACACACACATAAACACACATTACCATACTCGGAGAATACAAATATTAATCTGAAAAAGAGAGTGTCCTCCTAAGCAAACAAGCAAGCAACATGCACCTCCAAGCACACGCCAAACAACACATAATACGCCAAAGCAGTGTGCCTCACAACAGGCCCTAAGGCAAAACAACATACTCAACACACTAGTAATAGGTGACTCCATAGTCAGGCACACAGATGTTCCACTCACTAGGCTGGACAAGGGGAAGGTTACTGTCAGTTGTCTGTCAGGTGCTATGATCCGTCACATAACACAAGCACTTAGATCACTCCAGAACAGGTACATATATGACACGGCCTTTGTACATGTCAGTGTGAATGATCTGAGACATACCTCCCAGGACAAAATGACAAGAGATATATAGTAGCTGTATGATCATGTAGCCCAGGCTGGTATGACCCTGACCTTGAGTAGCATCTTACCTTCACCTACATGATACTGCAATATAACAGAAAGATGATAAACTTCAACAATTGGCTGAGCTTCTGGTGTCATTCATAGGTTATCCAGTCTATGTCTGCTTGGGATGACATGATAGACATGCCTCGCTGCTTCGTTAGATATGGTTTGCACCTGTCACCCCTATGCTTCTGAATACTGGCCAATGCTCTTGCTGTCCCCATATTACCTTCTTTAGGCAAGGCTCAAAGGTTCATAGGTTCATAGGTAGGTACTAGGCTATCGGCCCTAGGAACTATACAAGCCCAGCCTAAAAAGGTACCCGGGCTTTTGCCACCCAAGAAAATTATTTTCCTGTGCCACTGTCGAGCAGAGCCACAGAGGTGATCCCCGGGGTGAATTTCCTATTTCCCATCCAATCATCAAGAGTTTTCTGGAAGAGTGCAAATGGGGAGCTTTGTTTGATATATATAGGTAGTTTATTCCGAAGTATGGGAAGTCTCTGGGAAAGGAATCTATCCCTCCAGCATGTTCTGTTTATTGTGGTGACAAGGTTTAGGTCCCTAGAGTATGTAGCTCAGAGGGATTGGGATTTATTTATGTGGAGCATGTCCAACAGCTCTGGGTTTGACATATCTTTGTATGTTATGCAGAGATCACCTCTGAGTAGGCGATATGCGATGGAGTAAAGTTGGATTTTTTTGAGATGGTCTGTGTAGGGCATCTGTTTGAGGCTGGTAATCCTCTTTGTGAGGTATTTCTGTGGCCTTTCCAGTTATTGTAGATGTCTTGTGAGGTACATACCAAAAGGGGAGTTGTACTCTATAATGGGTCTAATGAGTGATGAGTAGAGGGGAGCAATGACCTCTTTTTTTCTGGATGAGAAACCTTTTGTGATGAGGTGTGCCATGTAGAAGGATTTCCTGACTACTGTGGCAATGTGATTATCAAAGGAGAGACTACTGTCTACCTGTGTCCCAAGGTCTCTTATCAAACTTTTGGTGTTAAGTATACTATCGCCTATGTTGTAGTTCATGGGTACAGAGTTTTTACCAAAGGGGATGACAATGCACATTTTGGCTTTGAGCTTGAGGCCATGGCTTTGACACCAGGCATCTGTCTCAGTGAGGCCCTTTTTGTATAATGTCCACATCATTAGGAGTTTCGATTATGGCTCCTAGTTTGCAGTCATCTGCGAACTTCATTAGCCAAAGACCTTCTGTGTTAGCCTGTACGTCAGAGAAGTAGATACCAAACAGGAGAGGACCCAGGACTGAACCCTGTGGTACTCCACTTGTCACTGGTCTGAAGTCGAATTTGGAGTCTGCTACTTTCACAGTGTGGGTTTTGTCAGTGAGCCAGTTGGCAACCCATCTTGTGACATAGGGATTTATACCTAGTTTAGTGAGTTTATTTATAATTCCAGAGTGGGGGATGGTGTTGAAAGCCTTGGCAAGATCTAGATAGGCTGTGTGAACCACCTTACCCTTGTCTACAGCTTTGGTGACTGCTTCAAAGAAGTCTATCAGGTTTAGGAGACATGATCTGCCTTTTACAAACACAAACTGGGTGGGGTCCAGAGTTTGGAGATTACCAATTTCTTTGTTTATAAGTTCCATGATGATACATTCCATGGCCTTGTAGACCAGGCTCATCAGGCTACTGGGGCTGTAGTTCCCGGGGTCCGTGGTGGCTCCCCCCTTGTGGAGTGTGATAACTGTCACTGTGCACCATTCAGCAGGCACAAAGCCTGAGGTGAGGCTATGATTGAACATGGCACTTAGGTGGGGTGCCAGTTCATTCTGTAGTTCATGTAGAACACAGCCTGGGATGCTGTCTGGTCCAATGGATGCTGTGTTCCTGGCTTTGGAGAGTGTGTTTTTTACCTGTGCAGCCGTGATTACAGGAACTTTGCATTCTTCCCATATAGAGATGAGCTCTTCAATGAGTGAGAGGGGTGTAAAGTTAGCGCTGAACCTATCTACCAGGATGTTGGCAATATCAGTTGGGTCTGTATATTTAGTGCCATTGTGCTGTAACTCAGAGAAGATCTGAGTGTTGCCACTGAGATTCTTGACATAGCTATAGAATGCTTTGTGGTTGTCTTTATAATCAGTAGCAATTTTGTTTTCGTAATTAGCTTTGGAGGATTTTATCAGGGATCTCAGCTTCTTACTGAGGCTGACCAGGGAGCTCCTACACTCATGGGATTTTACTCTCTTTTGCAGCAGTTTCTTCCTTATGTTGTACAGTTTGTTTATGGCAGGGGACCACCAGATTGGCTTCATTTTTTTGGAGGATAGCATCTTGGTTCTGTTTGGGATAGCACGATCCATGCACTCATGTATGTGCTTATAAAGTGCAATTGTGTAGGATTCAGTAGTCGTAACTGTATTGTCCATCTGCATGGTTGTCGTGAAGTTCACCACTTCTGTCTTAAGAAGCATGAAGTTGGCTTTGGAGAAATTTTTTACCGTGGTTTCCTTAATGGGGGTTATGGGCAGAATGTGGATATCTAGGGTAACTAGGTTATGGTCGGATCAGAAAAATGAGGCGTTGACTTCAGGTGTGGAACACTGGTCACTCAGGACAAACCAAACCCCATAACCAACACAAATAACCACAAAGTGAGCTAAGTGCTACTCATTGCCAGAGGTCTCAGCCTCCAAATGTACACACTCCAGGCACTTCTCATTATGGAGAATATTGATATCTGTGCAGTAACAGAAACCTAGTTCAAGGCTCCAGAGAGCACACAGCACTACCAGCATACTACTCATTCCATACCTTCTGGCATCAGAACCTGGATCATAGCACATAGGGCAGGGATGTATCCATATTCATCAAGGATACCTACACCTCTTTCTACATCCTCTCTACAGGATATGTACCCATAGAATGTTGCACAGCAACGTTCTTCCCTCTCCACAGGAGTGGGGCCACAACAAACCCTTGGCATTCCCGCTCCATGAGCCTGATGAGTCTGATCTGCAAGGCAATGGAGCCAATCATAATGGAAGTCAACAATAAAGACATTGGGAACCTTCACACAGTTGAGTCCACCCAGTTTGGCTTCGTCAAATGCAGATCATGCCTTCTGATCTAGGTGGATTTCTTTGAGAGAGTTACCAAGGCTACAGATGATTGAAAGGAGCTCCACACAGCCTACTTATACCTCACTAAGGACTTTGACACCATTCCCCAGTCAGGTATCATAGATGAACTCACCAACCTGGGCATAAATCCATACATCACAAGATGGATTGCAAACTGACTCACAGATAGATCCCACAAATTAAGAGTTGCTGGCTACATGTCAGACTCTAAACCGGTAACAACTGGTGTCCCCCAGGGTTCAGTCCTGGGGCCCCTCCTGTTTGGTATATACATCTCAGAAGTACATGCCAACACAGGAGGGTTGTGGTTTACTAGGTTTGCTGGGAACTGTAAAGTGTTTGCCATAATAGATTCCCCGGATGACACAAATATTCTCCAGGAGGGACTCTATGAGACAGATGTGTGGTGTGAGAATCATGGCCTCAAGCTCAATGTGAAAGAATGCATAGTAATACCCATAAACTACCACATAGGTTTTAACCCCTAAAAACTGACAAGGTAATAAGGGGATCTGGGGACACAAGTAGATAGTCACCTTTACTTTGACAACCATGTTGCCAAAGTGATTAGAAAATCCTATGTAGCCCACCTAATAAACAAAAAGTTTGCATCAGGATCAAAAGAGGTAGTGGTGGCCCTCTACTCTTAAGTCATCAGATCCATCATTGAGTACAATGCACCATTTTGTATGTACTCGACTAGGCATATCCAGCAGCTGGAGAGACCACAGAGGTACCTCTCCAAGAGGATTACTGGCTTCAAACAGTTGTGTTATGCAACACAACTGGAAAAACTAAATCTGTTCTCTGTTGCATACCGCCTACTCAGAGGCAAACTCTGTCTAACATACAGAGCCATGTCCAACACATAACTGTTGAACATGCTCGATCTAAGTAAAACAAAATTGAGTTGCACTACACACTCCAGGGATATGAACCTCATCACAACAATGAATACAATATGCTGGTGGGATAGAGTACCATCCCAGAGACTTGCCTTACTGTGGAACAGAGTCCCAATGTACATCAGACAGAGCCCCTCACTGACACTCTTCGATAGGAACCTTGATGAGTGGAGGGGAAACATACAATTCATGCCATGGATCACATCAGCAGCCACACTAGAAAGGGGCTTAGGGTACTAACTATTAGAACTAGGGCTTAGGAGACAAACCAATGGGGTAGTGAATGCTGCACAACTTGCCTAGGCTAATATATGCCTTCGTGAAGATAGTCTATTACATACCTATGAACCTATGTGACAGGTACATGTCTACAGATAGTAGATGTATACTTCATTGTACAGTCATGTTGTACAGCAGGCACATGGACCACATACATTGTAATGCTTACAGATACTGGTGTCTATTATGTACAGTGGGTGGGATGTGCACCTCATGTCTTTTGTGCCACTGGGATGTGTGCTGGGTGGGACAGTCCTGGATGGCTCCCTGTCATGGTCACCCTCTTACACACATCTCTGTCCATCCATCTTTGGCAAGTTATACTGTGTTCCCATCTAAATATATAGGTACATAGGTATGTAATAGGCTATTTTCCTGAAGCATATATTAGTATGGCCAGAGTATGCAGCTATCACCACACCTGGGGTTAGTTCCCTATGCCTCTGTGTAGTAGAGCTGATGAAGTGATCCATGGTGTGACAGTTCAGTTTTACATACACTCATCAGGGCTCCTCTGGAAGAGTGTCATTGAGGGACTTGGCTTAATGTAGGTTGGGAGTCTGTTCCAAAGCAAGGGAAGTCTGTGAGTTAGTAATGAATCACTCCAACATGTTCTATTTATTGTTGTGATGATTATATCGCTAGAGCATGTGGCACAGTGAGCTTGGGTTTACTTCAGATAGAGCATGTACATCAGTTCTGCATTGGACATGGACCTGTCTGTTGGGCAGAGATCACCTGAGTAGATGGTATACAACAGAGTACAGATTGTGTTACTTCAGTCTTGTTGCATGGGGCAACTGTTTGAGGCAAGTAATCCTCTTTTTGAGGTAATTCAGTGGTCTTTCCAGCTGCTGAAGGTGCCTCGTCAGATTCATCACAAGTGTGTCGTGGTACTCTCTGATGGGTCTGATGACTGATGAGTAGAGGGAACCTCCTTTGACCTACATGCAAAGACTTTGGCAATTTGTGGGAACACATAGCATGATTTTCTAACCACTTTGTGAATGTGTTTCTGAAAGTAGAGGTGACTATCCACATGTGTCCATAGATCCATTATTATTAGCTCCATATTTAGGGTGTTGGCACCTATGTGGTATTTGTATGACTGTAGCTCGAGGCCATAATTTTGACACCACATCTGTCTGACTGAGACCCTTTTTAAGGATGTCTCTGTTGTCCCAAACATCGATTTTATGACAACCTTTTTGCAGTCATCCACAAACTTTGCTAACCATAGCCCTTGTGTGTTTGACTGTACTTCTGAATAGTATACACCAGACAGCAGGGTCACAGGACTGAGCCATGGGGGACAGCAGTGGTTACCAGCTTACAGTCCAACAGGGAGACCACAATTCTTACCTTATGGGATCTATCTGTGCCCCAGTTGGCAATCCATCAGATGACATATGTGTTTATGCACAGGTTGTTGATTTTGTGGATACGACATGTGTGTGAGATGTTGGAAAAGGGCTTTTCAAGGTCTATGTAGGCCGTGGGAGCTCATTTCATTGCTGTATGTCTGGGGTAACTGCCTTGAAAACTGTCTAGCAGGTTTGGGAACCATGATCTGCCCCTGATCAAACCAAAATGGGTAGGGTTGGGTGTTTGTAGGCTCCCAATAGCTCTGTTTATGAGTTCCATAAAGATGGACTCCATGGCCTTGCAGATCAGACTTATTAGGCTTATAAGACAATAGTTCCCATTGTCTGTTGTGCACCAACACTTGTGGAGTGTGCAAACATTGCTGTAACCCATTCAACAGTTTCATATCCTGTACAGAGGGTGAGTCTCAACAGACTGTTCAGGTGCAGGTTCTGCTTGTTTTGGAGTTCACATATTACACAGCCAGGGACACCAAGTCATCCCATAGACGCCGTGTTTTTAGGTTTGGATAGAGCTATTTAACCATTGTATATGTGATTTCTGGGATTTCACAGTCTCCAGGTATGGTAATGGGCCCTTTTGTCAGTGAGAGGGGGGTAAATATGCGTGAACCTGTCTGATAAGATGTTGGCAATGTCAGTCGTGTACATGTATTCATTTACACTTTGCACTAACTCAGAACATATATGAGTTTACATTGATATTTATGACATAGCTAAAGAAAGCTTCATGGTTCTCTATGGAATCTTTGGCAATATTTTTGGCAGAGCTTGGATTGGATAATGTTAGGAGTGCTCATTGTTTCTTGATGATACTGATTGGAGATTTATTGATCTTCTTTGTATTTTAACTTTCTTTGAACAACTTAAGTACTTGTATTACATAGTTTGATTATTACAGGGGTCCAATATATTTTATGGGTATGTTTTCATATCACTGTGTGTGCAAGGCAGGATTGGCAAATAGTGACATGTGTCTGGAGTAAGAACTGCAACTGCCAGATATGTGTGGCCCACTGCTGTACTCAGACACGGCCTAAGTGTGTGAGCATGTCCACTATGACCTTTCAGTATGTTGTTGACTGACATTTGCTTAGTTTGTTTGTGTGTGTGAGCATGCCCAGTATGACCTTTCAGTATGTTGCTGACTGAAATTTGCTAAATTTGTTCAAGTGTGTGAGCATGCCCACTATGGGCATATATACTATATGTGTGCGAAACATTAAGTTGTTTTTTACTTCAGGGCTCACCTTTGTGTTGTACATCGACAGTAAGCATGCAGTGCCTGCAGGGCTTCCATGAGTCAATTTACATAGACTTATCAACATTTCTACATACAGGGGGGACAGCTATTATTTGTACATTTCTACCCGGGGGGCACACCTGATTGTTACTGTGGGTATACATAGGACGAGGAGTACACCTGACACTTATACACATTTTCTAGGCCTGCAGTGCTATGCCAGGTACTCCATTTCAGTCTGTACTGTTGCCTATCATACTGGCTTGAGGCATACCACTGTAGTACAGAACTTAGCTTCCAATTACACGCATATTAGTGTGTGACTTCATAGCCTACCCAACCCACATCACACTGCCTGGCCTGCTGTTATCTGTCTGCATAGGCCTGGGGGGGAGGTGACCCATATGCCTCTTCAGAGGGCATGATACAGCATTTTTTTTGTGTTTGCGTTTGTCTACAATTGTCCTGCTGGCTGTGACTGTTAGGTATGTGATCCCCCCAACTGGTATGTGTGAATGACTTAAGTTGTCTCTGTGCCAGTGAAATGCTGTCATGGCTTAGTGGTACAGTACTGTGACTATAGTGCACAGTATCCTGAGTTCGTCCCTATCACTGCTTTTTAGTTTCCTGCAGGGCAGACCTGACTGGTTAAGGAACAGTAAAGCAGGTGTGAGCATGTTTACCTGACTTTGCTAATCTTTGCCTGACTTTGCCCGATGTTACACTAGTTAGCGTGGTGCGCAGCTATGCGCAATTGTATTTACTTATGCTCAATACTGGTACAATGTGCTTAGCAGTGCTGTATATTGCTTAAAATAGGGCACTCATGCCTCAGGTGATGCTGCAGGGCTGCCTATGTTGGATGCACATAGTACACTCCCTATACATGTTTGAAAACAGGTAGTGTCAAGTTAGGCATCCCTTTTATTGTATGTGCGAGTCAGAGAGAGGTGTCATTTCCAGGGTCAGAGAGAGGTGTCTTTTCCAGGGTTCCTACTGAGTCAGTGTATGTGCTATGAGTTGCCTCTTTGGCAAGGCCAGGGCATACTGGGCATGCCTCTTTCTGCCTACTGGAGCAGGCTCAGGTTGTTCCTCCTCCGAGTCACGCTGTGCCTGTGCAGGCCTTGGCAATAGTGGGGGGCTGTTTGGCCCTGCCCCATGCTGTTCCTGCTGCAGCTGTTTCCGCAGGATCATATTGTGTAGCATGGCACATACCATAACAATTTGGGTACATGTAGTTGGTGAGTACTGCAAGGCTCCACCAGATGTGTCCAGGCACCGGAAACGTGACTTGAGCATCCCAAACACACGCTCAATTATGTTTCTTGTTTGTGTGTGTGCCTCAGTATGGAGTTCTTGTTCAGGTGTGTGTGCATTTCTGATGGGTGTCATCAGCCACAGCTCCAGTGTGTATCCAGCATGTCCTCAATGGCAAATCTCTGGTACAGCTGCATCAGATGCCAGATGTGGGAATCGTGATAGCTTCCTGGGCAGCCAGCACACACATTCATTATTATGCCCTGGGTATCGCACATGACCTGGCAGTTGATGGAGGGGAAGCCCTTGTGGTTGATGTAGAACCTACCCCGCTCACCAGGTGGTGCTTTGATGCATATGTGCGTGCAGTCTATTGCACCCACTACCTCAAGGTATTCTGCAATTTGGTGGAAAAGACGCATATTGCTGGCCAATGCCTCACGGGAATTGGGGAAATATACATGGTCACCGACATGTGCTGACATGGCATCCAGGAACTGGTGGAGTACCCTGGATGCTGATGCCTGTGAAATCCCCATCATATCATCAGTTGGTCTTTGGAAGGTACCTGTAGCTAGTATTCTTAGGCCAACACATACCTTGGTATCCACTGGGATGGGTTCCCCTCTGTTGATTCTGTGTGTGAGGTGTGGCCAGCACAGCTGAACAATTTGCTGTAGGAGGTCTCTGTCACCCTATAGTGCTACACTATCTCCAGCTCATGTAGCTCCTGGTAGGTTACCCTGGGTCTGTGCACTCTTCTCCATCTCCTCACTGTGGGTTGCTCATAAGCATTCACAACATCACCACCCTCAGCACCTTGCACATGTTGGTTTATGATAGCAAGAGCAGCCTCTAACATTTTGTCTGACTTGCGTTTTTAAGCTTCCCCTCTTTGTATACTGCAGTGTTGCAGAGTTCTTGAGAAAAACAAGGGAGAATGGTGTTTGCAGAGTTTAAAGTGCTGGGCTGGGCTGGGCTAGTCTGCTGCCTGTGTAATTGGCTGAATCTGATATATTTCACCTGGCAGCTCTGCTAGTTCTCCTTGGTTAACCTCCTACTACTTCTTTTCCTTTCGTTTGTCTTTCTGTTTCTGCCTGAGGCAGCTCCACGCAAACAAGCGCAAACAAGGGCACATGCGCACACATGAGTGCACACACTGTGTGCATGTTTGCAAGGAGTTTCCTATCTTTTAACAGTGTGCATCTTGGGTTTGAGGTTTTCAAATAGGACAACTGTAGGCACACCTCTTGCAATCCTGAGTAACTCAGGGCAAACACAAGCCACTGTGCTCCATTTAGCGTACAGCCTGTCTGACACACCCCCTCATGATGTCACCTATATTCTACAATTCTACTCACCTACTCCTACTCTTACACTCTTGGGACATGCCTCACATGCTGGGGAAAATTGGGATTCACTATCCTTATCCTCATTTGCATAGGATTGCCTAGTAATGCATGGTTACATCTCTCACACTGAGCTTCCCCCCCTTAGCAACCACTACCCAGTGGCCATGTTGTCTTCAGCCTGCCATTCATCTGCATGGCAGAATAAGCTTTTTAGTGAAAATGCCTATTTTTGGCTTTTTTAAATTATTTTCTTGTTTTTATAAGCGCAGCATGTTTGCGCGGTGCTGCGCTATGCTTAAACATCAGAGATAGAAAATAAAAAAGTTAAATTGTTATATTTTTAAACATTTTTTAATGCCAATGGCCTTATATTTAGCCATTGGCATTCTTCCTCAACTATATGCATCCTTTATTTGGAGCTGTCATAGCTCTGTTTAGCTATCTGCAGAAATGTACTCCGTTACCAATGGAGTACATTTCTACAGCTAACACTAATCTTCACGGACAGGTTAGTGTTTCCTGGATCGCAAATTTACCTCATTTGCATGGCTTTCACCAGCAAATTAGGTAATTTGCATAACATGATGCTGTCTGTGCAAGAGTAGCTTTAGCAGCTCTCATGCACGCCCCTGCCAGCTGTTATCGCACGGCAGACATATTGCCGGCGTGAGCTCTACACTCTTCTTGCACTCAGTGCATGTTTTCATAAATCTGGGGGTAAATCTAAAACAGCTACCTATGTAGCCTCCATGTTTTATGAACTGGCTTCAGAGGAACATATTCATTTAATCCTTTCTCCTTCATTGCACCTAATCTAAGGATCCACTGCAGTTCTACTACCTCTGTCTGTGTTCCAATATCCCCTAGTCTAGCAGTCATATGAAGCCTATCAATAACTAGAAATCTAAACTCATGTTCAGTCCCCTCCTTCATCACATGTTTGGCAAGCACATTACACTTGTACTGGATATTGATGCCAACCCCCTACCCTTGTAGAAGTATTTATATTTTTTAACTATATACATATTTACTTATTCTAATCTCTTTCTATTTCTGTTTGCATACTATGTCTGGTACTATTACTATAGTCTTGGGTTTTATATTGTAGCTATAATCCTAGTGTAGAGTGTCATATAATAGAACATTTATATTGACCCTTATATATTTGATACTCTTTAATCTAGCACTACTGTTAGAATCTGTCAGTCCTATTTTTTTACTTAAATGTTATGTCTAATAGTATTTGAACAAACATCTGAAAAATCTTCCCTTTTAAGATTCCAACTTTCCATAATAAATTGTTCTGAGACATTAAGTTGTGTTATAATTAAAAAAGACAATAACAGAGAAACACAATCCTAACATTTTTATCATAAGTGTCATTCTATAGGCTAGTATATAAACTATCTTTTTGATATAGTGCAAGAATTCAAAACTATTTAATAACTGTCAGTGATTTAGAATGTAATTTGCTGTCTTTTACTTATCTAACTTGTATTCTTTGACATCTTAGCATGTAATTCAATATATTATGATTAATTACTTTTAGACAGGAAGAAGAATTTTCAGAACTCCTGCGGTATCTCAAAAGTGCCCATGTCTCTATGTTGTTTCAAGCTGGTTTACATGATAAGGGCTTGAAAATGAACAGTCTATCAGTTGCAATTCATACAAACATGCTCACAAGTGAATCCAAGCCACCTCCACACCACACATCAATCCCTCAAACCCTATAAAAAATATTAAAAGTATCACAACCACTAAAAAGCCATTGCACTCAAAGAAATAACATTTAATGATTCAGCACACAATATTTGTATGAGATGTTTAATATAAAGCACACTGTCATTTTTTTAAAGGAGACATAGCATATAAACTCGCATTAAAAGAATAACAGTTATATGTGATCCAGGTTTAACTTGTAAAAGTATATGTAAAAAGCTATATTTTTATACTTTGTTTATAATATAGCATGTCAAGTATGCTATCAGTAGGACACTAATGGACCATTTTAAGAACTAGAATGTGACTTAACATGGGTCTTTAGTGTCATTTGTTGAATCTTGTATTATATTTAATATTACATTATTCAACAAGCCAAGATATCAGTCTGCCACCTAACATAAATTTCATCATAATAATGATTAACTTTTAATAAAATAAGTATTTTAACATTTTAAACTATGTGCCTCTGTGCTCAGAGTATGTCCTATCATAATAAGTATGTTTATAACATAGGTGTTGCTTCAAGGTCATATTATTCTTAAATGTAAATTATGGATAGGGCCCAACTGCGCTACTTACACTCGGATCTGTCATAAGTATTGGCCAATTCTTTTTCACTACGTCACAGATAACATTAATATTACTTGAGTATGTTAGAGTAACCCTGCTTGTGCTTTTTCCTTCATTTGCTTGTAGATCATGTAGTGCCTGCAGGCACATATGACCAATGACTTCTGTTATACATCCTAGGTCTATGAAAGAAACTGAGTTTCATTTTTATGCTGACTGCACCGATAAAAACTTAATTTATTGGGCACAGTGCACAGTGTGTGAAGGGTTCTATATTGGAAAAAACAATTGTATGCCAAAGGAAAGAGTGCTTGAACATATTAATGATATCCTGTATTGCCTAATGAGCAGGATTCAAAATAATTCACTTTACACTAAAGAAATGATTTAGTAACAAACTTTATTTCTGTCACTAAACAGAAAACTAAATAAACTCTCCCTGGGATTCATGAAGCTCAGCGCCAGGACGGCGTTAGGCTTGTGCCAACTGTGTGGCTTAGAGATGGTGCAGTAGCACCATATGCATATTAATGAAGGCGTGCTGCCACCATGCATAGGAAATGTGTGCGAGTGCATGGGGTGTGTTGAAGTGCTGTATGGAGGCGTGGACATTTCAGCTGTTTACGTACAACCTAAAATGCTGAATATTACAGCCTGCCTCCAATAGTAATCACACCTGTCAGTGTCCATGGATACTGAAATGTATGCAAAGCATGCAAGACAGTTTTGCGAACACAAAAATAAGAAGCAAACACAAATGCACGTAGCTGAATATTGAGTCCCCATCCCTCGAACAAATGACATTTAAAACCCCGTGCCCGTATTCTATTGCAGTGTTGATAGTTATACCAAGTGGAAGCGAAATGCAATGTGTTAGCACGCCACCAATAGATAAGTCTAGCCCAATGATCAGGGTTACCACCTGCCCCACATTGTGAGGGACAGTCCCCCTCTGGGCAGTTGTGTCCTTACCAAAACCATTATAAATGTAAAATATCCTGCAACAGTAGGACATAATTATGTCTCACATCTCATGTAATAGTCACATACAATAGTTATTTCCATATGTAACATACCTACATGTTACAAGAAATAGAATAAGCATGTAAATGAAACAGAAGAAGCAGCTAAACTGCTGCAACAATAAGCTTACATTTAGGCATAAAACAAAAGCACTATCCATTGTACTGACCATGGGTATGTGTTGGCCTGTAAAATCTGATGTGTGTCCCGAATATATACCATCCTGGCCATATGAAAAGGTGGCAACCCTACCAATGGTCAGAGCATTCACCCAAAATCTGCCCATTTGCGGTCCAAGGTATCCTTGTCAGGATGGGCCAAAGATGAACGGGTATTACCTGGGTCTACCTACCATGTCATGAAAGATAAGTATTTGCATGTACCTATGTGCGTGATGTACAGCATGTGGAAGGTGAAAAATGCTAGGGTAGTCCTCACAACCATACAGGTACCAGAGATATGTAGTGTATGCATTGTGTTCCCTTGACCATGCCATGGGCCATCAACCAGAGAAGGGATGGGTGGAGTGTGTGGAATATGGGTGTGGGGGAGATGGGTAATGTAATAATTCACAAAGGGGAGACGTGTTGGATGCACAATAGGTGAACTGGAGGTGTATGAGGGAGCAGTGGGTAAATCAGAAAGAAACACAAAGAACAAACATACACATCTGCAATACAACCTGACAGGCCACACTGTAGAACACAATCCCACAATCATATGAATATTAAAATGTGCGATACACATGTACAGAAACGTCACTGGCACATACCCACATAATGGTCTGGACTGGACTGAGCCATCCAACTACAACACACCTGGATGCATAATTGAATACCCATCATCCCCTCCACAGCACACAATCCCCCCCCCATTCCTGAACGTCCACCAAATCCAGCCATACTCGGGCTGCTAGCTTGGCGCAGCCATATCTGCATATAGTGACCACTACTCATATCTAGTAGGCAGTCTCACCCTAGGCAGTGTCAGGATTGCAAACTATGTATCCCTTGCATGTAAAACCCTATCACGTTTTTGTAAATCCAAAAAGATCGAAGGTTATTGTCTTGTTCAATTTTTGGATATCCCTCATGGGATAAGTATCCTGTGTACACATCAGACTTGGTATCACAACATGATGTCCAGTCCTGTAGACATCTGGACACAAGTTGTATGTGCAGTAGTTGTTCATGAAACTGCTCAGTCTCCAGCCAGTCATGCAGAACCTACTACCCGGGATTAAACACCTGACCGTGATGCACGGCTCCCCTCATGAATTATCGAAAATATATACTTTACACATTTGCATAGTGGCAGTTGGATATAGGGTAATTAAGGCGCTGACTTAAGCAGGGTATCTCCTGTCCCACTTTGTGAGGGACAGTCCCTGTTTGGGTAGGTGTGTCCTGACCAAGAATGATACAATGGCAAATGTCCTGTGATTGTAGGAAAAAACTATGTACCATATTTCATGTAACAGTTTCCTAAAACAGTTATTTCTGTATGTAAAATAGGTAAATCTTACAAGAAACAGAATAAGCAACTAAACTGCTACAAGAATAAGCTCTCATCTAGGAAAATAAGTAAAGTTCTAAACTCTGTACTGACTGTGGGTATGTGTTGGCCTGAAAAATCTGGTGTGTCCCGAATATATCCCATCCTGACCATATGAAAATGTGGCAACTCTACCAATGGTCAGAGCATTCGCACTATAACTGTCCAGCCTCTTAATCCCCCCTAAAACCAGTGACCTTTGGAGGAAAGGTGTTGAATGACACTGAATGAATAATGACAATAATTAAGAGTAATAGATTTCTTCTACTTCAGAAGATAAGTATTAATACATATGCTCTGAATCCGTCAACACGTTTCAAGTTAATAGTACTAATATTGTAAAAGTGTCCGTGATTGTCCCTGAATTGTCCTTGTCTTGTCCCTGTTAGTGTTGAAATTAGTCCCTGAGTGGTTTAGAGGTCCGTACACATATGTACACCAACCAGCTGTCACATTTGTTGCCAGTACTGTTGAATACCTGTAGTGAAGTCATATATCCTAGCTACCAACCATGCGGAATGTGCCATGGATGGTGTAGTGGTCAAACCGGTGACTAAGGTGTATCTGTTTCTGGGTGCAAGCCATGCAAGGGCCGCTAATTTTATGTGATGGCCAAAATAATGTTGGTGGGATATAGGGAGGTAAAGGCAGCGGGGATGCACAGCAGACATTCAACAGTATGGAAAATGTAAATAGGTATGTAGGTGTATATGTATGTACAGACAGACAGATATATATATATATATATATATATATATATATATATATATAAATGAACATGGACACAATAAAGCAGTCATAACGAATGTGAAGGGAAGCACCAGTGGAACCCCCCCCACCCCATACTATGTAGTGCCGATATAATAATCTGGTCAGAGGTGGGCAAACCCCTGCATCTGTAAACACAGGTAGAATGGTAACATTGGGACTAACTCTGTCCACGTGCTAATTCTGACTTTCAAACGGGTACAAAACTGTTCCAGACTCCAGTCGGACAAGCCTAAACCCAGATGACCACATGAACACCCTGACAATCAAATGCACGTATGTG